>NW_015374236.1:242-490059 GCF_001272555.1 Dufourea novaeangliae | reverse complement strand
GTCCCTACACGATTTACAGACCAGCCCCGTCCGAATTAGCTCGGCCCCGCTTCGGCATTCTATTCGGGTACTGAATATTTCAGTCTTTCATTTTCGCAATACGGCATCCCTGAACTTGCCGAGATCATACCGTCGCCAATCCTTGGCCTTTCCGTCCTCTTCATTCTGCTTCGGATAATCCGAAGTAAACGTTTCCAAGTTTGTAGTCAGCATAGATACACGAAAAGCTGCAATTTCTAGGTCCTCGTTTGGATGCTGTAACGATGACGCAAACATACGGACCCATCGCAACCACAGTTGGCGGTAAACTTTCGCGATTCCGTGCATAGAATCGAACGTGTACGGTCCCGATATGTAAACACATCTACATATAAACCTTTGTATTCAAAGGGTATACGCCTAGTTTTCCTTCCCCCCTTTTCGCTCGACCGACGACTTGTGGCTTTCCAACCCCTCGATCACGCGGAGAAAACCCTTCCGCATTGTGTACATTTTCCCGAGAAATTATTCACTCCGCTGTTCAAAGTTCACTGCCGCATTGCAACACGTTCGAACTGTTTCAATAAGAGGTGGTGGCCGAAGTATTCTTCTTGTATTCTCGTAATCGAAAATTGATGTCTTTTTTGTAAATGGTTAATAAAACCGTAAATACAAAGTGGAGAATACAAATTTCGTAACTCGTAAAGTCACCGATGCGAAAAAAAATTTCATCCCACCGCTGGCTCGGAAAAATGTCGCTACAGACCATTTTCTGTCCAACTGTTCCAAATTTTCCTTTTTTTCCTTTTTTAACCGGCTTTGTTCACGTTCGTCCGTGCCAAAAATCGGATTCCCGGAGCTCATAATTTCCAGTGACGGGAGTAGCGGGTACCTTTCGCTCGTCGATTACACTCGTGACGTGGAAATATCAAAGTGACGAGGGAAGAGCAAACCGAGCGCGGGTTGCTTCCGAATCGCCGAATTACCCCTCGGTGTGTCGCGAAACAACGAGAGAAAAATAAGGTAATTGAACCATAAATGCGACCGGAGCAAGGAAAGGGGGTGGTGTCTGGGAACAATTCTCTGGCGGGCAACGGAAAAGTGAAAAAGAGCTTTGTATTTGCGTTCGTCCCGTATGGACACGCTTCCTGTATTGTTAAATTCATCCCGCGGCGATGCGCTTTCTAACCCCGTTTCCCGTGAAATTCGTTTCGCGATCGCGCCACGCCACGTCTCAAAAACCCCTTCGATTTTTTCTCGCGAGCCCCGATTCATTCCCGGTTTCGGGGCGACTCCACGAAACACGCCTTTTTTATATGATTGTTTACTCTCGAACGTAATTAATCCACGGAAATTAAAAAAAAAAAACGAATCGTCGGGACCGATACAGCACGACAAAACGCAGCTTTTTTGTGTGGAAACCACGAGGGGAGACCGTTTTGAAGCCGATCGGGAGCATTACTTAAAACGCGAGATAGAACTCTTGCCACCGACTGGGTGCTAATTACGTTTCCAGTTTCTAATTGGATTCCTTATCGGTCAGCTTCGTTAACATTTATTAGCCTTATACAGATTCATTATTCCATCGGTCCTCTCGCGTAATCACTAACTCGCGCAATCACTCTTTCTTAACTCTGACTCTCTCTCTGTCTCTCTCACTGTTTTACGAGTGTAAAAATGGGTAGTAGCCTCGGGATTAACGAGCGTCGCATATATATAATACCTTCCGAAAATTCTCTACTCGCTAACCCGCCGCATATCAAGTTTCATTAATCCCGACGATTAACCGCGTGAAGTTTTTCAGCGTCGCATTGTCCCGAGGATATAAACGTATGAAACCAGCAGCAGCAGCAGCAGCACGGTGACGAGAGGTTCCATTCTTCATAAACTCCCCCGACCCCATTCCTCTTAATTACTCTTTAAACAAATACAGTAATTTACATGCCGTGTGAGACGCGCTCGCGGTATCTAACTCCGTGCTCCAAAAGCCATTTTTCTCGGGGACACTCGCGACGCGGGGACAAAGCCGTTTCCTGGGCATTACGTATGCAAGAGAAACGGCAACGCACAACGACTGCAAGTGCAACGGCGACAGCTGATAATAAAATGCTCGTAGAGGCGCAGAGCACCGTCTCCGTTATTTACGAGGCGGTCGCGATTAAACGATAATTTCTTCGCGACGGGTCGTTCGCTATTCGGCGACGGTGACGACGGCCATCTCTTTGTTCCTTATCTTTCCCACCGACTAATTCCGGCAGGTCAAAGCGACGCGAAGCGTCGGTGACACGCGTCACTCGTGCCTGAATGCGCGGGCACCGTGTCATCCTGCTCTGATATGAAAATCCGTGGCTGGCTATGCTATACTGTCGTGTCCTCCCAACGACATCCAGTCTCTCCCTCTCTCTCTCTCTCTCTCTCTCTCTCTCTCGAATTACCGGTGAAAATATTATGCTCTTCCGGTGGATATGCTCCCGCGACCCCTGGCTTCGAAATCAAAATTCCCGGATACAACTGAATTTAATTTCGTACAAGTCCTCCGTCGTCGTCGCGAGATTATTCGTAGAAATTCGATAACAGGTTTTTCGACTACTTTCGCAGGATTTCGATGGATATGGAGAAATTTAATTATTAGCAGCGATAAAATGACCGTTGCGTGACTACGACGTCGCGAAGAAATTCACGAACAAGATGGTGCGCGAAGTGGAACGAACCTTCGACGTCGAAGTTGCGTTGAATGCAGCTTTCCGAAGAAGGGAATATCAGGAGAATTCCATTTCCACGTTTGAAAAGACCACGAAACCACGTCAGAGGAGAATCGACACACCCCGATAGCGTAAATCGCGAACAAATTATAAATTGCAAGGATGTGATCAGTTCGGTGAAAATTTCCGGAGTATCGAGGATCGTATTTTTCAGCATTGGTTCTGGTGAGAATTATCCCTCTGTCAGCTGAAATTTAAAACGTCCCGGGATCAGGAACGCCGCGCAAGAATTGGAGCAGCTGAAACGAACCGCCCTCCCCCAGCTTCCTCGTCTTATTTCTTCGTCGTGGAAGTCGACGTCAAGGGGTTAACTAAAGTAGTTTACGTAGCTTCTCGAGGACGCCGAGGTCGAGAAGCACCGGGCACGACGACGATGACGACGACGACGACGACGACGACGACGACGACGACGACGACGACACCCGTTCCGTTCAATTTTTCCCCGTACGTAAGAAGTTCAAAGACGAAGTTTACTTTAACAGACGCTGGGAAAAAGGCGACTAGTCGCCAAAGATTGCGGAAACGATCGAACGAAGCTACGACGAAAACTCGGAATATAGCCATTGACTTCGTAATGGCGAAACATCGAAAGCGTGCATACCTAACACAACATGATCTCTACACGTCAACCTATGAAAAAACTATTGTCCCAGTACCTACTTAGGAACAGAAGTATGCAATGCCGAAAAATTTATATCCCGCAAGCTACTTTCTCTTTCAGTTACGAATGTTACTTTCCGTGAATCGAGAAGGTCAAAGATGATTTCTCGCGAGCTCGCGTGGAACTTTTGACATTTTCGACAACGACTCGGTTCCATTGGATTCGCCAAGCTCGAGGAAGTTCATCGATTGGATAAGTTTTCTCGCTGCCCTTCGGGTCCACGAACCGTTTCCGCGTGATCTTCGCGGTTCTTGACCGCTTTTAGAAGATTCTTCCACGAAAGATAATCTTTGCTTCGCTTCTATGGTCCTGCACCTGCAATTACCGAAGGATTATGGTGCGTGGCGCTAAACCTACTCGTATCCAAACCCCCCGTTGCTCTAACCCATCGCGGGCCGCTTCTCTGCCTCCGAAATCCTCACGACCTTTCGCGTTTCCCCGGTTAACTTGATTCCAATTACATCCAACTTCGGCTCGATAATAATGCTCGTTCGATTATTCAATTTTCCCACGAAGCTGCTATCCATTAGGTCGATACGATCGCGAAGATTCATTAAACGGGGTCCGTGCAATTAAATATAGCGGAATCGTTCGTCGAGAAGCAATTTAAACAAATCACGACGAATTAACGAAATACAGCCGATCTCGTCTGTCGCGGATTTGCTTTTTATTCGTCGCTCTGCACAGTCGTTAATTATCCACGCGATGCCCTCGAGTTTCGTTAACGGACGGAAGCTAAGAGTTCCCCCTCTCCACGACTGAAAGCATCGATGAAAACGGAATCACCGAGCAAAGGGAGGACACTCTGCTCGCGTACGGAGCCTCTTTGTTCTCGTCAAAGAGTGGCGTCGCATTAAAAAGTCAAGGTCGCCTCTCGTTCTAATTGCCTCGTCCGCTATGAAAATTGTCGACGGAGGAAAAGCCAGCGGGCGAATGGTCGAAGGACGGCGTTTGCTGAAACATCGAGAACTCAGTTGAACCACGGAGAACGATTCGAAAACAAGGGAAGACATAGTCCGGCGCGGGGGGGGGGGGGTGTAGATTCTGTGCGATTCTACTGGGTCACGACCGCGCCGTTTTCGGTCGAGAAGACCAGCGATTCTCTCGCGGCGATAATAGAACCCGCGATAAGTTTCTACCTCGCGTATTGTACTCCGCGATGCAGTCACTTGGACTTTTTCACGGCGAAGGAAAACAATTTTATGCGTCGCTGCGCTTTTAACGCGTTTCGAAATTATACTCGTAATGAGATTTCAACCGTGGGTTGTATACCAGCCCGGAAAGCTTATTAAATTCGATGCAATCGAAGCTCGTCCTTTCATTGGAGAAACAATCTATTGTATTTTTTAATAAACCATCTATGAAAATATGTATTCAATCTTTTCAGGTTATTATCGAATAAATCGACACATCTGAATAAACTCGAGAGATTAACGTTTATAATGGAACGACATTATCAAAGGCGTCAAAACGTGTTTTTTTAATCCATTAATTTAATTCGCAAAGAAGGATAATTAGAGTTAGTGGATTGGCTGTTACCAAACATATTGGTACGGCAATGTCGCGTTTGCATTCGAAAAAAACAGGATTTCGTGCACAGAACAGAAACGATGCAACGTTTTTCAGGAGAATCACACCGAAATCTATCTCCAGTTTCCACGTTCCCTCGATACGGCCTAGACGGGTAAACGTTTGGCTTTAAAATGCAATGCATTTCGGATTCGCGCGGCTCTAATGTATTCTTCCGGGAACGTAATTCGCGCATTTACCTTCAATTCCATTTGCATCCGTAAATTCGAACTCGGTTGAAGCGGTGCACGAAACTTCCGAAGCGAAGCACGCACAGCAGACGAATTTACAGTGGTATACGAGTTTCACTGTAGACTCTGATAACACGAAGAAAGGTTTTCCGAACACAGAGTAACGTGGCTACGCAACGTAAAAACTGTCTTCAAGAAAAAAAATTTCGGGTTCAAAGGGTTCGATGGAGTTTCGAAAAGCCTAAACTTCTTCAAGAAACAACACATTTATTATCTTGTCGGGAAAACGCGGCTCGATCTTACGGGATATTTCAAGCAGTTTATTTCCACCCAAACCTCTCTCTCTCTCTCTCTCTCTCTCTCTCTCTCTCTCTCTCTTTCTTTCCCTCTCGCTCGCTCTCTAGCCGCGATAAATAATCCCATCCAACGGCCGCGTCGTGGAAAAACTATTCGCCGGCTCGGTGGATCGTGGCTGCTGCAGCGAGTAACATTTAACCGGGACGTACACGTGAAGCGCGAGAAATACTGCTCCGTTGGGTTGCTCGCTCGCAGGCGGAGCCTCAGCGATATGTACCAGCAGTCCAGAAAGAAGGAAAGAAGGAAGGAAGGAAGGAAGGAAGGAAGGAAGGAAGGCGAAGGGTCGTTGTCCTGCACCGAGAAGCTCGCTGGTTAATTTGAAAAACAATCGATCGGCCAGACGAAAAAATTCGAACCGGCACAAGCTGCCAACGGGGCGAGCTCCGAATCGCTGCCGCCACGCCGCGTTCCGACACCGCACACACAATTCGTAGACGGAGACGCGCGCGCGAATCCCCGGGCGAATTCTCGATCCCGTTTCACGGCGGGCACCAACGTTCGACCGCGAAGGAACAGAGATACGGTGATCTTCGGTTGGAATACAGGTAGGGACCGAAGACCGCGAGCGCCACTCGAACCGGGAAAATCGCGCAAGAGCCTGGCGGCGGTTGGCCGACTCGTAACGCGGCAACGGCACAACTGGCATGCGCCTTTTCCACCCTCCTTTCACCCTGTCGGATTTCAACCCCTCGCGCCGCCGCCGCCGCCGCCACCGCCGCCACCACTGCCACCCCGACGCTTTCCCGCGTCTCTGTCGCGCCACCGGTTTGCCCTCCTTTTCTCGTCTACCCCTTCCGCCACCGCAGCTCAATTGTCGACGGCGCATTGTCCTTACGAGAGCTACGTCCTCCTCCTCGCCGATCCTTCTTTTGCTAGCCGACGATCCTTCTTTTGCTAGCCAAGTTCAATACGCACTCGAACGTCGAGCGGATTCCGTCGATTCCTCGTATTGAAATAACATGTATCACGAAACAACGTGTGCGTACATACGGAATGATTGAAGAATTCATTTTGGAAACGTTTCTTGTATTCTAATGCGCTGTACGTAATGTTAGTTCCTTGAACTTTTTCCTATATTCCTGTTGTGTTTCATTATTGGAGTTGATGTTACGCGTATGGGTCAGTTTTGTTTCCTCTTTTGCCTACGATGTTGTGTTTCTCAGAGTTAAAATGTGAACGGTGTTGTTATTTGTTCGTGGTTCGTGGCTGTGGTTACTGACCGATATTTGATATTCTACGTTTTCGCGCAGCGTGTACACGTTTCGTAATTAACTTGCAGCTTGAAAGAATCTAAACATTTTTACTCTCGTTGCCCACGGCCAAGCGAAATTCCCAATCGTTGGATCTTTATTACCGCCAGAGTTTTCCAACAATAATGGAACAGTAATTGGAAACAAAAGCTTGAGATTACAAGTTGTAACTCAGAGAAAAGTCGTGAAAAACCCTAAGGCAGACTGTTCGTTTTAATGAAATTCCACCAAGATAAAAGTGGTATTATCAAATTTCGATAAAAATGAATGAAAACTAAAAGTGACGAGCTGTGATCACAAACAAGCTGCTCCAATCTGATCGGAATATTCGAAGATCGACGCTATTACGTTTTGTGTCCAAAGAATTCTAAGCGTTTTCGAACAGCACGTAAACGCACTGAGTATGTAGTAGAATCGATGAGTTATTAACCGACTGACGACCGTAAGCGTATCGATACGCCACACGGTGTATCTGCCACTCTTGACATTACTATTTGAAATATTCATTTTTCTCTGCATTGTATAGGTTGCTTGGGAAAAATAATATATCATTGACTTCATTAGGCGAAAACTTCTCGTCGTTACATTTCAAAATAATTTATTTATAACTGTTTCATTGAAACACGACGTTACTTACGCGAAAAGCTAAAACCGCGTGGTCCTCACTGAGTTAAATGAAATTATCGGATAAGATTCTGCACCGTCGCGTCGTCGTTCCGTCTAATTCGCCAAACCCGAACGCTGCAGATGCGTCTACGGGGCCGAATCGATGGTGCATGCAGGCAAACAGGCAGGAAAGCAAGCGTGCGTACGCGTGGGCCATTCATTCATGAGCAACGCGGTTCACCCCTGCGACGCCCGATCGAACCAACGAGATCAACGACTCCGCGCTAGGGGAAAAAGCTCTTCCCTCGGAAGGTCTTCTTTAATGCTCGTTCGCGTCGTCCTCCCTCCGGCATAACGCGATGTGGGTAGCGCAAAGAAGCAAGGCGAGGCAAGGCGCAGAAATAATGATAATAAAGTGGACGTACCAGAGGCGTTCGTTCAACAAGGATAATCGTGGCAACGCTAATTGCGGCTCTCGCGATTAGACAAACGGGGGATGCGCAACTGGAGGAGCTGTGTAGACGCTCAAACGAATCCACCCCACCACCCTCTGAGCTCTTTTTCCGAGCGCCGTGATTAACTCGGAATCGCGACTGTGTCAGCCGGCAACGGGAGCTCCGAATTTGGACTTGAATGCAAATATTAAGTCGCCACTGTCGGTGCCTCCGTACCACTGGTAGGAACGCGGCATGTAAATTAAATTCTTGCAAACACGCTGCCGCTCGAAATTAGAGCGTGCCCGGCCGCGTCGAGGTTCGAGATACGAGATAATAATACGAGAGGCGATTTTCAAGCTCTCCCCCTACCCAGTGGCGGCTGGTATGATGGATGTTACTCTAATGTGCTGTCACATAAATTTTTACGGTCAAAGAGCTTTCAGTCATGGAATGAGTAATTTATTTGTTAAGTCTACAGAACGCGAATGATACTGTAACACGACTGTTATATGTACATATATGTATATGTATACCTACACCTACATACATACTCTACCGGCCAAAAGTATGAGATCAGAGTTTATGATTGCCGGAACATTAACTGATCATTCTGTTACGATATAAGAAAAGTTACGGAATCGGTACATGTACAAATTATTTCCAATCAGTTACATTACTTTTATCAAATCTTTGTAGAATAACATGTTTCCCTTTCTTTAATTACCAGGACCTGGTCCCATACTTTTGGCCGATAGTGTATACATATATCCGAAGAACAGACATGTTCGAACATTCGTTAGCGTTGCAATTTAACTCAGAAACTTTGCAAGTTAACCTTGACTCCCGTGACGCGGTACGAGATACACTTGATATTTGCAACGAAAATCCGGGTAACCAGACGTAAGAGTAACATACGTATAAACTCGAAACGTGGTCTGGGTTAGGACGGTTCGCGGTTCCTCGCGCATTAACCTACTAAAGCTCGCGATGCCCTCGTTTCAAGACAGATCGAAAAGCTTCCTTAAAAACGATACCAACCGATTCGCGGGTGAAACATTGCCAAAACAATGGACCGTTTCGTCAATTTCGAATGCAATCTTATCGTTGAAAATGTAGACATACGTGTAAGATTCGAAGCGCAGGGTCGAAGAAGAGGACGCTAGCGCGACGTACAATGAAAGCTAAGAAGCTTTTACATTTGGTCAGCTTCCAAGTTCGATCGTATTCACCCCCTCGACGTGGTCCGAGCCACCCTGGCCTACTAAACGCCGTAGACAATTTATTATCGCGTGACACACTCGTCCCCGCGAGCTTCCACCAGCGTCGCCTCAGCCGACCGAATCTTCCCGTTCCCTTCCGTCAGGGTTGTCGCGTTCTCAGTCAACCAACCCGAGAATACTGGCTACGTCCCGATTTCCTCGAACGCGGTCAAAACGCGACAAGAAAGCCGCGCTCGGCCGAGAAAACGAAGCCGTTCGTCATTCCGCCGCGTTGTCATAGATGGGTCTTTTATTGGACAGTCGAAAACGATCAGCCGACGTCGAGCTTTCCCCTCGTGACACGCGATCCATGAATCATGGCTGAATACGTCGAAATCTTGCGAAAAATGGAAGACACGAAGTTGCCCCGAGTAGGTATCGACCAAAGGTCTTCAAGAGACTTCAGGACGTTGAAACACGTTCGATCTTCTTTCCAGCAACGACACACGACTGCTTTGCGATATTTCAGATTCGTTTCGAGAGCATGACTTCGGAGAACTACATACTACGACGGTCCAAAAGCTTTCGGTCAGAGAGTCGGGGTTAAACAACGCGCGCCACACACGACGTGGGAATAACGTAGGAAACAATTCGAATGAATTTCCAGCGACTGCTTCGGAAAAGACGTTTTCCGTGTCGACAATTTTGCGGGGGTCAAAGGTCCACACGGGAACAGAGCGACGCCATTTCGTAACGCGCGCGAGGGTGGACTCTTACCTTCCATTACCAGCAGCAGCAGCAGCAGCAGCAGCAGCAGCAGCGGGGCAAACAGCGTCGACAAATATTTAAGAAAACAGATGAAACTCACCTGCAACATAAAAGGAACACACAGACGGTGAGCGAGTGAATCCATTGAAGAGATAAATGTAAGACTGTGCCAGAGACCCGTTGTTCGGACAGAAAGGTAAAGGGGCCTGCTGCGTTACAATTTTCAGTTTACTCCGACTTGAAAACGGAGAAAAAATAATGCTTCCATGTTCTGCGCTGCGTATTACGCTCGCGTTCTTAAAATTTTTACTTCACGCCGTCCATCCTTCTGTTTGGAATCTGGCTGACGGATAAGTTCTCCCGGACTCTTCGCGAAGGTAAGGTAAATATGTGCCCTTGCTGTTCTCTTTTAAAAACGGTACAACATTCTCATGACCGATTGAAATCGAGAATGTCCGGATAGTTTCCAGTAGCTCTCACTCTCGATAAAAGCTTCCATTTTATTACATACGTCATTATTTCAATCTTTTACATTATAAGTACGATCGTTTGCATCGTAGCAGACGTACATAGATAATTGGCCTCTCGAGGGTTAAGCTCGACGATGATCCTATTTATAAGCTTCAGCGATCACTGATCCAAGGAATTGGATCGCAACACGCGCGCGCAACAAATCCCATTGGAATGGACGTCGATTCGGTGGACCGATCGGAAAGTCGTGGCATTGCAGAGAGCATCGCCGAATTCCATTACAGAGTGGCTGGTCCACGCACGTCGTGGCTCTAACGACTGCAATTCCATTACAGGCAACGGCGGCATTGCGACTGTCGTTTAAATATTCCCTCGCCATTGCGTCGCGGAAGAACGGAAAGGAAGATTGGTCGCGCACGATCTCTGCGATTCGAGCTCAAGGGGACCAGGAAGGAACGATGTATCGCGGTGACGGGCCATTAAAAAGATCTATAAGTATACATTCGCTTCTCTAGGAGGGCGTGATTCGCCGTTCGCTCCTAGCCCTCGTAAACGAGACTGCCGAGGGTTTAGCTCGACTTCTTTTACGTCGAACCACCTCGACTGTATCGATTCTGTCGACGAACGCGGGGACGAGTGGAAGAGTTTGCCTCCAATTGCTACCGTGGACAATTAGATCGAACGAACGAATAAAGTGCTGGCTTCACGGAGATTCTTCCGACAAATTGCGAAATCTTCCTAATGGAGAGTACTTTAACTCGTGTTGGACCGTGAATTGAAAATAGACTATTTTTGGACCCAATACGCGACTTAAAAAGGAGTACCTACATGTCTTTCAATATTTTTTTTTTAAACTTATCTTCCACCTCCGAAACTGCGCGCAAATTGGCTATACAGAATGTAAAGGTGCGTTTAGATCAAACGAATAGTTGTTCGCCCTCTGATCTGGTACAATTAAAATAAACGAGCATTGTTTGCGTATTGATTGAAAGAACACGAGCAAATGGGGGGGGGGCAGGGGGCAAACGAGCATTCATTCGTTCATTTTGTCTAAACGCATCGTAAGAAAAACTAGCGCAGATATAAAAAAGACCGTCATTGTGATTCTTTCTTGGCAAAGGATCCACCGCCTATTGGTCGAGCGACGATCGCCTAAAACGGGGCATTCGCTTCGAGCTCTCAAAAATGTCGAGCCGGCAGAGGGTCCCACTTATTTTTCCAAGGAGAACGACGACAAGGGAAGAACACGAGAAAGAAGGAAGAACCGGTATTTATGCGAAGACTTTCCTCGGAACGTACGGATATCGGTGTACGGGCATGGCACGTGCCGGTGCATCGTGCCGCTGCAGCTGCGACTACATACACGAGTGCGGCGGCCTTTGCACGTGATGCCAGCCAACCTACACCACGTAGATACCCCGTCGTAGAGCACGGTCCTGCATTATGCAAAACGCGAGTGCACTTACGTGCGCTTACGCACGCGCTCGCTCGCCACCCCCAGGCCCCCCTTCGAATTATGCATGTCTTTCGAGCCGCGAGAAATACGAGAAATATGCACCGGGAACTGCAACTTATGAATAAGCGAATCGGTCCATCGGCCAGTGATGGAAACGTGAAACAGAAACGGACCGATATGAATTTTCCATCGGCGCTGGCGTGCGATACCACCGCGACGGTCTCGTTCGATGCGTCCGCCATCGTTCGCGAACTTCGTCGAATTTTCCCTCTCTCTCTCTCTCTCTCTCTCTCGTACTCTTGTGTTTCGAGTGTTTCGCGGAATAGAAGGTTACAGTCGCGCGATCGTTCGTCGAGAGAATCGTGCTATACATATATCGCCGTGCAAGAAAGGTCGATCGGTTTCGTAACTTCCGCTTTAAATCCCTCCACTCGATGAAATTAATTTGAAACGTTGGCCCCCACGTTGTTCAAAACGTTTTCAAGATATTTAATAACGCCGATCACGAATGACCAGCGTGGAAGTCAACGTGTTTTGCGAGAGAGCAACAAATCCAGCGATTTTTGCTCCCCGAACAGTAGAGCCTCGGCCACGACGTTCACTCATTTTTCTCTTTAAATACGAGAATTATCAGCAGCCGGTAGCCGCGAAATACAAACGCGGAGAAGAGTCGCTTCATGTTTACAACCGAAATCCTGTTCGCGCCGCAGGAATCGCGCGATTCTTTTCCGCGAGATGAAATGTTCGCGCGCTAACGAGTTCCCTGGCCACGAACCATTGCGTATCGCGGTCCGTTCGCCGCACGAGTAGAAATTCCCAGCCATTTTCGTTCCGAATAAGCCGCATTCTTCCCCCGAAAATTGCGGAAACGTTGAAAAAGGATTAAACTGTCTCGTCTACCGTAAGCTCTGACGGTCCAGCGCGGCGATTGGTTACTACTCGTATTTACCGAAAGGATAGAACGCTACACCGACCCCGGAGCTAGCAAGTCCGCCGTGAATATTAATAATAGTTTAATTAAGGCGATTTCCAGTACGCTGGATTTGCAAGGACACTCTGAACGCGCATGCTCGCGATTGAATCCCGGAGCGACGGAACTGTATTGTCCGAAACGCTGTCCAGAATTCAGCGAAGCTCGTCTAATCGAAGGGAGGCTGGCTGTCCGTACCATCGTTGCTTCGAGAGCTACTTCTCCGCACAATAGCTTAAGTTCTGCTTAAGTAACTAAACTCGACCCTGGGTCTTTTCGAACTTGGTCTGGATTCGGTCTGATTTAAATACGTACACTTGACAAAACACACTTAGACGCAACACACGACAGGATACTAGACTAGATTATGAAGAATACAGGATAACTACTACGGTAAATCATCGATAAATATTTAAAGGCTTCTCGGCACTGAGTGTCCAGACGTCATACCTGCCATTGCGGGGTGTCCTCCGTGGAACCAGTCGAGCGTTCACTGATGGGAATGACGTCTGAACACGCAGTACCGAGGATCCTGCGAACATTCATCGATAAACAAACGCAAAAACTTTCCAATCGACTCAATAGAACGATCCGTCTAACGAAGTCGGGGCCGAGATGATCGAGGAAGGTTCGTGATAAAGCAGCCGAGTATTAACGATTAGAAGTCCGGCTCAAAGTTTGCACCGACTATTCGGCAGAAGTTTACTTTCATCGACCGCAGGCCAACAGCACACTTCCGACAACTCGAAGGCTCGATTCACCGAGGAATTATCGTCGGTACGTTCCGAAAGCTCACGCTGTAATTGGCTTCGATACCCCGTCATCGGATTTCCCTAAGAGCAAACATCGACTGCAATCCACCCGTCCCTCCGTTGTTATCGAACTCCGATCTGTGTACTTCACCCTAAAATTAGTTAATAATAGTGTCCGATACTGGTCCCTCCCTCTTTACCATCTCAGTCTGCAGAGTTTTCTTTCTCGATTGTTTTTCGCCAGTGTGCGCGACTAATTCGAACGCGAAGGAGTTTAACACTATTGCCGTGGTAAGAGTTCCATTTAATATTATCAGTGATCGATCTTCGCGTTATGGACGATTTTATAATTCAATCTCGTCGGAGCGAAACGACAAAGAACAATTATCGGTGGAATACCGAAGAAGCAAAGGAATTCCGAAAACAGAACGACCGAACTTCTGAACAAAATACCGTTGTCCGACCCTATAGATAACCGAAGGTCGGTCATACATTGCATCCTCGAGGCGTTAGATCCTCGGTCCGCGCCACCCTCTCTTACCATCGGACTATACGGTTTCTCCTGCAGTTTTAAAGGTGTTTAACTGCACCCCGGAAATACTTTCATTATCCACCGGAGTTCGATCGAAACCCGAGCTCTCGGCAAAAATACTGATTCGCTTTCCGCCACGAAGAGTAGGTCAACTGGATTAAACGGTTTGAAACCGGCTCGAGAACGTTCGTAGGAATCGCGTACTTTTAATAAACGGGTCCAAATTAATTGGTACACAAAGGTTGAAATTAAATTATTGAACGGTCGCGTAGCTTGAAAATCCCTGTTGAACCGACGCGATGCTTCACAGCTTAAGGACATAGGGGGGCGGGGGGCACTCTGAAAAATCGACGCGGTCGATCGAGGGTGAACTTTTAATTCTCTTCAATTTCAGGTTTAAAGAGATGCGTGATATTGGGCCGTAAGGAAATCCAATTACGTCCCGTAAACTTGCACCATGTATGCGTTCTACCCTCGACTGCCCTCGAGCCGATCTCCGCGCTGTTGATCGACCCGGGAACCGATAAAAAAGAACGAGCCCTGTCCCGGATTTCCTGAGAGACGATACACTTTTATTCCTTCGCCCGGAAAGTTAATTAGAGGAGCGGGGCGAGGACTTTTAATGGCCCGAGTGCCGGGAGCAAACTTCGAACTCGGTGAACCGGAACAACGTTTCGAGCGCTGATTCGTCGCTGAAACCGGGAATGGAACCGACGTTTCCTTAGTTCTCTTCGATATTCGTCCCCTTGTGTCGCGCCGTGTTAACCCGTGAACACCATGCCCCATTTCATCATACGTAAACACCATACTAGTACGAATTTAGATTTTGAAATTTTCATGATTCAGAACTTGAAGAGAATAAAAGGAAGCTGGACTCGTGAAAACATATTTTTTACGGTATAATTTCGTCAGAAAGTCAATGGTAATAATTGCAAAAGTGAGAAAGAATTTTTTAAGAGCCAGATCACAGACTATCACAGACGAAACAACGTTTCGCCGGTGTAAATTCGCACTAGCGTACGTTCGAACTACCGATCGTTCATTGTCACCACTCCACGAAACAAACATTCGTCTCGTATTAACCCTAGGCGGCTCCTCGTCCTAGTCGACGTGTCCTGTTTTAAACGTGTCAAAGTTTTTATCTCTGAAAAGATACTCCCGTTTTGCAGACCTAGCGTAAAAACCCGTCAGCGTAAAAGTCATCTAACTGCGTCGTCCGTGTAGAGAAACAATTCCGAAAAGTGGCTCTAAAACCGGCAATGCGCTTTTTACGTTCGGTTTTTTACGTTTTCCAGCGAGCGCGCCCGCAATTACCAGACAATCGCAATAAGATTTGTAAGAGGAAAAGGGAGGCTCGAATTTCCTGCGGCGGATTCCGTGTTGCGTTATCGTGCGCAGAAAACTGGTATAAACAACGGACGGTACACACACTGTGCTCGACTTATGCGTCGAGGATAAGTAAAGCTTTTTACGATGCGATAAAATACAAGCCGCAACGAAAACCGTCCGATCTTTCCCTGCAAGATGATAAAAGAAGAAGCCCGGCCATTGCAACCGGCTAGGATGAAACATTCGAGATTCGTCGAAGACTTTTCGCGATACTTTTTACGCGCGTTCCCTACGCTAGAATCAACAGTGTTTTCCTATAATCCCCCGTAATGCGTTTTTTTTTATAGGAAAAAGTTCTTGTTACATTGCCCTCTGCGAAATTCGGATATCGAACTAATACCGAGCTATTAAAACTATACTGCTGCAAATCTGCAAAATTTGTCGCAGGAAGGTGTAACGAGAGGAAATAAGATGTAGTAACAAAAATGAAAATACTAGGGGATCCTACATAGGGGACAGCTATGGCCTAGTTTCCAGGATGATCCTGTAAACACGAGGGTTTATAGATCGACCCAATATGTTGTACCACGCGAGAGTGTCGATCGAATTCGTCCCCCCCCCCCCCTCGCCCGACCCCTCGGTTCGACAATGGTGGCTGGAAGCGACCAGAAACGTGGAACAGGCGGGAACAATGGGAAGGGGGGCAAAAGGCAAAGGGCGAACGGAACGGGTCAGAGGTCGAGACTCGACAACGGGGTGGAGGAGGGCGTCGGTGGCGAGAGAAGAATGATAAACTTACGACACGTACGCGGGAATCGTGTTTCGTCGGGCTAGGTCAGGGCAGCCGTCGTGAATAGAACGGCCGTGTGCCGATCGATTTTCAGGAAACAGAGGGATACCCCGGCCAGCAACTGGATTAAGCTTTTAGAAGTCGAAGCCAGCCCATGGTTCTCGTTACACGTAGTCCCGACCCTTATTTCGTTACAGCCTCGAGTAATATCGCTGCGTTTCGCGAACGAGAGCTTTTACAGAAGAATCCACTGTTCTACGAAGATTGTTAACCCTTTGTTTCGAACTCGATTCGATTAACAGCTGTTCGAACGACTGTACTACTGCTTCTGCCGTATTTTCTGTCTAGAAAGTGCTTCCTTTCTCTGTACAGCGAACACTTTTCGACACTGCTTTTGACATTCGAATACGGTGAATTCTACGTTATTTATACAATTCCGTCCTAGTTCTTTCGAATTGTGTATCTACTACTTGGAACCGAGACAACAGTGCGTTAAACAAGGTATAAGTATGTAATCAAACTGTACCGGAAAAATTAATTGGTAAAAATGTTACGGTAACTGAAATCGTTTTAAAAAGTTCGTCCACATTCGAGAATGCTCTTTGCTCTCGGCTATTTCGTCGAGCTGCGGCCGAATTCATTTAATATCTTGTTCGTATCATTAAAAACGCAGGAGGCCTAATGGATTTCGCGCAAATATTTCACAAGGCCCCTGGAAATCGGAACACCGGCGTCATTACTACTGCCAGTTATCCCGCAGTTTGTGACAAGAGAACGCTACCCTTTCTTTCCCGACTCTATCTCTGTTCGAACGCTTCGTTTCTACTCGAAAAATCGTAATGTTTGTCGAGAACAGAATAGTAATTCGGCACGTTTCGTATCAATGACTAAAAATTTTGAAATTCTCTGGACCTATTTAAAAAAAAAAAAAACGGGTCCCCGTCGAAATTGAATTTCCTCCTGGGGAAAAATTCGATTTCCTTCGCTAAGAAATGAATTTCCTCTTGAACCCAACCCGGGTTACCGTCCCTTCGTTTCGGATGGAAAAGCAGCTTCAGCGAGAAGCAATTTAATAGGTAGCGGGTTTCAAGGGCAGGAATAATGTTACTCGAGGCTGGAGGCTCCTCGTTACGCTTCACGCTTAAGCGGTACGTTGTCGTCTTGTAAAAAATAACCCAGACCCGGTGGCGTCGGTGGCTGCCACGTCTTCCAAGAAAATAACAACCAGGGTGGAAAACTCGTTAGCCCGATGAAAAATACCAAATGCGAGTTCGCGCGCACGCGGCCAATCCGTCGCTACCGCGGAAGGGGGTGAATAAAAAATTCTTCGGATATTTTCCGGATGATAAAGTAACGGGTGAATGGCATTCGGTGAAAATTCGTCGACCGACCCAGTTTTTCGGACGAGAACGCGCGAAATCCTTTATGCTCGCGAAACGAACCAACGTTTTCGGTGGGCCGCGAAAGTGTCTCTCTTCGTTTGCGATCCTTTCGATGGAAAACCGTCGCCATTCACGTACTATACGAACCAATTACGCGTCGACTTTTTCCGTGATTTTTCGAACATGTGGAATAATTTGGAATTAATTCCATGGATTCGAAGCAATTCTGTGCTATCTGTTGTTTTATGGTTCTTTCGTATAATTACAGCTTCGTAATAATGTAACACGGTACCCGTACTCGCAACATTATAAAATGTACTGCTCGTCAGAGCGGCGCGGCGGTACGATAAAAGTTAAAAGTATGGAAAGCTGTCGTGGGTATAGCGTAGAGTACAAAGTCGGCTAACGCGTGAGAGCGACGGTGGTATATAAAAAAAAAACCATGTGTTGCTTTCCCTGTAATTATACACACCGGACTATCGAAAGCTAAGACATTTAAAAAAGAATCGTGTGTTCCGAAAGAAAGGACGTTCGACGTAACTCCCACGATCTCTCTATACGTATGTATTTCGACAGATTCATCGAGAAGTCTGCCGTGGACTGCCACGGAGGATTCGTTCGGTCTAAACCTTTTCGAACCGATTGAAACGATCCGAACCCCGCGCCGAGTGGAAACTGTTAACGAACTCGGCGAATGAATCCAACGTGGCTTCGCATAAATTCCCCGCTATCGCGAAAGAAGGAAGAGAAAAAGACGAGAAGAAACGATAAAAGAATCGGCAAACCCGAGACGGAGGGGACAGGATCGGTGCGTTAAAGCGAGAAACAGACAGAGGGTGGTTGAAAGACAAATAGAAAAGAGAGAGAACAACGGGACGGAAAGGGTCCCTTCCCTTCCGGCCGGTTGATTATTTAAATAGCTCCGACAACGGGAGAAAAAGAAACTCTGTAAGGGCGGAGAGACGGGACGAGGGCGAGGGCGAGGGCGAGGGTGGTAGCCAGTCGATCGAGAAAACCTTTTATTTTCTTTATCGGCGACGGAAAAGAAAGAGGATTCGCGTCGCGGCTCGTATACATCGACATATGCATATGTATGTGCGCGCCAGGATGGTGGGTGTAATTTGTACGCGTATCGGAGTGTCCCGTAATCCCCGCGAATCCGGTGAAACGTGACCCGCGGGTACGATTTTTACGCGAGGACATTCATTCGGAGAGCAAAACCGAGCCGCGCTATTGTATCACCCATCGTACCGAAAAGGGAATTCAAAATGCGTCGCTGCGCCGTTCCAATTGCTGGTGCTGACTGGAAATTAAAATGTTGCCGGGATTTTTGGTTGCGATTTTGCTCACGGTCCGCCGCTTTTCCGAATGCCATTTCCCGAGTGGAGTAACCTGGGATTAACCTTACGTCTGACCAGCGGCCGTCCGATACTACCTGCGACGACTTCCGTAGCCAACTAAGCAAATTAAATTGACTGCCAAAGATCGCTACTACACACTTTAATTGTATGGCCATTTTTTTTCATTGGTTATGTTGGAACAGTTCGAGGGAGTTGTTGGACTCTGTTCACGACTGGTCGTTCGAAAATTCATCAAATGCTTTTAAAGTGCCGTCGCGTTGGCTCGAGGTCGCTACGGCTGGTGCTACAGTAGCTGGGCTTGCAAAGCAAGCAACGAGCTCGCGAAACAGCCTCTTCCCAGCCACTTAGAGTTCTTTCAACGAGACCTTTAATCGCGACTCGGTTTCGTTCCGTTCCATTCCATTCGAACCCGACAGACAGCCACTCGTTATACCTACGTCCACTTGTCTCTTTCTTAGCCTGCTTTTCTATGATTGATTATCGGTGAATCACGGGAAAGATAGTAAGAATAGTAAAGCGAAGAAAAATAGTAAGCTAAATCCTCGATGAGGGTTCGAAAGCTCCTCGACACTAAACATGAAATATTTCATAAACTAATGGCCATATGCGGCTGAAACAAACATCATTGGCTTCAGAATTGCAAGTTCTAACATTGTGCTAACCGACATTACAAAGTCAGCGTTACACCTGACGATCTCTCCTTGTCAGCGCCGAGGAGCCTTCGAACACTCATCGAGAATTTACTCTATTCAAAAATGGAACATAATACACGATCAGGTGTCTGACTTAGCCCTGTTTACGCCTGACAAACACTCCTTCAGGAATTCACGAAACGCGTGAGAATCATCCTCCCTCATTTCACTGTATTTCATACATTGGGTAACATCATTCTGCGATGGTGTTTCGCAAACCCTTACTTACGATACGTGTTCCTCTGCACAACGACGCAAACCTATCCGGGTGCGATTCACCCCCGTTTACACGCCCATCCTCTTCCCTTTACGTAACAATTATCCAACAGCCGACTGCATCCCTCGTGCATCCAATGTCTCGCGACGAACGAACCCGGTTCTCGCTTTCTAACCCTCCCCTGTCCCACACCCGGCGGCAAGAGTAAGTACACAGCCGGAAGGTGAAAACAATAGCGTCGAGCGAGCAAGGCTGGATTAATCGACGAGCGTTGGCGGTGACGTTTTAAAGGATGGAGATGACCACGGAGAATGGACACGGAACAACAGCTCGTAACATCGGTGGTAGCCGTGCTCGGACGTAACCGGTACATATGTACGACGATTAAGACGAAGCTTACATAGACACGACGGTGGTGCGCGACTTACCTCGAATGCAGGGCGCAGCCACGTTGCACTGTGGGGTAACTAGAGGACACCGGCGGAGGCGGAGGCGGAGCGCAATAAGCCGGTGGTAGCGGTGGATCATGTCTGTGGAGATTGTTATGCCGGTGGCTGTGGGAATAGCTCAGGGAACCTCGTAGACTCCCGGGCAGCTGACGATGTGGCGTCGACTGATCGCTGGAACCACCAAAATGAAATTTTCTTAACGTTCTCATCCCGCTCCAACGACTTATATATGGGAAATAACATTTTTCGAGACGTTCTTAAAGGTTGATGTATACTATAACGCGTCGCTCGAAATTATTATTCTCCATCCGACCAGTATGAAGCGTATCATTTACAGATTTGAACGTACATCCGGATACTTTTCAAATGCAAACTAGATTAGATATTCGAAACAATTGGTGGAAGTCGGATGTCGAATGTTAATCGGAGTCGTGAATTGCTACGATAATTAGTACTTGATACCAGTCGTGAGATTATCAGGAAAAATTAAGTCATGATGATACGATACATGTTAGAAACGTTACTTATTGATTTTGGAGAAACTAAGATTTGATCGATATTCATTACATACGTATGGAAAAGTTTTAACGGTGAACGAAGGGGTCTGTCTTACTGATGGTAGTCGAAATGGAACCCTTAAAATCCGACGTTTACCGACTACATATATTATAATAAATTTTGTCGGTAAGATAGGGAATGATACTCAAATGGTAAAAATCTTTTTTTGACAAAAATGATGATTGCGAAAAGAATTTTTGGCGACTCGAAAAAAAATAAGCTATTTTGAAAATTCCATCCAATTCGGAGCATGGGGGTTTTCGGAACGACAGCCGAATTTCCTGTTCACTGATCCCTAGTTTACCATTCGGAGGTACAGTAGGAACCTGCGTGGATCAATGGCGAATAAGGTTACCCTAGAAAGGTAAGCAAAGAAAGTAATTTCTTTGTCGCTAAAATAAACTCCAATCTGTTTCCAACGTTCCTTGCAAACAAAAATACTATATATGTACATATGTATCAAAGGTCGTTCAAACTGATTGGACAGGAACTTGCCCACGATTATCAATTGTATTTAGAACCGTCTACAAATCGTATCATTGATAACCTCATCGGGCATCGATCAGTTTATCTGGAACTGATAACGATTGATTGAAATTAAAAATTTGTAATATGTTAACATTGAATTGGATCATCATTTCCGAACGTAAAAAGAATCGATCGTTTGTCATGTCGCATAGTGTACCCATAGACAACCATAGATAAATCTCGAAATAGATTCAGAATATTTAAATTATTTAGATTAGTCGAAGCAGTATAATACATCGTCGAAGCTGGTTATCGATTTGTTTGTTAGTTCGCAACACCCCAATTCGATTTCACACCTGCTAAATAATTACGCACAAAAGAACTCTCGTTACATCCGGTGACGGCACGGTAACCCACCTGGACGCTTCGACAGGACGCACGAATTCCCACGAACCTGTGCTCCAGATAGCGCTTCGAATACCCGAACAAAATGTTACAATTCTAATGAAAATGTGATACAAAGCAAATTATCGTGGCACTTATTTCGTATTAATCATTTGCCTTTAATTTATTAATAATCTTCTTTTGATAAAAAGAAAAGAAATTTTTCATTCTTGAGAGTTACTATACACAATATACATATACCACGGTTACTGGTTCGAAAGTCAGTGCATTAACGTTCGACTTCTAGATTCCGATGACTCTGTCGTTTTCGAATACTTCACGGTTCCCTGCTCCGAGGACGTCCAATACCGTGACCGTCCAACCAATTTCAAGTACGTGCTACGCGTTATCTGGATCTCGATTTCGCGACTATTGTTGCGCGAGTATAATTAAAACTTCATACCGCAGTATTACAGTCATTGTCAACGAATAGAAAAAAAATTCCGTTTCCTCCCAAGCCAATCCATTCCAACGAATCACTTTTACAAGTGTCTATAAACGTCGCTAATGTTATACAATTAACAGTGAACGGTGGTCGATGATCGTATAAAAAAAGAAACAAGTGTGTTAGGAGGCGGGCCGCGTACAACGGTTTAGTTCCACCGAGCAAACGATTTTATCTACCATCTACCGTCTACAGTCTACACAGTCTACGTGAAAACCAGTGTGAGACCGGAAGTGTCGAAAGGGCTGACTAAAGCCTCCTTCGCAACGGTTGCATTCTTATCTAATAACCAAACACTTCAACGCACCGATATCACGACGCAGGTAGATAAAAAAGGGCTGGTATGGTATCGGTATGCACAGAGGGGCCCTCGTAAACTCGTAAGGGCTTCCAAGTGGTGCTCGCATCTACTCGGTCCGTCACCAGAAAAGAATTATGAGATAACCAATAAAATCGGTAAATATATGACGCGTTAAGACACTGTGTCTTTGATGTTCGCAGCTTTGAACACCGAATGAAAGAGCACCGTCTGAAGTCGAAAGTTTACTCGGCGATTCACACAGTGCCCTTTTTTAACTGCACACACACACACACACACACACACACACACACACACACACACACACACACACACACACACGAGATACAGACGCCCATATGCTTGGTGCTTGAATGATTCTTACACTTCGGCTCGTAAATGACCGTGTTACAAGTAGGGAGAATTATTGGAACATCGTGTACTAATTACAAGTTGAGCTTATATTTTCCATTTAACAGGTCAATAACGCTAAAACAATATATAATATAATTAATGCATTTATTGGTACAGACACGAGTGTACGATGCATTAAATTACTAGTGGCATGCACACATTTCGGAGCACCCTGTGCAACTAGGTTACAAAATGGTTTCACTGAGAACGACCAAATTACCAAAGTCGATCCTGAACGCGCTTCTATGTATGCAATGTTGGGGCTAGCAACGTCGCGGAAACTAGATCCCTGGCAAATAAATTACACCGGCTTAACCTCTAGACTTAGATCCTCGAAAAGACGCTCAAAGAGCCCGCGCGCGTTTCAATTAAAGAGAAAATATGCTAGCGAAATATGGCAAAGTTAAATATCGCCGCGTTCTACTGTTTTCTTATAACTATAACGCGTTGGATCGAGAAAATGGTGGTGATTATTCCAAAGTAGCAACGATTGCGATTGAACAGCGATCGAGATTAGGTTCTCGAGGTCATTGACGATTCGAATCGATCCAAGATTAATCGGCATCATCTGTGAGTATCCTTTATCGTCGCTATCTCACGATAAACGTATTTGCACGTCTTATCTTTGCGTTATTCGGTACAATAAAGCGATTTTCAATTGGACTCGATTTCCTCATCGACGAGAGGCGTCGAGAGTGCAATATTAAATACAGGGAACGGATGTTCGTCGAAGTTTCCGTAACGAAGAGGGAAAACAAACACACGATAATATTAATAACGAAACGAAAGATAAACACGGTGCTCGAGAACATTTTACCCTGTGTTCCAGAATACGAATACAAGCAAGGAAACGAACGTGTCTGAAACCGAAACGTTTCGAAAGACCCGGTAGATTGCCAGGAAAAAGGCGTCCAACAATTCTCCAAACGATTAAGCTCCGAAAATGTTCATTTTCCATGGGGCCAGTTCAATTAAACGCTGCGGTTTTTATCGATAATCATGATCGCGTAACCACGGTGCAGCGTTAATTACGCAAACGAGGGTAAACTCGCGAGCGGTGTCACTCTATACTCTATAGGGAAGGATGATCTTTTGAAAGCCGTTGCTTCCGGTCCCACGATCTTGACTAACGAGGAAAGAAGAAGACGAAGAGAAGAAGGAAATGCGATGATGAAGGCCGAAACAGAGAAAAAAAATGCAACTTTGTAATACGACTTTGCCAGGGAAATATCATTAGTGTCGCATCGCGTCGAATTCGCTCCAGGAGCAGCTAAGAAGGTAAATTCAAGTCCCTAGAGTACCGAGGACTTTTGCGTTCCGGTATTATTTAAAATTACCTGGAAACTCTCGCCGTCGACGCTTAAAAACAGGGACCAAGAAGGAGTTTACCGGTTCTAAACGATTATGCAAGTACTGTAGACGGTGAACAACAATGAACTCGGGCTCGGTTGACGTACAAAATTTTCACAACACTTTTAGCCTGGCGAACTTGTGTTTCCTTAAAATGTAGTAGAGTATCAGAAACAACAGGAATACACTTTCACTATTGGTATATTGCTTTGGAATTTTTGTAAATTTCAAAGTTAAATGCGAGCCCCATTTCTACGCCAATGCATATCACTTACTTCCTTTGCCCCGGAAAAAAACATCCTTTATTAACATAGCATTGAATTGCTAATTAGTTACGAAGCAAACGCTTATTCAACGTTCGGTGTTTCTCTATCGCTGTTTTCAACTTTATCAATTTTTTTTTAAAACTCGTATAAGATGAAAGATACGCTTTCAAATAGAATTCCGTTTGTAGGTCGACGTTGCGTGCATTTACATTAAAACATCCGACAGTCATACGTTCTCGCGAATGATTCGAAAAATTGTCAAAAACACTCTATATCAATGTAACGAGCTGAATATTATTTATAAGTCAAAGGATAACGAACTAATTTCTTATGAAGATTTTCATTTTCTACCCGTACGATACAACCACGGAGAGAAAAACAGATGAAGTATCTAGAAAAGTGCTCGGAAGATTGACGATTTGGATATCCTCCTGAGAATCATTTCTCGTGCATCTTACTCAATTTCAACGTTTTTTTTTTTATTTAGATTCGCATAAAATCACGTTCCATCGTTTTTTTTCCCCTCAGAAACCGAAGAAAAAGACAACGAAACAAAGGCGGTAATTGATGGTGCGGTGAGTGATTTGGATATCCTCCTGAGAATCATTTCTCGTGCATCTTACTCAATTTCAACGTTTTTTTTTTATTTAGATTCGCTAAAATCACGTTCCATCGTTTTTTTTTCCCTCAGAAACCGAAGAAAAAGACAACGAAACAAAGGCGGTAATTGATGGTGCGGTGACCTTTTAACTTTCTACCTATTTTTCTTAATTTTCCTCCATTACAGTTTTTTCCTGCGCGTGAAGCAAAACTTTCTTCGCTCCGAGTAAAATTCTCTTTCACCTGCATATATTTTCGAAGTTCGCGTTCTATTTCACCACGACCGCCACAATCGAAAGAATATGTAGTTACAGTTTGTTAAGTTGGTAACACGAACTACGTTAACGTTCTCCCCGTTGGAGAACGGCTGCTTTAAACGGAACGCAAAAAACGAACGTTCGTACGGCCGCTTCGGCGATTCCAGTTTTCCTCGGTTCGCCTTAAATGAACTTTGAATATTTTCGTAGGCAGGGGACACAAGCTGCGAAAACGGCGATCAGCATTTGCACAAGAATCCGAAACACGTTACCAAGAAATTTTTACATAATCCGTAAACCTGCTTATTCGTCGCCGCGCTTCTTTCCGGAGTGTCGAAGAAAAAGAAAGTATTGAATAAATCCACTTCGGGCGATTTCTCGATGACATTCCGTACTAGAATTCTTCGCGAGCCTAGCTAAGGCCTAGAGCCTAGGGTCTAACGAAACTTTTCCAGAGAACCCCTAGCGTTTCGACCGTTCTTCCTCGCTGAACATGACGATTCTCCATCCAAGGTCATACGAAGGTCGACGCTTCGAACGTGGCGGACTTGCTCTTTATATCGTAAACCTAAATAGCACACACAAACTAGTACGCATAGTCATATGTATGTACGTTCCGGACGTTCAGTCTACATACGAAAGATGTCCCTAAAAGGTCCACCACATGTCCTCGTCAAGATCTTTAAATTTCATAGGAAGGTCCTATTTACAAAGTGGAACGTCCTGAGCACGTCCTGCGTCAACATTCTCAAAACATTTTCCGAATGTGTGAAAGTAACATCCCCTATACTTCTCGGGAACGTCAACTTGTTAACTGGACACAAGAGCAATTGATTCGTGATTTGTTAATGATTGTTTACTTTACCAATTATTTATCTAAAGGTACTCGCATTTAACTGTATTGAAATAATCGCCGTCAAATTTGTTATACAATTTGAATACATATGTAGGTATGTAACATCGGTAAACAGGTCGAAGAAACGACTTTGGCAATATTTTGATTAATACTTTGACGTCTGTCTGAAGTTGTATTCAACGACTCTATTTCAGAGTGTCGCGAATCGTAATAAAATCGCATGGTTTTTTCTCTGTCTCCCGCGAAGGGTGCACACCACGGTGGTTGCCCAAAATTCGTCGAAGCCGCAGCCAAGTTTAGACAACGGACGTTCTATACTTGACCTTAATGGCGTCCGTCCAATGCCACAAACTTTGCGGTGGTCTGCCCCCTGACCCCCACCCCCGTCGCTCGTACCCGATATCCAATAACTTCGCGAAGGATATGTCCAATAATAAACGAGACATCTTTTAGGAAATTGAATCCTCCGTGTACGCGTCCTGCACCGAGATCTATTAGGTTCATGCGCGTGGACCGCGATCTCCTCCATTAATCAAACTGCAATGGCAACTAAGTTCACCAAAACTTGGCGTATTTACTCCAAACAGTTCGAATATGATTTATCGGGCCTAGTTAGGCGATTAATTGCCTCCATAATGCTAATATTCCAAGAGAAAAATATCCCTTAAATGTCGCATTTATTCATCGGAAATTAATTCGATGGATATCGACCAAAATGTTTGAAGAGATTAAAACTCTACTGTTTCGTTAAAATAAGGAAAACAGATAATCGAGTTACTCTCCAATGATCTTGAGCAATCGTCAAATAATGTTTTCTTTTCTTCTTTTTTTCGAAATTCAACGATAATTTACATCTACAATAATTCCTATTCCAAAAACACTTACATAATTGTAAGACAAAGTATCGATCGATTTCAATCCGTCGTCGGTCCATCGCAATGTAAGCAACTGAAATTTCCATTAAATCCGAAATAATGGACATTCTGGACTGATCCGATCGGAAGGAGAACAGACAGCGAAATGATGTTCCCTCCGTTGAAATGGCAAACGGTTGGTCCGCGGGGGAGCGTTAACAGAAATTAATCCGGCATCAATATCGTTTCGGTAATCTGTCCCGGGGATGATCGTATCGAGCATCGCAATCTCGGTACGGCCGCTATAATCCTCAAGATCCAATCAGAATAACCCGGAACACACGGATGGAATGCGGTGTATCGCGGCGGAAACGACCACACAACCGGCAATTTTCGGGCTTGGAGACTCGACAATGCCTCGAATACGGCGGACACGAAATTTTTTCGAGAACTCGACTCGGCGAACGATGTCGACGAGCTCGAAGCTCAAACAACCGTGACGGGCGCGCGGTCGATTCGGTACCGCTACGCGATCACGAAATTCCTCGCAGAAACTCCAAAGAATTTAATGTTCACGGCGAACAACGGATTTCGAGCGATAGTTAAGTTATTCATAATGATTCAAGTTTGTTTCTTGACGGTCCTGTTGTTTGTGGGGAGAAACCGTTTCGTTCGAATAGAAAAACTTGAATCATCCGATAGCTTCGAGATAATACGTGGACGTATCGAATGCCTTGACGTGTCTCGAAAGACTAATCTTTATAGGCTAGATAAATTTACGGCTAATGATATTAACATTTGAAAAGGAAAAAGGTGAAAGGATGTCTTCCTTTTTATGCAGGAAACGACAAATATTTTATACTTTTTCTTTTTTTTACGTTTGTGGCAGCATAATAGCGCGTAACCTTAATAACGAGCAGATGCGATTGTACGTTTTTCATTAACCATTTGTTGCAGTTAAGCTAATCGAATGCGTGTCTCACGATCATCGACTCGTTGCATTCATTCAAAAGAGATCTAAAGGGATATCAATAAGTACAGCTTGCAAGATCTTTCGATAACGATGACAAACGAGTCTGATGATCGAGGATTATAAAGGTTGGTCTTCTTAAAAGAAGCAAACATAAATACGTTATTATCTCTATATATCTTTTACGTTATCGTAAACAATATCGTGTTTGTTATCAAACAATGCATCGAGTCTCTAGCTAGAAAAGTACCTGCTCCATTTTTACTTGCCTCTTTTTCATTATCTATACTGACTGTTAGCTGCAGGTTGCGCGATATTAACAGCAAATAAACATAGAACGCTACCGAGCGGATACTACCACCAGTTGTAATTGATACTCCGAAATCAACTGGTAAACAGAAGATTCTTTATCTCCCCTACTTACGATTCTCTTTGAAAAACAATCGCATCACGAATAGTACGGTGAAAGGAGATTCGCATCGTTACACGAATGGTTCGTTAAAGTCTACCGAAACACTATAGAACCAGTTTGTCTTACTCGAATCAAAGTTTATCTCCGATCGATGTGCGAGTAATTGGTCCACCGAGCAAAGTAAGAGTGCGTAACATATACCAACACAGTACGCAACGGAAGTACGCTGTGGCATCGACAGTTCTTTTCTGAAGGGGAACCACAGAGGGGACCGGAAATGTCGTGCACTTGCTGCCCCCCACCAAGGTCTACGAGTACGCGTCTAAAGACGAGTAGACGACACGCAAGAACAAACACCGAACGACAACCGTTTCTTCGTTCCTTGTAACTTTTCATCGCGGCAACAACATTAGTAGTTAAAATAGTCTCAGCAACGGGTCACGCGACAGGACACAATCGAAATCCGCAGAAGCTTATAGACTACATGTATGTATATGTATACCTGTCCACGTTGTTGTTTTTGAAGCTGACCATTCCGCTCGAGACAGCCTCCCTCATAACAACTACACCTTTTTGCACACTCCTTACGAACTAGCCACAGCCGACTCACACAACCAACAACCACCCACCAGACGCGTCACGGAACGGTAAGACGACGACGAAGGAGACACACAGGAATGTCGCGCGCACAAAGGAACACATCTCGTCACGTGCACCTAAACGCCGAGCAACCGAGCAACCGAGCAACCGAGCAACCGAGCAACCGAGCAACAAAAAACACGTCCTACCGAGACCGCGCTTCCGGACCGACTGGAGAGGAGCCACGCTTCGCGGCCGATCTACTCCCACCCCATCCCCAGTCGGCGACTACACTATGTACTACTCCGTCCTCGCTACCCCCACCCAGGATCTAATTACACCACCGGTAGTTCGTTCCGGCAACCGGGAGGCCAGCTGACGTCCTTTTGTTGTCATTCCCGACTCGTCTCCAATGACGACCGATCACGATCGAATGCCACTACAATTGCCACTACGGACACGGGTGTTAGGTCTGGGGTCGCGGTAACTTCTTTCTCGACCACCCTGTATGCCGAACGCGTCTCTGGAGAAACGAAACAAACCCTTCGTTCAGGATTTCGATACACGCACCTGGCAACGTAAGGACATTGTTTTTCAACCGTCCAAGTTCAGGATGAGGTGCTTGTTGTGACCAAAATGTGGGTGAGGTCGAAGGACGCTTTGTGTGATAATTTGTGCGATTTACTTGTACGCGTGATAATTTTACACCCTGAAATGTAATTGTAGTAGGTCCCGTACAGAATTACGAATAAGCTGTACTCCAAAAAGAGGCTGAAGTAATAATAAAAGCCATAGACAATTCTACGGTATTCTTCGATCGATCATCTTCTAATTTGCATGTTATGCAGGTATATATACATAGGACAAAGTCTTTAATTTCATCCAAGTCCCGGCCCGAATGTATCGAGGAATTAATTGAAAATTAGCATTCGTTTGCTTTTGAACGTCCATTGGATCCGTGTTCCGTGAATCGGTCTTAACTAGACCAAATCATCGATTGCGTTCCAAGTATTCGAGCCACGAACTTTCGTCGATTCTTATTCTGATTCTAGAATCGCGACACTTCTGAGCGAACATTACTTCTACGTAACTCGATTCGACGAGAGACGCGTAATTTACAGAATCGCATACCCGGAGTTTCGAACAGAAATACATATTAGTGTCACGAGTCGCGGACACGGTCGATCTATGGTACTTCCTCGTTCGCCAATAAAAATGTAACGCCGAATAGTCGTCGTCGTTCGAGAAACGCTGGGGCTTCATCGGCTGCAGTCGTTTCTGAGAACGAAACTCGTTGTGCATGCAAACAAGCAACTCATTCAATCGTTTATACGTCGTTTTATTCGCGGTAATTCATTTGTTATTATTTACCCAGAACACACGACACGAGAATCGAATAGAGACGAAATGAAATTGTTAAAGTTTCTAGTATTGTCGTCGATTTTCTTTCTCGGTTCATCGATGTTTGAATAAAAACGTGTCGCGTGGTGGCGAAAAGAGTCATTCGGCATAATTCGTCGACCTTTGGCCATGGTTCGCGCAGTCGCTGCTGATTCCCGCTGGAAATCACGCAGAGACTAATAATAGATTTTCAGTACCCTCTGAGAGTAGGGACTCGTAGACAGCGATTCTATTTAAGGTCGCTCGTTTCGCAAATAAAGGGCTTCATTGATGTCGGGCACAATCGTGACAGTAAAACGATTGCAATTTCTGGCCTAAGAATTCTCAGTTTGAAGTTCAATACCTATTCCCTGGAAATTGAGGATCTCGCTAAATCAAAGGGAAATTCCACTCCTTTCTGTTCGCGCGGAGCAAGGAAAATGCTCCGCGGAAAATGATCTTCCGAACATTTCGACGGTTTTATACGTAAAGTTGGAGGTTTAATATCGGAGAATCTAGCGTTCCCACTGATCCGTAAACCTGGATAATATTTTTATGAAATAATAATTTTACCCTATAATGTACAATCTTGATCTTGGTACAAGAGCTCGGTCACCATCATCGACTCGATAAGTGGTGGCTTTAAACTCGACGCATTCAATTAGATCATCGTTATAGCAGCTGGAAGTGTCGTCAGGAGCGTAAAACACGCGAAGTTAATATCTGCAGGACGTTCGTTAAAATCGAAGACCTAGCGAAGCGAACAAAGATCTCGAAGATCGCAATTCAACTTTCGCGTCACGTCGATCCCTTCCACGGAGAAATTCCTTTGGCCCCGAGGGCACGAGACTTTCGGATAGCTACAAAGCCGACGATGCAAAGTTCCCTGAAAATGTCGCGCGTCGTTTCCAAAGTTTCGAAAATCGTTTGCTATTTAATTTTTGCATTCTGTCACGCATACACTACACCCCTTGACATTCACGCGGGTTCTCTTAGCCCAAGTAAAAAAATGGATGCGTTAAACAAAAACAAGACTAAAGATGAAAATTCAGGGCCACAAACATGATTACTTCCGTGGTTCGATATCGATGTAGAAAAAGAAATGCATTGATATCTAAAGAGAAGTAGGGAAGTAGGTAATTAGAGATATCTCCTCTATCGTTCTCTCCGAGATACGATGTACGTGTATGTACTACTTTGTTCCAAGTAAATCTTCGCGACGTTACTTATTAACCTATTATTCCCTGATATCTCACGATCGGGATTACCGTGTGAAGGAGTACAGAGAGATCTCGAGCGCGTGTGAACGATTCGATCGTTCGATATGCTTTACGCTCGCAAGTACGAATAAAATGTCCACGAGAAACAGTAAACGTGAATTTTGATACGAGTCAGGTTATTTTTCCGACGAATACGAAATTCCTTTGTCCAACTATCGTAACAAACTTTTACGCAAAACGATGGGAAAAAGGAACAGGTTCTAAAAGACCGCTGAATGCAAAGAAACTCGGTAATTCGAATGCTAAACACAGAGCAAGCGTATTTAAACGCAGGGCTCCCGTATTGAATGCACCTGACGGGGCGAGTTCGAGGACACAGGTGAACACCCCAGGTAAACGGACCCTTTTCTTTCAGCGGGCATTGTTACGGAACGCGACGAAGAATCGGTCGAAATGCATATTCACGGACGGTGGAGAGGGACGAAGAATGAATGAGTGCGCAGGTATGCACGCGCTCGTTAATTTATTTCGGTGAAAAGCCAGCAAGGGGGGAGGGGTTGGGGGTCACTGAGCACTGGCTAAAGGAGAAGAAACTTCTTTTACGCGCCGCGAAATAATGGTTTCTTTGTAGGAGCAGAACAACATTTGCAATTAACACTAAGGCTTCTCGTGGAATTAGAAACACGTCCGTGGTAGTGCTTTTGACGAACCACCCCCGGTAAGAGTGCTACACGACCGGGTATACGATTTTTCAGTGCATAAAATTATTTTCATGCATCGATCGCCAGCCAGGACTTTGTTGAAAGATCGTGTCTTCTTTCCAATTACGAGATACGACCTGATACCCTTTCGTCGCGAACTATACGTATGTTTGAGCCCCTTTATCTCGAAAAACCTCAAAATTAACTTAGGATATCGTTGAACTCGTGTTACCGTTGCTTCGAAAACTTCCTCGAGAAACGAATTACAGCTTCGCGATAAAGTCACAACACGCCGAATTACACCGCGTATATCAAAGTGCTTCGTAATAACGAATCCATCGAATTTGCAAATTTGCTAAAACGCCAATGTAGGAAGTCGAATTCAGTTGTAACTTACCAACGAAGAATGGATCGAATGAAACAAGTTGGAAAGTTCAGATCGATGCACAAACGAATCGATTCCCGGGTGGTCGAGGGAGCTGTTCATTAACTGGTCGGTGTTTTCTCGTTGTTTTGGAACCGCTTCGGGACTCTATCCTCCAGCCGCGAGTTTATCGCAAACGTCGCACAGAGGCGAAAGATAAGGGATTCCGCATTCGTAACGACGCGATGCCGAAGGCGAAGGACCGACATGTTCGGTCGCGAGCATCGTAAATCCCAAGCTGCATCCTGCGATAAATAGTTTATGGGGATTCGAGCTGGGAAACTAAAAAGGCTCTTCTCTATAACTCTTCTTTATGCGGAATCGCTTAGCTAGATTCCCCAAACTTTTATTCTCATCTTCGGGCGGAAGTTCGCGTCGCGGAAAGAACGAGACACAGGGAGACTTCGATTGTCAGGCATTGCCAATTTGTCCTGCGATCGCAACAATATAAAGATATGGCTTAAAATTGAACGCACGGTAGCACGGGTCCTGGGGATTGTATCGTAACAAGAGACAGGAGTTTAGGTGGGCTGGAGACGCCTGGAATTGAAACAAGACGCAATCGCGCACCGAGATTCTTTCACGCTAGTCGAGACAATCGTGGAGCGGATTGATTCTGCGCGCGCGCGCGGAGAAAATAAATTGGAGGCACGCAGGTGTATCGTTTATAGGCAAGAAAACTCTTGTTCATCGCGAGATGTTGAAATAATAAAGTTTGAATTAAGTCATACATACTTATGTATACCAGTGATGGGTAAACATTGTCAGGATAGGAACTACTACTACATGGTACATACATAGATATATCGCCTATCCGGCATACTCGAGAAACGAACTTACAGTACCGTCTTCGAGTCCCATCGGTACAGCCCAAATTACAAGGACATATATCCAGGTGTAACGCTGACTATTTAACGAGGTGTCGCCCAATGACGTTGACGTCAACCGCATTTTCCTTCCCTCGGTTAATACCATAATTTCGTAAGTGCAAAGGTATTATTACTATTTCACGACCACGCAGTATCTTTTCCAACTCCGCTAATTCCCTGGCGTCGGTCCGTATCTTTGTTCTCTAACCATCCTCGCGACACTTAGACGGAATAATTTTCGGTATAAATCTTTCACAAGATAACGTGGAAAGCGTTCAAAGCGTTCCGAGAGCATGCAGCAAGGGTATATCTCCAGACCCAACGGAAAAGGCGTAGGTACACGCGGCGCATACGGTATTGCAGTCGAAAGGAGGCAAGGTCCAATAAAGGCGCGGATTACGTAAGGAGACGACGTCGGAGTCTCGTGGCGGAGGGGTGTTTTGTCGTCCGGGCGATTGTTTTTGCCAGCCAGACGGCGGTACGTCGCGTAATCTGTTATTTCACGATTCAATTAATAAAATGTCAAGGACAGCTGGTTTCGGGGCTTTGACGCGGCATCGCGACCCTTTATCACGAGAGAAGCCCGTGACACCGGGTCGCGATGAAAAAAATTGATCTCGAGAACAGCAGTCGGTTGGCCTCTACCAGGGGGCATCGAACCGCTGGAAAATTTTTCGTTTCTCAACGCCGCCCGGTGGGGAATAAATTGTCCCTCGGAATCCAATATCTGTGCGAGAGAAGTTTTCGCCACAATGCTAGAGAGCGTTTTACCACGGGATCGTTGCAAGTTTCTTCGACGAGAGTTCCTCTTTCACCTGCGCAACCTATCCTAGGAACTTCCTCATCGAACCACCACGCGGCTCCTCATTGTCGGGGAATCATTGTTCCTGTGAAAATCGGATCGGTCCATCACCGAACTCGCCTTTTTTTTTTTTCACTTCGACCGATTCTAAAGGGTATAGAATCGGTCGAGACACGATGGAAAGATTGTTTTTCGCCACAATAGAAACTGTCTCTACGGAGGAAATCTCTCGCAGGAAGAAAAAAAAAAACAAATGTTTTCATAGCGAGAACTGTCTTTGAGCTCGAAATTTTCTTCAATCGTGCTTCTTTTATCCACGCGCGATTCACCGTCACCGTAACCGTGACCGTAGGCAACTTGGTACCGCGATCTAATAACGAATAGCATCACCGGAAAGGGAAATTCCTTGCCGTTCGGTCGGCAAGTTGGCAAGCGAAGGGTCTGAGAAGCAGTTAGAACGATGTATACCGGCGAAATGCACGGGGGAGTTGTCGCGTTCAACCCCCGGAAAAGAAGGAGAAACGAAAAAGGAAACGCAGAGAAGGCATCCTTTCGTCCCGCATTCCTCGGGAGGATACTCGAAAACTTTTCGAACGGAGAACCGGTATTCGGAATTTCTTCGGTCGTGGATCCCGTAACTTTTCCTTCGCGAGCACGCCGAGTGTCGCCGACCCCGAAAAAGCAAGATTTATTCGTGCGATCCGCAACACCGGAATCCTGCGTGAGAAATTGCGACACGCGGAACCCGACGGCTGATATCAGTTACCTACTTGGAAGAATCGTAGGATGCACCCCGAATCTCCGATCCCGCGCGGAACAAACTTCTCCCTTGACACGATTCTCTTCGAGAAACCCTGGTCAACGATAAATAGGCCGACGAACGGAAGTCGAGAAAATGAATCACTAACTGCAGAATGGAGAAATGTCAGAACCTTCAAACTTTTCTGTTAACAAAGTATAAAATGAAACATTCGACTGTACCCTGTAGGCCGTTACAGCCAAGGTACATCGTTACTTCCGGTTGTAATGACTTCTCCAATGGCTTGAATGTTAACAAACAATCGGAACATTTAAGAACAATTGCAATCGGGAGTATAGCTGGACTATTGCCCGCGGAAATGGAACGAAGAGGCTATCGACGAACTGCTACCGAAGGAAACCGCTTTTTCCGTGAACGCTTTCAGAGTAACCAAGTCCACTCTGTTCGCCCTCTGCGACCCTTAATTCCCAGGCCCCGTGGATTCCTCGAAAATTTCCCATGCTTATCCTTCGTCTCTGCACCTCTGTTCGCGACCATGGATTCGAACTGTTCGAATATGTTCGACGATCGTGCGTACAAATGACGAGACAGTTGCGGTGGTGCCTGAAAAACAATTTTTAGCGACTGGAATCTCGCGCCATTTCGTTTATGGTACGTTCTGTGGCTTTCGTCGAATTTTCCATCGCCGCAAGCCTCGGGGTGAAATGTAAATTCCGTTCGTTGAACGGTGCGTTACGAGGATTTATAGTCCGCAAAATGTCGTAAAGCCTCGACTCTCGGACAGCCGGTCACCACGTGTCACATTCTCTGTGTCAGGCAGATGGGCCGGCTAATTTTTACAAATCCGAAGCAATCCACTCTCGCCAGACCCTCTGGAAATGTTGTCGAGTGACTGGACGACGAATCTCGTCAGTTTCTTCTCGATCGATTGAACCATTAAACGAACAGAAGCTTTTTAACGCGATAGAAGACTACGTAACGTCGGCCATCGGAACGTACACGCGGTTACTCTCGATTGAAAATTATCACCCGGCTGGTAAATAAGGGTTTAACGGTCGTACTCGCGGTCGACTTTAAGCCCGCGGACATCTCCGTTAATCCTCGCAGAAGTTTTCCCAAAGTAGATGTGTACACTCGGGTTACGGGAAGTTCCTTTAACGCGCGGAAAGCGAGCCAGCCACAGGCTGCGCGAAGCGAAACCGTGGCCTGCCGCCTGGAAAATGTCCTCTACGAAATTTCTCTTGCCGTAATTTGCTTCCACGTTCCTCCCCGCCCGGACTTCATTCCTCCGACCAGAATAAAAAATGAAATTCCACAAACGGTAACGACGGTAATATTACAAAAACGCGCATGTATCTTATGTATCTACATCGTATGTATAACGTTGAAAGAAGCTCCTGGAAAGATCGATATCCGAGGCTCCACATACAATTCAGACTATACATATAAAAAACTTTGTGTTCTCTGTCGCAGATGATAGTTTAGGACTCAACTTTCTCGCATCATACTGGTATAGTTCTCAGAATAAAATCGCTAAATTACTTTTCTAATTTCTCTAAATAACTTTTTTGCACCCTTCCTCACCCGCTGCCATAATGGAAAGCAGAAACGAAGCCGTGCGGGAGATGCACGAACGCAAATACAACGGCGCACGGCGGTGGAACGGTCGCAAATTCGCCGAGCGTGTACGTCTACGTATACGGTATGTATAAGTACACCTACACCTGTTTCCAGACGTCTCGTTAATAAGGGCGAGCCGACTGCTCCCTTTCCCCTTGTTTTAAGCCTCTTACGTACCTGTGGGATAGCGGCTTAACGATCCCACCGAGTCGAACGTTCCTCCGGGTGCAACGGTGTACATTTACCCCGTGTGCCCTCGAGGGACAAGCAAACACTCGAACCGAAGGGAATGGGATCCTTCCGGGCTGAGGTTAGAGTCTGGGTCACGTCTTTTCTTCTCTTCGAAATCGCCAGACGACACTCGGTTGGTTACAGGTTAATGTTCATAATACTTTGGTACAAATTTTCCTACTGAAACCCCCTCCCCTCGTAGTACAAGTAAAACATCTAGAAGAAGATGGCCCGATTTATTAACCAATCGAGGCCATTTCTGTTCACTCGAGTAAATGAGAATTTCTTGTTCCGGAGTAAAAGCGTTTGTTAGTTCGACAGAAACATCCGCGTCGTACGATCGCGTGTTAAATCGTAGCACACCGATTCGTCGAGCGTGAATTGATTAATGGCCGCAATAGGATGTGCGTCATTCGATGTTTGTACGCAAATGAAATTGTAATGAGATGTCATTCGTGAAAATTAATCGAGCTTCCGCATTGTCAACCCTAGCAACAATATAATTCATAGACCGCCATTCTACTCACAAGTGTGTTGTACACTTCACCTATATGGGAAATCGGAGCATATAGTCGCGAGCCTTCCTCCTGTCAATGGCACGATTGACAACAAGCTTTCATCTACAATACATACACACCATTTTCGTTTCTTTTTCCCCCGATTTGCTTCAGAACGAGGAATATTCGAGAGTCCGAAACATCGGCCGAGCATCTGGCCCCCGTTCCACGGAACTTCGGGCTCGAGGACATCCAACTGGTTTCTTTCGAAAAGTCTGGCCGTTTCGAAGACAATAGCCTCGAGACACAGCCGTGTGTATTTACCGAGTGTCCTTTTATTCGCGATGCTCTTCTACGGTTGTTCTCTCACGGCCCCCCTGGGGCATCACGTGGCGAGAAACTTTTCTGACGATTGCAAACGGCTCTCATGGAAATCCGACGGCGCGTTCCGAGCATATGCGCGCCACGTGTCCACGGCTTTTTTTCACGTACCTGGAAAAACTGAAAACCGATCTTGCTACCCGGGAACGTCTACCTCCGCCGAAACTTTCACGTATACAGATACATATATACCCTCCAACTTTCGACGAGGCTCAGGTATACATATGCATACAAGAGGTTCGGAGAAAAGGATTCGACCATCACCTTCTTTTTTTACTTTTCACCCGTGTTGTTCTTTTACGAATGCAAAAGTGTCGAATCAGTCCACGTACAGAACCCAAGTAAGAACAGTGGAATTTTTTATCCAGACAGAAGATGACTAATAGATGAAGAACTTATCGTTAAACGTTGCAGTCTCCTCTCACGAATAGCCACCGAAGGATGTAAAACATCTGAAATGCACTTTCTTATCACAAAACTGAATTCAGAGAGCCACGAGTTGTAATCGTCCAATCGATCAACGATTCCACAGCCAACGAACGAAAATTTAAAGCGAAACAATGTTTCCGGTACCGGCATTTAATAAAGTCACGACTGGCGGAATTTACACGTCTCTCTCCTGTCCTCGGATTTCAAGTTTTCACTGCAATTCGGCCCGCTCATATCGATCGGCCTCGAGAAGTTCGCGATTCAGGGGTTAAAACTCTGGAACGGAACGTTCCCCGCTTAATGGCCGTAAATTCGCCGGGATAACGACCCCCGATCGAATTCGCCGATCGGTTCGAAGTGTTCCGCGAACATACCCTTGGATCGAACCTTTCGTTAATGTTTCCCGCGTAAAAGAACGGTGTTCGATGTCCGTGCGATCGAACGCATTTGACATTTGCCGAGCGAACACAGTTCGTTTGTTCGTTCTCGCTCGTTATACCGGAGAGTCGGAGAGTACAACACCGCACCCCGTACGAGAGAATACTATGTATGTCTTCTTGGCGCGCGAAATGTCACGCGCAACAGTTTAAAACTTCGAGACACGTTCCCGTCGCTATCGTACGAGTCGAGGTAAGTGTTAAGTAACTAATTGTCATTGAAGCTATTAATCCTCCCCTCCCATTCCTACGACTGGGTCACTCTCGATCGTCACTAAAATGTCGGCCAAGAGACATTACTATATGTATACCTACCTATGCAACTTCCTCATTCTGTGTCTCCTTTAGATGCCTAGTTGTTCTACACGAGGATAAAATTCAGAGGGGAATATAAGCTGATAGATTCTACGAATAGATTACTACACAACTATTAAATATATCATTCTGAAATGTACCAAGTATGAACTGTATCGTGTTTGCACAGGACTGACAAAGATAGTAGAGTATCGAAAGGGGGTAGATCGAAGGCATTAACGACGACAGCGTGACGGAACGTCCGTAAGAATAATTAATGCGACATCAACGCCAAAAGAATTCTCGACAAGATGGCATTGTTGAAGCGTCGAAAATACGTTCGAATTGAACTGAATCGGGGGGGGGGGGCGGTAACAGCAACCAAGCCCTGCCTTGAATTACGACGCGAACCGATCTCGGGCAGTGTTCTCCGACATCCTAATTTCATTCGTAAAAATCGCCGTCACTCGAAGGGAGCAAATTTAATTAAGGGTCCCCTCTCACCCTAGGTTCTTCGGGAACTCGGTCGGGAACAATTTATCGGCGTCGCGGCGGATTCGACGGAATGGAAGCTTTAAGCGAACGTTCCTCCCATGGAACCGTCGAGAAATTGGACCCTGGGTTCGACGAAAAGCCGGCCGCGTACACATTACGAAACGATGAAACTAAGGGGGGATGGGAGTGGGCACCGTGCAGCGTTACCCTTTCCCGTCATTCCAGAGTCCCCGCACGTGCGGCTCGTTTCTTCCGAGCCGGTAAACTTCTCCCGAGATTTCATATTTACGGGTAAAGTTGCGGCGCCGTTGAATCGAAAAATGCCCCCGGTAACGCGCGAGCCGTGCAAAACGTGTCACGGTTACACCTTTGAATTTACTCGCTTCGCAGTCCCTCTCGACTAGCGGAAGATGTCTCGAAAACGGCGAATCGCCGGAAAAATACGACGAGGAAGGATGCGAAAGTCTCCGAAACTGGACCATTTGTTGTTGTTATTATTATTCTATTGTCCTCCTTATCCGAGAAAGTGTGGTGTACGCGATAGTCGATGACAGATCGCGTGAGAGATGGAGTTCAGTTGTACGATGTGACCTAGGACCTAGACTGACTTGGAGGAAATTTAAAGTAAAACCTGCAGACTAAGAGCAGAATGATGCTAGGAACAGGGCCAGTATGAGAAGAGGGAATTGTTGACTATGGATAAGGATAAGGATAAAGTGCTACGTTCGATATCGGACCTTGATCTCGTCTACGGGAACGTTCCCGGAAAAATAACCCCATCTATCCATCTATCTTCGGAACCGCAAGCACTTTAGCGATTCCATATTTTCCATGGATCTTTGTTCGACATTCCCTACGCACGGACGTTTGTCCATGATCTGAAATGGCTTCCGTCAAGAAAATAAGTAATTATCCGACCGGACCAGTTGCGCCGGTTTTGAGAAAACGTGGGAATTGTACCAATAAAACGGAATAAAGTGAAAGTGAAGGTTATTCGAGGCTACCTCGACATTGTTCTGTGGTCTCTTCGTGTAATGTACAACGGTAAGAAATGTCGGCATCGAACAGCGTAGATGTACACAATATACAAAAATACCCATCGCGTAAACAACCCTCGCGAATGGTTGTTTTCGTATAGAAAATCAAACAATCGTCTACAATTGGATCAATGGTCGATCGTGTTTTCGAATTACCCTCGCCCATTCTCTTTGTTTTCGCACGAACAACACAAATAAATGGACCCAGCCAACCTGAAAATTGTTATTCTCCGTTGAATCAGCGAACTCCTCGGAGCTCCCCTGAACCCTTTTCCCCGTTCTTGGCCACTCTTCCTGAATCCTGTCCGGCCATCTTCGACCCACCCTCGCCCTACATCCACGATCGTGTGTTTGCCCACCAGATCCCAATCACCCTGGTCTCTGTGCTATACCGTAAGAGACTTTGAGGCTCTCGGAGATACTTGAACAATTGAACTCTTTGAAATTTGAAACAAATGAAAAATCTCTAGTCCTCATTTCCGGGAAATCCATAGATCGAGCTTAAAAACAGGGGATGAGGAAAGTGCGCTGATATTCGCGACACGAAGGCGCTTGAAAGCAGACACCAGCGACGGAATCTCGTTTATTTGAAAATTTAAACAGCGCCGCCGGAAGTGTTCGATTTTGTCGCAAACTCTCTCGGAGCTGCTGGGGGTCCTAAAGGACCGTTGTCCCCGTGAAATGTGTTATGTGACGGAAAGGCGGCGAAATTCTTGGAGCGCGTCGCGCGAGACTCGCGTCTCGTTTCCGGCTTAATATACCCGCTGTGCATACCATGCATTTTCAGCTTTCGGACGGGACGCCTGGTCGCATGAACCGTTTCCGGTCGAGCAAAAACCCGCGCGTTAAAAACGATCGAGAGAAACTGAAATTGAGCCACGTTCGTTAAATGAAATTCTAATTGGCTTTTGGAACGCGAAGCAAGTAAACGAGAAAGATAGGAAAAGTGACGAAGGATTGAATAAAACTTCAAATTACTGATTCAAGAGAAAACTGTACGGAGGATTTAAGCAAAAAGTTGTCTAGAAAGGAGAAAACTATTTTCGACTTGGTAGAATTAAACGAGCCCTTAATGTCATGAAATTTTATAAGGCCGATAAACTTACTGTTGTCGTTACAGGATCGAACTTTACAACGAAAACGCTCTTACGACCTACGATAATGCATCAACTAAAAGGTTTATGGTACCTTGACAAATTAACGAGACTTTTCTTACGTATCTTCGTTGTAAGGGTGGCTGTATCCCCGCGAATGAACCATTAAGTACTACCACCGAGTACCTACTCGTTAACCTACTTACCTAAAAGATGCCCCACGAGACACGTTAGCTGGCGCACTCATAGACCGTAATCTATCGTTTAATGGAATCCGTGGATTACGTAACTTTGACCAACGATTTCGTAAGGAACAGAAAGTGCAATCATTCTCGCGTACAACGATGAGTTATTAACTGAACGATCTTTAGCGAAGCGCGTTTTATTCGCCTTTAACGCGAAAGCATCTCTTCGCATTGTTTCTACGTCGAAGAAATCGTTGTACACTACAAAATTGGAAGAACGAAACGAAACCGAGAAACATTGCTTTCAGTAGGTAGCTACGTAGTTCTACTTCCAAAGGGAATCCAGAGGAATCCGAATTGCATGTGAAACGCCATTCAGGTCCCCCGGCATTGTCTTTCGAAATTGGAATTCTTTTGTCAGAGACGAATCTTCGGTCCGATACCTCGGTGAAACCAATCGGATGATAGGACTTGCAAATGCCTGATAATTGACACGGATCGAGGCGAGACGATTGATTCTAAGACTTACACAAAAATCACCGTTTCTTCGAGGCCCAGCTAAGTACGAACACGAAGTTTCAAATGTATAACGCAAGGAACATAGGATATATGGATCTAATTTCATATAATGAAAAGAGGTTCATCGACGTACCGCATACCCGAGAAAGGCTTCCGTCCGTAAATCCACAGTGGAGCGTTTGCAAAATTCCCCAAAAGCGAGCCCGCTTTCAACCGATCAGAGAGACGTGCCTCGCCGGGGGAACGTCGATTAATGTTTCCAGCGACCACTCTAAACGATGTCTCGAAACGCTCTAAAACCCGAAACTCTCGTGGAATCCCAGAGTGGATGCTCGCGTCGTGAACTCTACCCCTCAACCCGCGAAACACGCGCTTTCTCCGACTTTGCCGCAAAATTGGCAAACTTCAGGCCCCGTATAAACTCACGACCACGACTTTCAAGCCTTCGATCTCAACCGAGACGGTGTTGTCGATTCACGCGTCGCGTATTATACCAGCGCCCGAAACACTTTGAGAAGCTTCAGCAAAGAAAAACTTTTCAACCGTGCGCGCTCCGCCGTATAAACGACATTGCACACTCTAAATTCGTGGCTTTTGTCCGAAAAAAAAGCGGATTTTTCGTTGCGTTTCAGCAACGTGCGCGTTTAATTGGCGCACGAATACACGAAGCGCTTTGCTAGACAACGAAATGCACGTTCCGCGCGTTCCGACACAAAGACGACACGACTTCCGCGTGGCGAGTTTCGTGACAAAAGGGTGGTTGAACAACCGTTCCGTTTTCCCTCCAGCTAATAGGTCCACGCGTCCTGAAAGCGGAGCACGGTCGATAAGTCACCTCCAGGAAGTCTCGAATTAATTCCCATTCGTTGACAATTTCTTTGTTGCGCGAGCGCCGCGATTCAAGCTTGTAAAAAACCACGCAGATTTCGTGATTTCCACGCGGTTCGTTTCACGGGAACCGGCGGAGCTTAATTACCGGGCAACCGTGTATCGCGGGCATTGCCGGAAATTAATAAATATCCGGCCGGAAATTTGTCGCGGGGCATCTGGTTTCGTGAATCTCGGTTGCACACTTGCCGATATCATCGACGACACCTCCTGGATCCGACACGGTATCGAGAAACGCTAACGATCGTGGCCCGTTTAATTGGCTCGTAAATAACGACGGACCGGCGTCGCTAAATATATTTAGACAGAATTTCTTTCGTGTTTATTTGAAAGCCCGATTGATCGAAACCGATTTCCCTTTCGTTCACGAGGGATCGGCCTTTTGCTTAACGAGTGTGGACTCGTTACGAGAGAAGACAAGAGAAGGATAGAGAGAAAGAGAGGGAGGGAGAAAGAAAAGTGTGAACTCGTTTGCGCGACGGTAGAATCGAGGGAAGCGCAGAATGCATTGCGTTGAAAGAGGTTTACGCGAAAGCACCGCGAGCAAGGGGAACACCGGAAGCGCTCGGTCAAGGTAAGACGTTGCCTCTGTACACGCAGTATGCACATTCATACCGAGCTGCACTTTTCAACGCCTCCGATATATCGTTTCCCTCTCTGCATGTACAGTCATCGTTACCATTCACTTAGTCGAATCACACTTCGATCCTTCGTCAAATTTTGACATTAAAACATCCAATGTGCCAGATCATTCGTACAACGGTGGTAGCAAAAGTATGCATTTTATTAGAAAATTATTGTCCATGATACAATAGGTGGTAAACCGTGTCCTCGGTACAATGGTCGACTCTAGACGCACGGTCCATCGGATTTCCAGTAATGAACATTCAGACTCATCCTTCTTCGGTGACTCTGAAACCATCGAGTATTCTAGAGCCTGTTACCTCTGATCCAAGCCAGAAAACATCGCTTGGTTTCGCAAAACACACCGGCTGAATACCCACTGTCTGCCACCCGAGAACTTTTCACGGCGTGATGTAAATGACACGTGACTTTCGCTTGGGTCGCCTTCGAATCAGGATGATCTCGTCGTGATGCTTCTTCGGTCGATGCGTGATTATGTAAACGGTGTGTCGAGGATCGGGCTTGGGATCGGCGAACGCGTCGTCGACCGCCCAGAGACACAGAACAGCACCGATCGCGATCACGCTCACCAAAAATGTTGCCCGATGCATGCTATAATATATCGGTAACTCCACCGACGAACGGAACCGTGGGGAGCTTTCCGCCGACTTTTATAAGCTACGTTTTTATTGCAACTCGTGCGAGACGTGACGGATCGAGCCATAAACACCGAACGGGACTATAAACGCGACAACTGCTCGCGAAATCGTGAAACGATAAAATTTACGGAAGGAAAATTTTTCCGACGAATATCACGACGAACCGTGGCGCATACATTAAAATTCACAGGAAGTCTCGGCTAGCAAAATTAACTCGGAATTACGAGATACCCTTTTTCGGCACCGAATCGTTAACCCGCGTAACAATCCGTCCTATCGCGAAGAGATTGAGTTTATTGGTGACAGAAGATACTCAACTTGCGCTTCGTAGATATAACCCTTTCTCTCGTTGCACACGAGACAGTGGTACGTAACTAGGTCCAAGCGTATAAAGCGAATTTAATCAAACTCAGACACAGCCGAAGCTCCGTCCAACTCCTCGTTGCAAAACTGAACGGAAACCACGTTCTGTCGGTTCGAGGCTCTCCTCGAGCTGACGCGTTACGTCTACTCCTGATTTTCGTCGATAGAGCCGACGTTCTTGCAAGCTGGCGATAATCTAATAACTCCGGGGATAGCATCAATCCTTCGGAAATAACTTTCGATTAATTGCATTAGAAGCACGTGGAACATTACATAATTTCATTTATTACAAGTTCTTCCGTTACCATAGAACCGATATTCCTTTTCTTTTTGAATAGATCTACGATTTTCTTTGTACAGCTTCTACGTCTAAGTAAATAAATAAATATACGACCGATCCGTTCGTCTATTATTTAAATTACCGAATGAACTGGCAGCAGATCCTTGATACCAGCCTCTTCCATTTCCACGACGAATAAATGTCGTCCCGTTTCGATTCAGACTCGAGTAATACCGACCAACGATCGGAACACACATTCTGCGTCGAATAAACAAATAAGTTAACGATCGTGTCCCATGACTAGTAATTCCAGACGAAACTACGGAGATTCGAAAGAGTGGATGCTCCCGATTATCGTGTCTCCGGTAATATTTCTCGGGTTACAGGGAAAGTTTTGTCGTTCCATCTGTTCTCCATCCGTTCCGCGGAATGACGGAACTTGCGCGTCAGGCGAGCAGAACCAGTGTGTAATTTAAACTACGATTTCCTGCAGCTCCGAAGGAAGATGAGATTCCGCGCGTCCCAGCGCAGCGCTCCGCCCGTCTGCGCGTTGATTAATGCGCGAGACCGGGAAAAAATGCGTCACGATTTGGTGATCCTTTTGTTGCTAACTATACGCTCCACCAAGTCGTATGGAAAAATCTTTGCGCCAGCTTCTGCACGTCCGAGGGACGACTGGAACCATCGTATCCTGAAATACGCATTCTAATGTTTCCTCCAGCATTTAGTAGAGTATCGAGGTGTCCACATTTTTCACTTCGAATTGTAAATATAAACACGAAAATGTTCCCCGAGGTTTATCGACTCCACAAATATTCCAGCAATTTTGGAGAAATTTCGCGCGAACGGAAAGTTCAGAATTAGCGTTCAATGATCACGATATGGATAAACGGTGACGCGAGTTGGTTCTTGGCAAAGAGTAGACGATCTCGAGGATACAGGGACAGATACCAACGGAGGAAATTGAGTGGCCTCCGGAGAATTGGAAACGAGATCGAATCATGCTTCTATTTAAGTAAGCTTCGGAAAGATCGGCCGATCCGTCGACACCAATAACGATCGCCAGCTGATCGTGTTCACGCCTCGTTCGAGGTATGTCGATATATCTCGATTCAGCACGACGTCCTCGATATCTTGGGGGGAAGGTTGGACACACCACCTTTTGCACAGTCTAACGACACAAACATTTTCTTGGACTATTGAACCACGTATAACGACCAACAGATTCGAAGTGTACTCGATTGCTGTTGCTACTACGAGAAAACATTTGATTCTAGGTTGAATAAGGTTAAAGAGAACTTTAGCTAGGAAGAATAGAACGAGGGAAAAAAATCCTTTTTTCCCGTTCGAATCGGTAAAAGTCGAAAAAGCGTCGAGAATGTCGCGCGCGAGTTCTCCTCTTCCGGGTTTTCTTTTCACTGTCCGCGAAATGTAAATCGAGACGGGAATAGTAACGAGGTTTAAAGGTTTGTGAAAGAAGACCGCGACGAAAGGAAGAACGACTCATGGATTTCCGATTTCTTTGCCAAACGCGAAACAACGTCCCCGAGAGCCCTGGCAACTGCTCGTGAACCACAAAATAATGATCCTCTGACGTTCTGTTCGATAAGAAACAGGGAAATGCGGCCGGATTTTATGCAGCGAATAACGGAAATACATCGGCAAACTTCAGAAGCGTCTTCTATTCGTCGTATTTTCTTTTTTTCTTTAACCCTTAAACGACTCGTCTCAAACATGAATAAACCGACAACGATTACTCTGTGACACTTTTAATAACCAACTGAACGTTATCTATCAATTGGACGTACCGAAACGTTAGAACTTCAAAAATTCTCCACTGAGTAGTGATAGTGATATAAAAAATTCACTCGTCTTCAAGATACAAGTGGTTCTGCAGTGTTAAGGATTAAAAGCGTTTCATCTATTCTGTTCAAGCATAAGTACACAAATTCATGAGTTCGAGTGATGCAACGAATTTCACGACTCACGTACCAAAAGTTCGAACCCTATCGGGAAACGCAAGTAACGGAGCAACGAATGGATTACAACGAAATTTATCAGCGTTCGTATCTTAATCTGTAAGAAGCTGGGCGGACGCGAGCAGCGAAATACTCCGCATCCTTAATTTACCTTCCATTTATCCTAGTCTCGTTAAAATCCTCCATCCATCGTTACCCTTCCAACGGGGAAAGTTGGGAAAACCCGAGGCCAGAATCGATAAACAAAATAAACAAGTAATAGTAGAACGAAGCATCCCCCCCCCCCCCCCCCCACGCGTTTGATCTTGTTTTGCCCAACATTTCCTTCCGCGCGTCGTCGAAGCGATTAGTTTGTTCGACAAGTCGATAGTTTGTCGCTTCGATGAACAATTCCTTAATCGTCCGTTTCGACGAAACAATTTTTTATCCTCGATAACGTGAAACTGAGCGATTTACGAACGCGTACCGATATTTTCCGATATCTCCGTTTCGATAGTTACTCTCCTGGAACCGTTTCTGGTCAGTGGAATTGGACGACAAAATACCGAAGCCGGATGTTTTCGATATAATTACGACGAACGACACACGGTCGTTAAAGCGAAGTTATCTACTCGACCTTGGCTCGAAAACTCGAGGCGGTATCGAAAAAAACATGAAATATACGGGCTCACCTACCATGTGAGCCGCTTTTATCGAAACTACTTGCACATTTTAATCCGGTGGCTGCTGCGAATAACCATAATCAAGCGCTGTAGGTTGGTATTTCTTTTCAAGTACATAAGTACATCAACAAGATTGTTTCTTCATCTTTTTCCATTTACCTTGACAATGTTTGCACTTAGCGCTCTCGATTTTCCTTTGAAACAAGACACCTTCGTTCGAGAGCATAAATGCAAAAATATTGCGTTTTCAACGGATTAAACCTTTGACGCAGATGCATCATAGATGTACCACCGGCCAAAGGTATGGGTCCAAATCGGATAATTAAAGCAAGAGAACAATATTATTCTACAACGATTCGATGAAAGTAATGTGCCGAAACTGATTGGAAATAATTTGTATACATATGTACACTGATTCCGTAACTTTTATTGTATCGTAACGAAATAATCAGTTACCTATTGTTTCATCGATCATGAACTCTGGTCCCATGCTTTTGATCGGTAGCGTAGCTTGAACCATGTATACTCGTACCCGCAATCTCCTGTTTAATTTTTTACGTCTCAAGGTACGCGACCACAAGGTTGCAATTTCCATTTTTCCTTCGCTACCTGTACATTTTATGAGACCCGAGCGTGAACAGAATGCTGGGCACCGATATTCGTAACAGTTCCAGGTTTTTTCACCAACGTGCTCCGCTTCATTTTCGTCGACTACCCGCGCCGCTGTTTCCTCGTTCTTTCGCCAGGTTGTTTTCACGTATCTTTGATTTACACGGCACCATATTACGTTTCTCTCCCTGTGGTCATGGGTTTTATTCCGTAATGTAAACGAACAAACAGTATTAATCTCGCGCATCCATCGGACAGCTGCACAGCGCTTGAGGTGAGAATATGGTCTTTGTAATTCGTTTATCCTTTCCATGCGAATACATCGAATGATAATTGTAATCTGTTTGATTGTATTACAATCATTGGTTGTAATTGATCCCATTCTAACAAGGAAAGGACCCCAACTTTCCGATTTCGATTTTAACGGGGTTTTGTGAGATGATAGTAGCTCACGAGAGAAATGTTCACATTACCTTCAAGGCTGTCCACCAGTGTCCAGTCTCAAAGATGACCGCAATGGTTTCAGTTGGTGAGTGGTGGAGATAGGTCGTGTCATGGCAGCCGTGCAAACTGTCACGCGACCTCGAAATTCCCAGGTCGCGATTGAATTAGGCAAGAACTGGGGCTCGCGCAAGGTACATACATTGGATGCGGGCTTGAGAACCGTTGCGTTGGCAAGCATAAACAGCCGGTGATCAGCAACGGGATAGATAGATCCCTGTCTCTCGGTTAAGCTCGTCGCGCTCCAAAATATCAATCTCTCTTCCGGTGTTCCTTTGATGTTTTCCAACTTGAAACGGTCTGACGGATAATCGGATTTGTTTGTTCCCGAAGCGCCTCCGTATGCCGGTTCCAGGCTTGATATTCGAGCGCCGCTTATGCAATTAAACGCTCGCAATTTCCTGCCATCTTGGATTAACGTTTCGCTCGTATCTTGACATTTCGTTTCTTTCTCTCTTGAATCGTAGCCTACGTATCTGCACAGTGGCTGTCACGCTAGAGGCCGAATTAGTAACAAAAATAACGTTGTTTGAACAGCGTCTAATTATTTAGTTTTAATCTATCCGATGAAAATAAAAGACCACGCGACGAACAGGCTTTGATAACCGAGATTTCAGGTTTTAAAAGAAACGCTTACAGCGTGGGTGTAGGTAAGTAATCGTACTAGGGAAGATCGCCAAATATCGAAAATCGAAATCCCATGAAACTGAACTGCCACGGATCATGGAACTCCGTAACGATAGCTATGAGAAGGGTTTGGAGTAGGTCAGCACATCTTGCGAAAGCTTTCCGGCAGAGAAGGAATTCGAACCCGTTCGGTTGTCGTTGCGAATGGAGAACAATATTTTAAGAAAGTTCGAAGCTAAATGACAATTTACGGTACGTTCGTAGACGGCATGAAGGGCCACGCTGCCCTAACTGAAATCGCGGTTAACCCTATACCGATAAATTTCTCGGCAACGAGCAGGCTCTCCGCCCTGTTAATCCACTAACTCCTGGTTCCAATCGCGATCAAGGTGTCGCTTCTTCGTCCGTGTTGACTGTCAATTCAAATTTGACTTTAATAGTTAGAAAATCTCTTAGGTATTTATTCATCGTTGCAGTTTACTCTATTCTCTTCTCTCGTTTGTCCACTGATCGAACGAAAACGAATCGTCTGCCAAATAATTCTCAGAATTCAATGCGGCAAACTGAGTAACGCCAATGGGCAATGGGTCGTCCGTTCGACCGCGAAGAAGCACCGTTGCTCCGTTGTTTCATTAGCGAGCGGTTAAAAATTCCCGGAACTTTTTAATCAAATTACCTCGTGAATAATGATCGCATCCGATTTAACTCGGGTCGACCACGGCCCGCGGTAAAACACTTTCCGCATAATAATTACCGTGCTCCCTACTACTACTACTCTCCCGCTCTTATTATTACCCCGCGTATTTTCTCGCGGTAGGATTTTACCGTATTCCGGGAGACGCGAAACCGTCGACAAAGTGATGATCTCGGATGATCGATCGACGCTTGGCTCGTGAAAAACGAAGGAAACGGGTGAAATTAACGACCGACGTGACGTTGCGTGAAAAAGGGGGTGGCAGTGTACGCGCGGTTTTTCCCTGGGCTGGCAAGGGACCCGCAGCGCGAGCCTCGAAAAGGGTAAAGAAGAATCGTTCCAGTTTTCTTGGTTCGCTTTAGAAATAACCTCACGACCCTGAGCTTCCTTTCATGAAAGGAATACGCGGTGTGGCGCATTCATCCTACCGGCTTTATCTTCGTTTCTACGCTACCGCGTACGATACGCTTTTTTTTCTCCTATTTTTAACCCCAATTTCATGCGAACTGCTCGCAACTCGCTTCGGGGGCGAAGAATGTTTTAAAAAACCACACTGTAGAAATCTCGGAAGACACGCTGGGACCTATTAATTCCCTCTTTGGAATCTGGTCCTGTCCTGGGAGCAATCTTCCTTCACCACCGTCTTCTTTTGACACAGTTCGCGTGTCGATTCGGTGAAATATAGATAGTACACAGTGCGCAAGTAAAGGGTGCACGAATTTGTATCTTTGCATCGTTGACCACTTTTATGTAGATTTTTAGACGGCCTGTGTTACAACAACGGATAATTGGAGCAGCTAAAGTTTTCGATGCGATTTATCAGAAACCGAAAATTCACGATGCTGCTTGGTCGATACCACGTTTGACCGAGGAACAGCCAGTCGGATCGAAGGGGTTCGAACGAGTCAAAGCGGATTGTGGAAAGCCCCTGGAACGCGGAGACGCGAGGATACACGATTCCGTGATTAATCGCGATTGCACAAACGACAGAGAAGTTCACCGGCGTACAACGAGGAGGTATTCCTCTAACCTCCCCAGATAGTCGAGAGATTCAAGCGAACGAAACAATGGCGCGACACGCGAAATAAGAATGACAATGGGGCGTCTAATTGGCTAGAATTTCGTCCTCGTTGAATATTCACAGCGCGCTTCTCGCGCAGGACATCGTTCAGCAGCTTCCTTTGCCGGCGTCTTTTCTTCCTTACTTTTACGATGCTCGCCTCGCTTCGGACGAGCAAACTTTTTGTTACTCTGTTTGTTCTTTGCTGCAATTGGACCAGCATTTAGAGCTTTGGATGCTCGTTTTGAAAATAATAATGCAACGGAACCTATCAGACTAACTTCGAGGTCAAAAGCGAGAATCAATGTTTTTGCTCGGAATTATTTTCTCCCGGAAACAACGATCTTGAGAGATATATTTCAAGCAGCAGGACGTGAATCTCGCAGACAGAACGGAACAATTTTTCTCCCGAGCGTGTCTCGCGCATTATCTCGTTCTGTCCGACCAAATAAAAAAAGCCTACTCGTGCCTACGAGAACGAAGGTGTATCTACAGAGTGGAGTACGTAACTGGAACTACTTCGATACTTACTGTGTAACTAATGATTTTAGTGAAAAATATATCAGGCAAAAGTTATACGGTTTCCAGGGGGGGGCACAATTTGACGTGATCCTTCCACAGAAAGTCTAATCACGTGAAATTATGCCTCTCTCGAAACCATATACATATAAGTTTTATCCGCAACATTTCTCACTGAAATCATTAGTTACGCAGTACAGAAGCGGTTCCCTGCTTATACGTGCTCCACCTTGTACAATACGCAGGAAATAGTCTCACCTCGGTGTAGTATCCAGCGTTCGGGATGGAAGTAGATCGACTGTTCGATCCCGCCCCGGGATTCGATTCGAAGTCGCACGCAGACAAGAATCGGATTGCGTGGCAATCGGTACCGCACACCTTGCGGAACACGCAAGCAAGCACGCACGCACGCACGCACGCACGCACGGACTTTCACTCGACACCAACGCTTCGGAGTGCGCAAATCGCAGCTGGAAATAGCGCGGACTCGTTAGCGGGTTGGAAAGATCTTCGAGAATTTCCCTAACGGGATTCTGAGCGGATGAGCGAACGAATGGGGAAAAACGAGGAGGAAAAAAAGAATCGAAACGGTCGTCGTGAGAGTACGCTGAATATTTATAGGCTCGCCTCGCATAAACAAACGTGACACACCGCAATCATCGCGCAGTTATTTCGTCGGTTGACGATCCATCGCGAATCCATTGAATATCGAAATCTACGACACTTTGTCGAGCGCGAATTCGTTCATTCCTCTTTAATCCTACCTACTGTTCTATTCACTTGCCTCTCAAAATTTATATCCCTCCGGAGAAAATTATTTTAAATGTGAAAGTAATTGGTTCTTAAGAAATACAAAATACACAAAAAGTAGACTGAAAATTTGGATACATTGAACAGTAAAGATAAATACTTGAAACGTAATACCTATTGAAACAGAAGCTTAAATTCATTTTACGGCATACATATTGTAGATCCGTGGAGAATAGCAGGGTTAATTCGAAGTCGAGTAACAAAAGTATTCTACAAATTATATGTTAAACTGAAGAGAAGTGACAATTTATTGGCAGATGTGCAATAAATTAACAGTATTCTAATGAGTGGATATGAAAACATAATTTCCTTTCAAATGTATGTACATAGATGAAAAAACTGAAGAAAATTCGAAATGTATACGCTTCTCTACAATATGTTTAATTGTAAAAGCAATCGATCGCACTATGTATGAGGCATACCTGTGTGTTCAAACGGTTCAGATACCGCACTAAATTTTTCAATCAGAATTAAACTCTCGACGACGTGACTACGGACTGATTCAATCGCGGTAAAAATATTACGTTGCCTGCTATTTTTGCGGAGGTGCCGTTTAGAGCGACAACATATCGTTTTAAAACAAGATATAGTTACATGCATCCGGGAAAAGTATCAATCACGGGTAATCTTTTAATCCAATCGGCGACAAAATGAAAAATCGTACTTGCAAAATGCCAACTGAATTTGGTAATTAAAATTGGAGATTCTTCGTCGCCTTTATTTATTAGATTCGTGTCGAAAACCCATAGATTCACGAACGTTTTCGTCGATTTCTCGAAATATTCACGGAGAAACGTGAAACCATTCGATCCTGCTTGAATCCACCTCGCAGTAGATAACCCTCGATCCAGTCCTTAGTAATAACCTCGAGCGACACGAGTTTCCAGCGAATCGCCGAGCGAATTCCACAGGGACGTGTCCGCCAGGACGTGGCCGAGGCGCCTGCGTCCCGAGACAATCGGAGTAACCATAATCGAAATCGCTTTGTAGACAGGGTCGTGGACCGAACCCGAACACCCAGCCGGGGCTGGGACCAGAGATAGTTCCACAATGCTCCGGCATTAATCAGAGTGCTTTCGAGGCCCGGTGGCGGAGAGTACGCGCGACAGCAATTTCATTTATTCCGGCGGACCGAGAGCCGTTGCTGCCTCGGCGCGTTATTTGCGCGATGAAGCCTGTGCGGCGCCTCGGGGAACATGGAAAAGAAAGAGGAAAATCCTCGAAAAGTGAGAACGGTATCGCCGCCGCGCCGAGAGCTCGATTTTTGGCGCGAAAGGCTCGTTTCCTATTCGGAGCCGATCCGACGAACTCCGGGGAATTTAATGGAGCTTTCAACTAGTCTGGAAATTCGAGATTTTTCGGGGCGCGAATGAGAATGAAGACGTTTCATAATCGGTGAAAACGATACAGCGTGGGTCGAGTAAAATCTCCTATCGCGGATCGGATAAATTTGTCCTGTTTACTATGTATCGGTAACCAATAAAACATGAAGTATCGGTTCGTATCCAGAACCGCAAAAACAGTGATACAAACTTTTACCATTCGATACACGTCGTTTAGTAACTCATTGTTCCCCGATGGATCGGTCGAGCGTCGGTTAGGCAAAATACTGTTTCCACGACGGATTTTGAAAAACTGGAATTGCTGAAATATGTCACATGGTTGGAAACCGATATCGTTCAACCGATACGCAAAAGTTTGTGTAGTACGCCTGCATCGCGTGCAGTTCCCGAGCGTATGCAAAGCGAAACCTACATCACCTCGCGTTTATGTCGGTCGACTTAGATTAAAGAAAACAGAAACAGTTCTAAAAATATCGTCGAAATGTAGTACAACATAAATTGACCATTATTCAACGAATCACGCGAGTATGTATCACCTTATTTATCAAACTGTAAACCCTGCGGTAGCCAGAGTGAAGAACTTCTTTCGTTTCAACGTGCGTTATCCAATATTCTGCCGGGCATCGTGATTCAGCATTAAAAGCCACAAAGTATTCGAAAAGCGATTTCACGCGTCTTCCCTCGATCGACAAAGGCGACCACCGGAAACGCAGTTTCCGAAAAGATTTTACTTACGCACGAATCACGCGTTATGCGAGGCAGTCGCGGGAACGAAATTATATCCTGGAAATCGTGAAACAGGCAAGAAGTAAAGAGTTAGGAGTGGCGGCCTTTTAAGGACGATAAAACGCGAGGGTAGCTGGTAAACGGAAAAGGAACGATAGCGGGGAGCGAGTGGCAGAGACGCGAAATTGCGACCGGTCACGCACGCCGGAAGGAACACCGCCCACAGATCGAGAGAAATCCCGGAACATCCGAACCGCGCGAGAGTTCCTGCGGAACTAACGGAAACTTCCGCGCGATCGTAGAAAAATCACGAGACCATCCCCTCCACAGACAGAGCTTGATCATGTGACTGCAACCCCCTAGTGCTCTCCCTTGCAACCCTTTCGCGCGCCCTCCTCCTCCTCCTCGTGGTTGTACCCGTACCGCTCGATGAATGATCGCCAAAAGTATTGTCGATTTGGGAAATTCAACAGTTTCCTACGTTGGTTCCCTGATTATATTATCTGTAGAATTCTCGAATATTACGTTGGTGTAATGACGGTGACTCACCTGCAACAGAGAAAACGAGGACGAAAACGTCAGAGACACGAATATTGTTGAATCATGGGCCACGTGATAGCCAAACGGATCGTCACCGTGAAACGGAAAGTAGAGAAGATCGATGATATGATAGACAGTGCTGCTTCGAGTTTCGCTACGAACGTTAGACAGTGTAGATTGAATGTTACAAGATACAAAGTACATGAAACTGAGAAGTTTGTAAAAAGAGGAATTTCGTCAGTTTGACTTTCTGAGAGACTCGTATATCGCTAATAAATTGTCACATTATCACGATGGGTTGTCAGAATTTCTTTCAATTGACCTACCGATGACCGCGCGTTTTAAGCTTCACATTCAGAAATACCAAGATCGATAGATCGTCTATAATTGGAGCAACGTTGTGTAGAAAGCTACCAACCCTCAATGATCTGAAACGAAGCCTATGTAAATTTAGTTTGAAGATTTTAACTTAAAGAAAAAGTAGTTTTACTTCTATCGAGTATATTTTATTTCCTCTTGTTATTTTACAATGTTTTTTAATGACTTAATTAATAATTGCAGAACGTAAGAGCTGATTCTATAGGTAGGTAATTTTTTGCAAAATAAAGATTACAAAATTACGGGATCCGTACCGCGTTTAACTAATTTTTTCTAATTTTGAGGGTCGGTAAGCTTCTGCATTACTTGGCCCAATTGGTCTTCTATTTTTCTAAAACTCCTAAGAATTCTCTTATCATAGTACATATCCAGAGCATCCAAGAGACTACTTCACGCGCCATTAAATCAGCTCCAGCGAATTCTAGCCAAGTGTAAATGCGCAATTATAGGATTAATTTCGCGGTGGAAACAAGTGGTCCCCCGGTTCACCGTCAGACGGTTCCGTTGGAACCGGGCCGAGTTCAAACAACTCCCGTCGCGATCGTTAACGGCGAGGAATTGTACGTCGCGCTAACCTTGTGGATCCGGCCGGCCTGACGGCGTCGTAACGAACGCTCGGCTTTCTCCGGTGATTCCTTGGACTCCTGAGAGCTTCTCTGACGTCCTTTGAGAGCTTGACCGAACTGCCACGGGCGATTTGCGAGTTCAGCGGCTGATAAGTGTCCGCCGCGGCGCATCCGCGGATGAAACCGCAACAGTTGGACATCCTGCTTTTGGGGATTTGGACCACCCGTTCAACCCTCTTCCGACGTAGAAAAACTAGCACCTTTTTTTCCAGGAACACGGTCGAACGTGTTGGACGCCAACAGGCTTGGGCGCCACTACCCTAAAGATCCTTCAAACACACCAGGGCCAATCCTTCCAACTTTAACGGGTATCGATTCGTGGATTCGAATGCTATCGCGCAACTACCTTCGTTCGAGGTTTTCGAAAATTTCGAAAAATTCCCGACAGTTTCTGTCTAAACCAATACTTTGTATGTATTACGAAGTAAACTTCTCGTAAGTTTATGTACATATCTCTATTATGTGTCTTAATGTAGGTTTCCCCTTTTAATCGTTAACCACTTGGTATCTCCATTGAACATATCGGCAATCAGACACTTGTCCTTATCTTTTACAGCGGTTCAAACGCATTTCCAGCAAATTGCCTCGCGAACGCCTCGTTATCCGGGATACCTTGGACGCGATTCTCGCGACCGTATTTCCAAACGGCTCGTTCTCAGGAATTTCACGAAACGGTTCTTTTCGTATTCCTGCCTGAAACGGCTCGGACACCTCGAGCGTTATCGTCGCGGTATTTCAGATTTCAGTGGACGGTGTTGCGAATCGAGGATTCGGTAAAAAGCACTTTCCAACATTTCGATAATATTTCGACATTTATTCCTTGTAAAATTCAATTTTCGATAAGTTTCTTCTACGTTTCGCGTCTTCCCCAAACGTAAACGGAATCGACGCCAGGGTTATCCGAGAACGTTCACCGAGGCTCGGCTCGAAACTGAAATCGATTGCCAAACAACGCGTACGAGCGATTTACACGCGATTTCAGTCACGATCGAAATTCGGAGAGGCACGAAGGAGAGGGAGAGAGAGACAAGTCGAACGTTATTTGCACAAGTGGACGCGGAACAATGTTACTGGCAAACCGGTTGCATGGCCGACTATCGTCCAGCATTTCAGTATTTCAAGCACGTATGTATGTACGTAGGAAACGTCGTCGTTCGTGGTACAACGCTTTTTATTCCCTCCCCTCCCGTAAGGAGTTGACCGACGCCTCCTCCGATAATTGTTCGACGATTCTTAATATTCAAACGACGCCCGGCGTGCTGATTCCACAGCGCGTACGTGACTCTTACAGGTCACAACCTTTTTCCAAATGAATCCACCTTTCTTCTAGTTCCGTGGAAGCTCAGCTCTTTTTCATCAATGTCCGGTAGAGAATTCCTTTAAATTACTCAAGCTGCAACTCGTGATGCCGCGTTTCAAACGTTTCGAATGTTTCGTCAATATTACGAGCAACTTTGGTACAACAATTGTGTCAGATCGGTGACGATAACTGTAGCGGTTGAAAAGTTGTAAACCATTATTTAACACTTTCGTTCACTTTAAAAACTGTTACCCAAATTTGCATTTTGTTTCTCGATGCACAGAAGGACTCGCGGTTCGGATGATAATTACCTGAACGTAATACGAGATCCCGTAATACGATCAAAATCATTGGATTTCACTGTATGCAGGAAGAGTCGTGCGCCAAACGATACGCGAATCGTCCGACGCCACACACGGAGTCCCAGCAACAGATCAAACGCACGGATCAACGAATCCGTATGGATCGGTGAATTTTCCGGTCGAGGACATCCGTGGTGAATCGTCCGTTCGAGCGGGCCACGCGTCAATCCCGCGACAAATTCCGATTAGTCCGTGGGACGGTTCGCGGGTCATCCGCGCGGCGTTCGACGAGTTCTTTCACGCCGGCTGTTTCAAACGGTACTGACCGACACAAGTTCGCTCCGAATGAACCGGCGACGCGAAGAAATGGAAGAGGTCTCGAGTAGGAGCGAAGAGACGAGACGAGACGAGACGAGACGAGACGAGACGAGACGAGAAGAGAAGAGAAGAGAAGAGAAAAGGAGGCACACGTGTTCACGCGTGAATCCGCTAGGGATGTTTATCCGGGACCCGAGTAGAATTTTATGCGACCAATGTGTTGGAGACTTCTGCTTAATTTAGTCGTCGAACTGGAAGAGCAAGCCGCGAAGCTTTACTTCGCTCTAGCTAGTATATTCTCCTTCGATCTCAACAAGAACCTTCGCTCTGTATTTTGGTTTTCATTTAACCCTTTTAGTACCTACTTCAGAGCCGATATAACGGCTTTGTGGGTTTTCTGAAAAATGCCTTCAGTCGATATATCGGCTTACCATTTTTAATATAATTTAAACACATGTAAGGACACATGATTTTTATAACATAAACTTATGTAGTGGAACATACGTTTACTGAATAGGAATAATCACAATGCATCCGGACAATTTACAAGATGCCTACTATTAGGATTAATACAGTAATGTCTCCATGAGTGCAACGAACTCGAGTTTGCTTCGGTGCATTCGTAATATTGCATAGAAAAAATACGCAATCCTCGTGTTCCAGGCTGAAAGGATCAATCACCGCGAGAGGAGATCGATGTCGATTACCATCTTGAAACGCAACAATCGATCGATTCTTTCTTCGCACTAACCAGTCCCTTTCGGTAGTTTTACCAGGCTTGCGAGCCTCGTTGCACTCGGGTCCGGTAATCGTTTCCGAGAAGGCCGCACGAGCAACTTCTTTGCGCATTAGGCAGTGCCACGAGAACACTGTGGAAAATAAGAATTCCTGATGCGAACGAAACGAGTCCGGTTTCTTCGACGCGGGCATCAGCTCCGATGGAAGTGCTGCGGAACGAGGAGCAAACCCGAGAGCTGACGGTCGAAAAATTGTAGGACGGCGTTACAAATTATAAAGAAGCCGACCAAACAATCACGTCTCGCTTCTGTCCGAGGAAATTCTCCACTCTGTCGAGTATTTATTAAGAATGTTCACCGTTGCGATTACCAACGCAACAATTACAAAGCGCCACCATGAAGAATTTTATTTGACATTGTTGCAAGAACTTTTGGTGACAAGTGGTAGCTTTGTAAACGACGATAAGAACAAAGTTATTACAAAATAAATTTGTGAATCATTAGGCTGATAAATTCGATTTCTTAATGTGAGGATATACTACAATATAATGTAGAGAGAGATAGTATAGGATAATCCCACTCTCAGATTTACAGTGAACCTGAGGTATGGATTCGTCGTTCAAAAACTTAATAAACGGGTAGCAACCTCTAAAATATTATGAAATGGAATAGAATTGTCAGTAAGGATTCGTAGTTTGATTGGCATAAAATAGATGTCCACGTTTTCAGTTAACAGAGTCAAATATTCCCTGCGGAAGTAAATAAAACAAAAATAAAATAAACATGGGCCTGTTTAGTATCGATATTTTCGACTTTAAAATAACAGGTTACAACATACATATATGTCAGTCTTACAATCTTGAAGTAACGATTTAAGGGTCTGGGCGTTAAAGGGTTAAAAGTTGAACTTTAAACACCACCCCACCGGACCCCCTACACTCCCGACGTATAGGAACATCGTTGTCCGACGGTATCGTGTTAGCATCCAAGGAGCTGAAACGCAAAAGAAGCTTAGTCCCGAGGAGCACCGTCCGGTTGTTGATCTGGCCAGCCGACAGCAAACTACAGAAGCACGCGTGTGCCGAGAAACGTATACGGTCTCGTCGCGGCCGCAGTGTGCACCGCCGCTGATGAACGTTCTTATATACGTATGTATACGGATACAATCGCATATGTTCCCTCGGCAATGGCGTAGGCAGCCTGTTATAACCTTAGGGGAATTTACCATTTCTGTTCGCCGTTCGTTTCGCCGCCACGTCCACACTTTCATATGTTCGATGACCCTCGGCCAACGATCAATTTGTCGGCGTATCGGGCCCACTCCAAACCGAATTCCCGACAAATCGCGGGCAACCTTTTGTTTCCAAATCGGCGGCCAAACTTCGTTCAGGATTTTTCATTCCCGGCTGGGGGGGGGGGGGGGTTTTTTTTTTGGGGGGGGGGGGGAATCATTGATGCATTCAAGGCTATTGAAAGCTTTGTAACGTTCATCGTGGTTACGTTTGGTACGACGCTCGTAAATTGATGCCTGGCGTTTAAGCAATCGTGTAATTGTTCATTCGATCGTTGTAATGAAGCGAATGTATCGATCAAACGGTGTTAAAATTAGTTTTCGCGTCATCCAAGCACCGATCTCAACCAGCAAGCTCCTTGATGCGATTATTTTCGAGAGCGGTCCCGAAGAAAGCGGCGATGAAATCAGGTCCAAAATTACCTTCGCATCGTTATCCGCCTACAACGCGTGGTAATCACTATATGCATTCCTAACGGACGATGATAATGCTCCCGAAATAAACAGCTGAACGCAACGTGTTCCGTTGCAATTTCCCCGAGAGATAGAGAGAGAAACTTATCGCGAATGTAGTCGATGCTTTTTCGTGTACGATGGCTAAGCAACATTTCCGTGGAACAAATCGTCGTTTTTCATCGTCGGAGTCGCAACGTTGCGTGGTAAATATCAATGCCGAGCCGGTTGCCAAGACTCACTGGCCGGGCGTTTTGCCGTTTGCATTTTACATTCATCCGTCGTCCGACTATCGCCGTTCATTAATAAAACAGCGCGGCTTAAAAAAAGAGGAAGACGTCGAGAACGCGGAGAAAATTCGGGAAATTCGTGAAACCAATTCATTTTGTACATTAGCTAGAGGTTGAATAGTCGAATTACGGCTTTTTCTTTTCAATCTGAAACGCGTGGATTCATCACGCTAGTAAGTAGAAACGGAATACAATGAACAGACGCGCCAGCCAAGTCCTATTCAATTGTACGTTATATCGAGCAGGCTTTAAAAGTCGGTTTTCTCCAAAACGGAGTCTCAAATAAAAAAATTCTATTCTATATTTCCGACTTATTTTTTTATGCCGAATCACCTCCTTTCCGGCTGTACCACCGGCTACCAACCACCCTGTATAGCTTGTCGTTGTGAAGTGAAAATCACTAAATAAAAAGCAATCTTCCTCGAGAACGACGTAAGTTGCTCGAGCCGAATATTCCGAGTGAATATTTTTCGGAAATTCGACGAGCTCGAGGAAAATTGTTCGCTACAGGAAACATCGGGGAGGGAAAAGGAGGGCAAGCCTTTCGAGAATCAATTCCGAAAGAAAATCGCGAACAGAATACCGGTTGATGTCGCGGAATATTTCGCTCCCGTTTACCGCAAAACTTTTTCCAAACGCACGGCAGGATCACGCGGAGGGGGAAACGGGGGATCCCGCAACCAAGGAAAATTGCAAGCGGGCGAACAAATTAGAAACGGGGAAAGGGAGACCGAGAAAAGCTCGAAATCTCGAAACCTCGCGGTATGCCAGCAGATTCACACGCAACCATAGAGAAGACACATGCTCGCCAGAACCCGCGAGGCGACGCGACTCTAACACACGATCTCACGCTTCGCCGATCCGGATACCGCGTTTTTACTCTTCCTGTCGTCAGGAATAAAAGCTCGTCTCTGACGCAATATCGGATCCGTCGCACGAGAAAATAAAAGGCACGACCTCCGCCCGTTGGTACCGTGGTTCCCTTTCAAAGGAAATCCTCTATATTCTCCCGTACACGTACGTAACACGGTAAATCATGCTTTCGGATAAACGAATGAGAAATATTGTGTTGCCTGCGCGTGAAATAGTAGCTTCCGGGATCGTGGAAGCGTGAAATTCTCCTGGACAAAGATTAGGATACGGTGAGAAAGGTCAATGGTGCTGATTTCTCATTTGTTAGCCATTTCTTCAATGTCTTAGCAAAGAGTATCGTATAAATTTTATCTCTCCGTGGGAAATCATTTTAGAGCCTAACTCGAGTAAATTCCAGCGGGCCTGAAAATACATAGTGTGCACGTAGCCTCCTTCTTCCATATTTTGCAAAGAACAAAGTTCAAGATCGTTTCTCGTTGCACGTGTCGAGGCCAATGTCTAACATCCCGCACGAAACGCCTGAATTATTTACCGCTGCATTCGTTGCGCCGTGTCCCCGTCGAAATTGGGAAACCATTTTCCACTACAACGAGAAAAACTGGTCTCGTTTTCACGGTTACAGCCTGCTTCGTACCTGACGTTCTCCTCGACTCTTAACAGTCTTGGAACGTAGTTTCCCGTACGGTAAAATTGTATGGGCGACGATAGGGCTTAGAAGAGGGGAAAAAAACAGGCTGCAAGGAAGTCCAACCCTATCGGAAGCCATATTACTTCCCGCAAAGAGGTCTTCCCCCTTTACCGCGGTTTACAGCAAACCGCCTCTCTTCGTGCTATCTTTTCTCCAGGTTTTAGTAATCTTCTCTTGCCAGTAGAATATGCATTTTTTTGGTACACTTGTTCAATTTCGTCTAGGTTTTGTACTTCGGCGCAATTGTTCGGAACACACGGTTATTCCAGTCTCCTGAATTCTACAACTTCTCCAGGCAAGCTGTTCCAAATGATTCTCAATCGTTTCGTTGCAAACTATGACAATACATTCTTGCGTCTTGTTTCGTACAAAACCCAATTGTCCTATTCAATAGTTTCAAACCTTCGCGTAAACTTGCTCCTTTTAGGACGTACCCAGTTAGAACTACCTTACCATTGAACGATCCTGTTACCCGAATTTCTAATTTTCCTAAAACTTATCTACAGTAGCTGACGAAATTTTCTGGCCAAATTGTAATTTCAACGTATCTATTTAGAAATATGTAATACAAATAAACTCTTAATGTACCCGTGTTGAGAATACATTGCTTGCTCCTGTTTCTAACAAATACGAGTCTGAGAAAAGTTATGACAAAGATACGAGGACCACTGGTATAAAGCTTCTCCATGATCCAGCCCCCGTGCTCTCTTGTCGTCATTCTAATATTTGTACGAAAGTGGTAAGGAAGCGACGGAACGAGGCTCGGATGGGGTGGGCTCCAAGTAATTGTTTGTCGTCGCCCTCTCCACCCCCTCTTCCGTCGCCACTCATCGTCCTCGTTTGTGCGGCCCATAATTTCGTTCGTGTAATTTGCCGGTAAACGACGTGCCCGCGGGAAACTTGCCGCGAGAAAACCGACGGCAGCGTCTTAAATCTTAGAGGTCCCCGCGCTAACCCGTTCGCCTCCGACGATTACGTTAACGCACCTTTGTTACCGCGTGTCTATTCGTTACGAAGCCGAACGAAATTATTTCACGCTTCAGGATCATGAGAACCGATACTCGTGTCGTACGTCTTCTTCGAACGTCTTATACGTATGAAAAACGAACTTTTAGGGGAAATTTATCGAAGATACAAGGAATAGGGCGTCGATGAAATAAATATTGGGCAAACGAAAAACGTGTACGTCGGGTTGGTTCGGCTGCAGCCACGCTCGCGGTGATACATTGACAGCAATATCCACATGTTTCACGTGAAATACGAAAGCATGCTGTCGTTGCACCTCTGTAGATCTTCGATATTGCTTACCAAGCTGAGTTACGAGATCGTTGCCTTTTTGAACGTTGCTCATTGAATATACGGATCATATCGGCGTGACCATTTGTTCGATAGCTGGCTCGTTTTGTCGGCCCTGGCTTTCTTCGTCGACACTTACTTCCAGCCTTGACTCCCTGGCAAATCGTTATTAGCTCTTAGCAAACCCTCGATTTCTTTCGATTAACATAACGCTAAACATCTTGCGAACACTAGATCTGATGGAATATTTTCCGCGAAACTAATGTATTAAGTCTATCACAAGAAACTACAGGTGTTGAAAAATACCAATAATTACCTGCCTGTTTACATTTCATTTCCGATTAACTATTCAAATATTAATCCTCACTTTTCCTTGTAATATTCTAATAAGTTCTGGAGCAGAGAGATGAATCATGACGGATACTCTTCGTTATCTTACTAAGAATACAAATTTACACAAAAATTATACCCAGCGAGGCAGGATTCATCGTTCAACGTCGTATCAGCAGACTACAATTCAGAATCACAATATTGTAATACTATTTGCATAGGATCATCAGTCATACTGCACGATTCACTAAGGTCCAAAAGCATGCGCATCATCTTTTTCGAAAGGGATTAGATATTAAAAATTATTGATCGAAATATAAGTACATAGCTACGAAGCATTTAATAATTGCACAAACACCGATTGCCACTCTTATTTCTATAGTTAATGGCTCACCACGTGGTTATTTATTCGAGCATGTAGTCTGTAGCTAGATAAATTCCTACCAAAAGGATTCTTAGTGTTTTTTCGGGGTCTCGGAATGACTGTCGAAAAAAATCACTCCGTGGGAGTGAAAAACCGCTGCGAAGCACGATCACGTCCGATCGCGGATCCAGTTGGAGAAAAATCAATCGACCGTAGTGGCTGGTTCCCGAGCACCGACTACTTTTCTTCCGGCAGCACACGGCTCGTCTCGGTTAGTTTTATAGACCTCCGACTTCGACTTCTGCACGCGTCATTTAAGTCTGTTCCGAAAACCGGAAGTCGATACGCCGGGGTACCTCGGTCCGCCGGAGGTGCATACGATCCCATCGATTATAAATTTCAATGCGTAATCCGACGAGGCGATTTTCTTTAATCAACTTTAATAACAGCTACTGTAATAACACGTCTAACATTATTATCACTGACACTAATGAATTTTTATAGAAGTATCTCATTTGTTTCTCCGTTATTCAATTGAGCCTTATTTTTGTGGTTGTAATAAAGACGTTTTTTCGCTGTTGTTGACCTTCGGGGCCAAATCTACAGTAGTAGACAAAAAAGTTACCACCGTTCTGATTCTTTATATTTCTGTTATTTCTTAACATAAACCTAAAAGCTTAATATAGTGGGTTTTATACAGCTTTTAATTTTCCATCGAAATATATACGTATATTAAACACATACTAAAGTTTCAGGTTGATGTTAAAAAGTAATCAAAAACGAAACAAATCGAAAAAGTGGTAACTTCTGTGTCCGATACTATATACGAGCACTTACGAAAAATATCAGGAAAATCTTAGCAAACATATAAATACATACATCGTCGATCAGCCGTCTGTTCATTACACATCCGTTTGTTCGTTCCGTTCGCTTTCTCCGGGAGTGCATTCATTCTAAAACTTACGCTTGGGCGCGCGCGCGCGTACCATTTTCACTGCGTCGCGCCGCGCCGCTGCGGTACGACGTTTGTGGCACGGTGTTTTTGTTACTTGCACCGGGGGCACCCATTTCTCCTACGTTCGCTGTGATCAGCGAATAGAGTTCGTTATGGTACATGCGACACGATTCCCGCTAGAGCCGTACGCGAAGATAAGAGCGTTCCCGATGTAGGAATAAGTAGAAAGGCGATAGGACCAATGAGGGCTGTAGAGAACGGAACCTAATGGGTGCGCTTTTTAGGTGATCTTCCATTTTATTCGCGATTCACTGAAAATACTGTACCGAAAAAGTACTTCAAGAAGTGGTAGGGACCACTCGTGAGCAATTAACGGGACCTGCTGTACTCTCTAGGAATTAATTCGCAAAGGTGCAACGTTCATTTTATATTCTTAAACGTGTATTTTATGCCCTTTCACGTCCGCGTGTCCTGTCCTTTAAACCGTTTCTTCTGTATACCATAGAAACCCCCGCAAATTCTGACTCCACAATTCCTCCGTTGTCTATACGATAACTTTCGACAGAGAAAGGAGCGTCTATCGCGGATTAAGGTCAGCACCCCGTTCCCAAAGACACAGGTCCAATTTCTCAGAAACGTACACTCGAAAGAGACGAACACTTGGTCTCATAAACGATGAATCGATAGGTGTACAGCGAAGATTGGATTAGTACCCGAAAATTGGGACCGAAGTTGGACGCTTACAAAGTAAACAAAACGGCTTTAAATATACATAGAGTCAACGTCGAACTTTAGAAAATGACAACAAGTGAAAAAGAAAGAGGAATTGAACTGGAACACCCCTCACTGATGAGGATAAACACCGGGCACTTACCCTGTAGATTGTTTCGGGCACTAATCCAAATTCTACTGTATACCTAGCGAAAGCTCAAATGGTTTGCTGGCGAAGACGTTGCCGTGATCCGCGTGGCACGAGAGTACAAGTGTGGTACGGATGGGTTCGAAGGTAGTGAAGCCCGACAAGAAAGCGTGTAAACGGGTACGCTGGTCGGTCCCAAAGGCGACGGATAGAGAAAGAGTGAGAGAGAGAGAGAGAGCGAGGAGGAACGCGGTATGGGCACAACATCAAAGTGAAACGAGACGGTGTGTGTGTGTGTGTGTGAACGAACGCGTTCAATTCGCTCGAGATCGGAGGCGAACGGGCCCCGCGGACTCATTGTCGGGGGCGCACCCCTATCGCGGAAGAAAGGATCTCATCGCGCGCCAGTTCGAGTCTCGTTCTTCCTGTTGTTTGCCGGATCCATCGAGTGACTCGTGGGAACCGGTCGGATTTTTGGGTAGGGGCAATCGTTTTCTTGCGATGCCGTGAAACCATTCAGGCAAGTGGGACGGCGTGGGTTTGTTTTCTAAACGACGGCGAAGATAGAAAGGTGATGATAGAGTGGGACACTAGGTCATCCCATAAGTAACCCGCAGATCACCGTCAGGAACTTTGTTCCGTCCATCGGTGGAAGAGGAACAGTGGATTGGGTCGGACAGTGGACAGACGTGCAATTCACAAAGGACTTAAACCCTCGGAGGAGAGCCGTAAAAGTCTACGACTGGATCACACATGACTCATACTAAACCCTATATGTATGTGTATACTATATAAAAATATTACGTTCAAATTTGCATTTTTGTTAAAAGTGATTTTTGTTCGTTCGTCAAACACATCCTCTTTCCTCGTAACATCTAGGTATAATGTACGAAGTGACCCAGCCATCGTTACGCGACGGTTAACTGGAATCTCTGAGAGAAAAATGGGCGATTCATAAAACTCTAAATTTCCAAAGCAATGCCGAATTATCGACTTCTAATTTTTGAGAAATTAACGGGGTCGAGGCGCACGGCAATGTTTCAAGCGTGTCGCAGGGAGGATTACAAAACAAACTTTTTTCCTCGACATCGAACGTCAGAGGGGATAACGCACCACCGCTAAGCTCCATCGATTAATTACTTCTGATCGAATGACTCGGGTGTTGCTGCGAGATCCTCGAACGGGTTTAACGAGCCGGCTAGTCGCGGGCAATCGCGCGAGTCTGCTTCAGGCTGTGCGCACCGCTGCGCGTGTCCTTATGGCCCTCTCTATTTCTCTCTCTGTATCCACATCGACACCGCGGACCACGTAATATCCCCTTCTCACGGCCACGCCGAGCTCATAACACGCTCCGACAACACGCCAATTTTTCTCCGGCGACCGTTGGCTAGTCAAATTAGAAGCGATCTACACTGGGAATACCGCGCGGAATGCGATAATGCAAACGGTACGAGGAAAAAGGTAGAGATTCAACGTGGCGCTCGATGTGGATCGGGAACAGTGTCACGCGTTGCGCGTGATCGGAGTACCCTTTGTGGTACAGAGCACCACCTTCGATCATACTGTACCGTTGATCAAATATTTATTGATGTTCCGGTTGCATAGATTCGAATTTCATGTTGCATTTACTGCTCCGAATGAGATGTTAACCCCCGGACACCACACTGGTGCAAATTTGCTTGAGAAATAATTCAGGTGTCCGGAGGGTTTCGTACAAAAGCGATAAACTCCAATCTTCGGTAAGAACGCGAGAAGCAACGCAACATTCCAAAGAGAAGAGAGCGGGCACTCACCTCTGGTCGCGGTCTCAGCTTCTGCTTCGACGAACGGACTCTCGGCAGCTACCATCTCCTCCGTTTTTCGTTCCTTCGTTATCTCCTTTCGCCACTTTCTGCGCGCATACGTAATCGGAAACTCTGCCCTGTGACAAAATGAACCTATGTTAGACTTGCAACGCCAATGTATTCTTCGATCGACACTTCTTTATTTATTACCCAAGTAACGGTACTCTTTTTTACTTTTACCAACGAAATCGATGTTAATGCAACAGCGACAGATGATGAGGTACGTATGACTCTAAAGCAATGTTTCCCAACGTGGACGTATGCCCTGCCAAAAGGCAATATGAATATTTTCTGAGGCAATTAGGAAATCATTGACATTCGTCACCTCATCGACAACAGTTTTATCTATGTGCCTTTTTTATTTGAAGCAGCTATTAATGTTAAACTTCTTCGGAACATGATTTACTTAGCTATCTAAGGGGCCATCGAGATCTTAGAGGCACTGAAGTGGGGCATGGTCCAAAAAATTTAGGAAACATTTCTTTAAAGTTAGTGCTTATGCTTCGTAAAGCCTTATGTATCGCATAGTATCGATAAATACCAAATAAACGAGAGTATCAAAGTACAGCAGCCGACGTAACGAATAGATTTAACTTCCGATCTCATCTCAACGGAACATTCGATATACATATAGCGTTAGTAAATACCTAATTTCCCCATTAATCAAAGTCGAAAAGCCAGCCAACCAACTGTAAACATTACCGGAAATACCAACGACAAATGGTATAGAACAACGACACGGTCTGAGCAAAACGATCTTTACCTCTTTATCCGATCGACGGTCGTACGGTCGTTTCCTCGGCGCGGCCGAGTGCTAACGACACGACAAGAATTCGAGAGTCCGCCCACAAGGGAAATGCCTACCTGCCCGTGGCGGCTCTCTCGAGGTTATGAGTCACGAGGCCGTCGCACGCTTTGCTAAATATCTCGACATTTTGTCACGCGTTTGTTCGCCCCTTAATCGCGGCACGTTCGCGTTTTTCCTACGGTTTTGTTCGTTCGACGAGCGGAGGAAAGGACGCCCGACATGATTGATTACCGGGGGGTTGCCGTGATCTTCTATTTTCAGATCGATACATTCGGACGGAGATGGAAAAAGTCAAGATAAACGGGGACAGAACTTCTGAGAAAAAAAATGGAAGAACAAAGAAAACTGAAAGGTGAAGCCTTGTACACGATTGGTCGGACATTTCGAAAGGAAAAATTGAATAGCAAAAGTATCCTCTCCGACATTTCTTCTGTATAATTTAATTGTTAGTAACGACGCGAAACTGCTGATTTAATTAAATTTTGTATTTTTTATCTACCTAGGTTATAATGATTACGGGACACTCTATATGTATGTATACCTACATACAAAACTTACCGTCAACGAAAATTGCCGCACGTAGGACGAAGCGAGAAGTAATGGACGTCCAGAAACGGTAGATACGACTCACTATATTTTACTTCACTGCACTTCACACAGACACAAACAAGCTGTCCCTTTTGCGGAAAACTCACTTCACGACTGGCAATCCGCTCTTACCAGAAAAATTTGTTTTTTTTTCGAACAGGTCTGGGTTAGAAATGTCAATCGATCGCGTCACCACAAAAATCGACAATCGAGAAATCGTGAATTTCCTTTTTCAACTATTTATCGAAAACGATAAATTGTTACAACTACCAACAAATGCGAAACGTTGATCGATTAATGAACGCTGCTCGAAAAAAACTGTTTCCCGCGGAAATACCGATCACCGACACTCAACCCGCTCGTACGAAACTCATCGCACAGTATTTGAATTTTAATAAATCGATTATTCGGATACGTGTGCAATTTGTCCATTGAAGTACACAAACACGATTTAATATTCGATTCGCGTGCACGAACGATAAGATCGGTAAGAAACAGCTATTCCATGGAGAATCCTCGGATTACCCATCGGCGAGAAATTCGAAAAATTTCCGTGACGTTCAAGACCGTGGCTACCATCCGAGTGTCGCTGAAAAAACGGACGCTCTCATCGAAGACGAGGAAATCGGTCGCGATGGCATCGAGGAGTTAGAATTACGACACGATCCTCGAAGTCTCCTTCGGTCCACGTACACGGTCGAGCACTCCCGACAAAGCAAGCCAGTCGTTTAACTCGGACTGGTTCGCTGTTGCTGAGGTCATTTTCGACGAAAACGGCCGAGTCCATTGATCGCCGTGCAACAGAAAAAAGCCTAACACACACCTTCGAACGGTCAAACCGCCAAATGTGTTTGATCGCGAACCTCTGGTAGACGAGAATGTAAACTCCTCTGATAATTTAACTCTCGCGCGGCACTCACAAATCAACGTACACGGCCACCGAGTCAGTCGATGGCGTGAGGTGAAATCACACCGAGGCTGTCCACGGACAAACTGTTCTCTACGAAAAAAAAAAAAAAAAAAAAAAAAAAAAAAAGAATAGAGACTCGCTAGACGCAACGGACCGAATTCCACGAAATTCCCGTATAGGAGTCTAACTACGGAACGGTCGAGGTTTTCGAAGCGGAACAGCCGCGATGAACCGCGCCACGACCGCTGTGAAAGCGACACGACACTGGATGAGAACGGGCAACAGGTTCGTCGGGTTGCCCTGAGGAACGTGACCACGGTACGAACAGGAGGGGAGGGAGGATAGGTACCGGCCAGGTAAGCCAGTGCCGCCATTGCTCCTGACGCAGCATCCACCGATTTGCAGTGGCGTAAACGCGCCGATATCCCGACCAAAGAGAACCAGCCAGCCTCTGTTCTTGTTCCCCCCGCCAATTCGATTCGCCTTTACATGATTTATGCCTGTTTCCTTTCCCTTCGCTTTGCAGTCTGCCCCTCGAACGGCTTTCGACTAATTTGAGAAAAAGGTAGCCGTGAACGTGCTTCTTGGAAAGTATGCAGCAGTGCTCTCTTTGTCGTTGATGTTTCTCGGAAAGGTTCTACCTAATAAGGGCATTGTAAACATTCATGAGCGTGCACAGAGGTCGACGGCTTTCAAACTTTTAACTTAATTCGTAAACCTTATACTACCATTATCTTTTCCACATTGATATTGTATCAGCAAGGAAATCTGTTAGCGATTGGATATACGGTTTATCGAGAATGTGTAAACGGGATAATTAATTGCGATAGTAAATCAAAATTATAGTAAAACAAAAGTTGACAGGTTTATTCTTCGATGAATTTTCTCCCAGCTTAAGTCCAACGTGGACAGGTAGCCTACAGCTGCCACTGTTTTTGACGAAAACATCCACCGATTTTGCAGTGGCGTAGAATAATCAACGATCCGACGGGATAATATTACAGGCTCTCTGATCCGAAGCGATTTCGCAAAAACGCAAAGAATATCAAAAGCCTGAGGAATCGTTAGCGATCGACTGTGGTATTCGTGAAGCTACAGCTGACGCAGCTATTAACGCTTTTATTCGGTTGTTTTGTGGATACCGCGGGATCCTCGCCTTGGGCATTATCCGCGCACAAAAGGTAGACAAAGCGTATTTAACGGGAAACGAAAGTATCCGCACGATGATATTTCTATGTTTCCTTTTGACCACGGTTCAATGCTTAATAACTCCATTTTATTGTAAATATACATTGGAGCAGAGATATTTAAATCAGTGGTTCGCAAACATTTCGTCACGAACCTCCATTTTTTGACCTATAAGCAAAAATATTATGGAATATTTTGAATAAGCAAATCTCATAGCGCTTAGGTCAGCACAGAGTGTAACAATTTATTAAATAGCAGAGCCGTCAAAGCACGACTTATCTCGTTTACGCGAAACATATGAACACGTAAATGCATGGTATCAATGTGACGCAATCTGACAGGCATTTTGATGAGTAACACATTTTCAAGCAGCTGCTACACACAGATACATCTGAACTTATTTTTTAATCGACTTTTCTGTTCTGGTAGAACCTCATGGAGGAAAGTTTCAAACCGTTCATTTACAGAAAGTCCTTGTACGACCTGTCTGTAATTAACTCAACGTGAAATTGTCATTATATAAATTACTGGATACCTTATATGCCTTTGCATAAAATCATTACACTATTTCCAGCTGTTAATGTCGTCGAAATAACATCCTCGAAATCAATTCTTTCTCTAGACTCTAGACCGACGAAATTCTCATTACGCCACTGCAGCAACAGGTTGTCGCCAATGAGAACCGCCGTGAATGGGCGCGTTCTTCCATTTCATAGCGGCGCGACCTGCCACTACGAGAAAACTGACCAATCTTTTAAATTTATGAATCTGTATAAATCCAATTACGAATCGATCGTTCAGCCGGACAAACGTATGAGAAACTTGATTTTGCAAACCAGTTGTTAGAACAGGATCGTGAAGATTAACGTCCACTGGAATGATCGATAGTTATTGGATTGATACAAATGACCTTGATTATTCATGTCCAGTTTCACACACAAAATATGTATACATATATGAATCAGTCATTTCATTAATAAAAAATCTGGCATCTTTTGTGTTTAAGTATTGAATGAATTGCCACTCAAATGTCGTTGTCGAAGTTTATTTATCAATTGCATTACACGCAACAATCAATTTAACGATTTTCAAATAAACGTTAACATTAACTAAACTAGAACCATTTTCTAATAACATTCAGTTCCTGTCAATGGCAAAGGTAGATACTTGGCAAGTACACAAAAAATGACGGAAAAACTGTTCTCCTAAAGCCTGCAAAGGTTATAAAAAGAAGTAGAACCTTTGGAATTCCACCAAAGAAACCGGATAATATTTGTATCAAAGTTGAATTGGTACCAGAGAATTTAAATCCTGAAAAACGTGTGCAAGAAGTAACGAACAGCTGAATCACCATGAAAACAAAGAATAAAAACTCAAACGCAAAACATTGCAACAAATTAAACGATGTTTGACAAAAACTACCTGTCTTTGAAGTCCAGTGGAGCACGAGCAGGAGAAACGAAATGTCAATGTGCATAACGTGAAACAAAACTGTAGTGGTGAAGCTCGATTCGATCGCAAGGTGGAGACACGGTATACGTTTCGAGAACGCGGCAGAGAACGGGAATCACTGTGAATCACTGTCAAAGATGTACATTCGTATGGAATTGTTTTGCATAGCGAGAGAAGGATCAACGAAAAAGGCACGGCGGTAGAATCAACGGAGTACGATGCACCGAACGGATAACACTCGTCCCTCCCTCTGACGTGAAACAGTCGATATTGACAGCTCTCACCTCGATCCAGGATAACCTCTCGGCCCGATCGACAACACTGACAACTCCTCTGCCACGTACCAGCTCAACGATCAGCAGGGCCATTTCTCGACGGAATGGCGTGTCTTTTGTTGAATCAGGAAAATGTTCATATTAAAATACCATCGGCGGACACTGTCGACGGTGTCACTTACTATTGCATCGAGGTTAGGATTGCTTCCATCAAGTGGACTGTAAAACACAGGTAAACGTTCACGATTTTTCTATTTCCAATTTCAATCTGTTTTACCTGCTTCTACGTTCGCGTTGCTCCTTTTGTATCTAAAAAACAATTCCCTTGCTCTAATTCTAATATACCTTGATCCGGTATATTGTTTTTGGAATTTAGTGAACAAAGTGGTACTGGCCTATTTCTTAGATGTATAACATTTATTCTCTAGAAAGAACTGTATACATTGCAGCATGGGCATATATTAATGCGTATTTTATACCGTAATTAAGCCTCTGTTGATCTATTTTCATTGGTATACTTTTACAGATACAACGAGTTTGTAGAGCTTCACGACAAACTTGTCACAGAACACTGCGTTGAAAAGGACATATTGCCACCGAAAAAGTTGATTGGCAACAAGTGCGAAGCCTTTGTAGAAAAACGTAGATTGAACCTGGAAGTATATCTGAATGCAGTCTACAACTATTTGAAGAAAGCAATGTCCCGAGAATTGGCTGTATTTCTGGATTTGCACATATACGATATATTTTTCCTGCTGCAGAGTATGGCTTTAGAGTTTTTCACAGAAGGCAACAGTTTGCTACAAAAATCTAAAACCTACAAATTTAATCCGCTACAGGTGACTAAAAACTTTCATACTTCATTTGCATATGTAACTCATAAGTATCTGAAAATATCATCTATGAAAAACGTCTCCTTTTCAGTTATATGCGATCAGCGAAAGATTGAAACAACCTTGTCCACCATTGGAAGTAGTTGACAAAAAGTTTGACTTTAGCCATATATTGGACTTCAATTCCCATTTAACTGGTCTTGAGATCGAAGGTAGTCTAGAGCCCTACAAAACCAGCAATATTTACACGTCCACGCTTTCGATCGAACTATCGAGCTTTAAAAATATAGAGGAATTAACGATTAATAGGTATCCCGTGGACAAGATATATCATATGGGCAATCTTCGAGATACGGTCGTACATTTAGTAGTAAACAACACGAAACTCCGAAACATCGTCGAGTTCGCAATGTGCGAGGAGGTGCATAAAATTATCGAGAATGCGAACGATTCTCACGTCTGGGTGAGAGTGACCCATCTAGATCTCAGCGACAATCGAATAGAAATCATTGACGAAGCAATTAAATTGTTGCCGCATATAGAGTGTCTAATGTTAAATAACAATCTTCTCTCCGAAATATCGAACATCACCTGGTTACCGAGATTGTCCCAATTGTACCTAGCGTCGAACAACTTTACGACTCTACCGGACGATTTGCATACGAAACTCGGTTACATCGTGTACATCGACCTGTCGCAGAACAAGTTAACTTCCTTATCAAGTTTCTCGAAATTATATTCGCTGGAGGGCCTGGACGTAAGTTGCAATCGCATCGAGAAGATCGAGGAGGTGAAAAACATCGGGCATTTGCCTTGTTTGGAGAACCTGAGACTAACCGGCAATCCAGTTTCAACGATCGTCGATTACAGAGTAAAAGTGTTGGAACCGTTCGGTAAGAGAGCGGCAGATATTTGTCTGGACAATGAGAAACCTAACCAAAAGGAACTAGACACGGTCTCCGTTCATCAGGCGCTTCGCATCGCCAGAGAGGGTAAATCGCCAACGTTCACAGCATCGGACGCGCCCCTTTTTTCCGCGGAAATCCCAAGCGTATAGAACAACATAAAGTTTAAATTCGAGACAATAGACTTTCCGCGCAAGGAACACTTTGATACGAATTTTTGTGATTAACTTGAGGCCCGTCTTTGAGAAGAACAGGAAATTTTATGAAAAGTCGAGGATAGATATCTTTATCGCATTCTGTTTACGAGATGATAAAGATTGTAAAGACGAACAAATTGATTTTCATGTGATATTACTTCGAAACCATACCAAACAAGTCGAATTCACGTGGAAAAGTTCCTTTTTTTAAGCTCCCATTTGAATCGGCAAACATCCGCTCGAATCACGTCTGTATCTCTTTTTATAATCGTATTTATTAACGGTCGATCGTATCGGTGCTTTTTATCACCTTTTAACAACATTGCTATTCAATCAGTATAAATGCATACCAAAACAGTAAACGAGTAGTTTAAACCTTAGATGTGTCGACTGTGTTTATGTGTAGCTAAATCCAGATTTTAGTAGATTTAGTAGACCCCGAAGACAGGGGAACAGAAATTTGTAGGAATCTCTCCGTGTATTTAATTGCTTTTAAATTGTATATTGCGTGTTACCATCATATATTTTTTATACTCGAAACATTTGTAAGTAAAAGCAATCGGATTGATTGAAGTTATTTATTTATAAAATGAGAGAACTTCGTTCTTGGTCGCGCGAGCTCATTGGTTCTCACATGTTTATGTAATTCGCTATACAAATTCGTCAGTTTCAATTAAATAAGTTCAAACAAGGATAGAGATACGAAATCGAAAATGTTGAGAAATCGCATTTTTAAAAGAATATCAGTTGTTTTAGAAAAAAGAACCTTATTTATTATGTGTGTCTGCTGCAAAGCGGGTCATTTAAATTATTAACACGTACACGTCGTGGGTTTGTGAACGATGCAACGGAAAATTAGTGGTTGATCTGAACAATGTCTGATACTTTTGCCGATCATTGAGATTGTTGTTATTTGTTGTATAAATCTTTAACACGACGTTGTTTTGAAAAATGTAACTACGTACGGTGTATCAATTTTATAATGGTTTACTACAAACTATCTATATGTATATAAGATGATAGAATATTTTGTTAATAAACAATTATAAATCAATAAACTGTGATAAGATGTAAACAAATGTTCGGTACAATTTTTCTGAAATGTTGGCGAATACAAACCCTCTGCTTATAGTTTTGCGCACCACAGCTGGAGCGAAAATCTTTGAGTCAATATATGCAAAGCTGACTAATTAATTATAAAGTAGTAGAGAGGTTCGACGATATTTTATTCGACTGTTAAAAAGTATTCTCATCGACAACAAACGATAATATGGAGAACATAAAGAAAACCGATATCTTTAAATTTATTTTTATTTAAACTTCCATATTGTTCGCATTACCTTTTAAACATTATACGTATCTCGACAATAGTAAAATGTCCATAAATAATAATAATAATCATTACGATGCTTACAATACTCTAAGCATACTTTCGTGTTATAGTCTTTTAACGTAGTACCTAAAACTAACACATACATAAGTTATCGTTTACAGAAGATCGCTTCTCCATTCGCGTTTAATTTGCACACGATACAACATTTGTTTCTTTTAAATGAACTTTATGGTGCACAAGTACGCGATGCGTTTTTTAATATCTTTTTCTTTTAATTTCGATTCTTTTCCCTTCGTGTTTCCCCACGAAGCGCAACATCTAAGATACATTTTGAAAGGCAATGCGTGTTCCTGAAAAAGTTCGTGTTACTTCTAAAAAGGAAGTATCAAAGCGTCAAAAAAGCTGCTCGTACCAAAAACGATGAATAATTTATCAAACATTCGTTCTCCTACAATCACAACGACGTCCACGCGTCGTTTAGACCTTAAAGATTACAATTATTTATTTCATTTCTTTTTATTTCCTGAACCATAGACGATGACTGGTACACACGGTCGGTAAACTGACCCCGCGACTTGATTCCCTACCGATCGAGATTCGACCGTCAGACGACACAACCACGAAAAATGCGTGTACTCTCGGACAAGTGTCGAAGCGACAAATATCTATTCGAAAAAGAGAAGCACTGTATATCGAACATTTATACATTCAAGTTTTATACAAAATTAGGCGGTCCCCGTTTACGGCCACCGGCGTAAACCATCATCTCTCACGTTTGAAAATTTGATTATCGTTCGATCAACCCCTCGGATCAAAATCAGATTGTTTGGCTGTAAAAAATAACAAAACAACTGGTCGACGATCTGTGATTCTTAAGAACAAGTAGAAAATGGTCCAAAAATCCATTCGTAAAGAGAATCGCCGTTCGATTTGCAGGACAAGATCGTTTGCCGTTTCTTTTCGGGTAGGGATCGAAAGGGTAGAATCCCGATTTTCATGATCGAGGGAGACGGGAACACTGGAAATGAAACATGGAAGTACGCAGCAAAAGGAATCGGAGGGAAACAGGTGAAAAGAAATAAAGGGGGAGAAAGGTAGACTCTTACAGGTATTTCAGGAAGGGGACAGGAAGGAGCGATCTCAGCGATCAGATACGGACGCACAGATGATGGAATATCGAGGGATGTTTTGGGGGGATTTAATTCTCGCATGTTCGTCCGATTAATTGGTTTTACTTTGTTTTTCTTTTTTTTTTACTGCTGCGCGATGGGGATCAGCTTCTCGCCTGATCCGATCGCCGGAAGCGGAGCCTCGACGGTCAGCACACCATCCTTGCTCAACGAAGACTTGATGCTCTCAGGGTTGGTTCCCTTCGGCAACAGGAATTCACGGTTGTACTCTCTGTACACCGATTTGCTCTCCGTCTTCTCCTCGTGTTTAGCGTGGACCTGGACAAACAACGAGAAAATCCTTTTAAGAATTCAGTTTTCCGTACTGTACAGAAAGATTTTAATCTATCAACGAGATTGCTTATTCCGACTAAATTCAACCTTCACGCGGTACAGTTATTTTCGGTTCTCCTTCTGCACTCGAAAAGATCTCGACAGTAGGTATGTCTAATATTACACGCCAGTCGATCGCTAGTTTTCCAGGAAAATTTCGCAATTTCCACACGTACATACAGGTCGGGACAAGGCCGTGAAATTGGGTTGCAGGGTTCGATTAAGTGTCCGTATTAATAAATCAGCTTGGACAGGCTCGTTTCTGCGATCACGCAAACGTTAAAAGTCGATCGTTGTTGGTGTGTGGTGGTGGACAAGGGGTGCGATAACATATTGGGGTCGGTGGTAAGCAGGTACATATTTTATTCAAACGAATGCTAACCACTTTCGTACCACCCATCCCAGTGTATACGAACCGCAGGGACAAGTCACGGATATTTATGGACGCAGATAACTAAAAATTTTGCCAATATCGGGGCAAAAAAAGGAACGTCTGTATCTCGAGGATAAAACCTTGAACCGTCGTAACTCCGAGTGTTGCGGGTAAAAATAAAAATTCTAACAGATTTACGCGAACTCGTCGATTTGCTCGTGATACGAATTTAAAACAATACGGAACTTAAAACTGAAAATTTTTCTATGGAGAGACGGACATAAGGTGACGGTGATGGAAATCGGAAGATCCCACTAACCCAATTCTTTATTGGAAGGAAAAGATCGAAATAATACGAAAGTTGGAAGTCTTCGTTTTTCAAAGAACTCGGTCCGCTATTTTAAAGACGAATAACCTTATAGATGACTCATGTTTCACAGTGAAAAAAAGGTTGATTTAATTGCAAAAAAGGAGAATAACGATTAGAAATGTATCGTAGCATAAATGAAACTTTTGAGGGTTTATTCCCAAAGGATAGAATAGGGGTGAAATGGGAGGAATGCGCGTAGCTCGTAAAGTGACGCAAACATCTTAGGAAACTAGGTTATGGGAGCCAGCGATATATGTATATGTATAAGTATAGGTATTATACATACAGCCGGAACACGACACGTTTTACGAGACTCGTCGAGCGAAGCTGCTATCAGTTCGACTAACGATAAAAGCGGAGAAATAGGATTCGGTGGAAGAAATAACGTGGAAAGGATGAAATAATAAGACAAGGAAAATGGCGACGAAAGGGCGCCACAGATTCGGCCACCCAACCGTTCCCGTTGCGTCTCGAGACCGAATCGATATCTGAAAAATGCGTCACTCCACATCTATTTTCTGAGATTTCGTCGTTCTGTACTCAGAGATTGTAATTCATCGAGACACAATTTTTCGAGATAATAGTTACAATCTCTTTGCAATTATTACTGAATCGATGCAGACTTTAGCTAATTCTCAATTTCTGCGTTTCTGAAAAAAATTGGTTATCGTCGATTAATCAAGGGTGCACGAACTTCCTAATTGTAAATTGTACTTCGACAGCGAATGATTCAAGTGACGATAAATAGCGATCGATAGGAACTATTTTGAAAATTTATACGAGTATCGGATATCGTCTACGCATCGAAGAATTTTTGGCTCGGTCGCCAAATCGGTGATGAAACGTTGGCAGCAGGGATGAGGTCGCTGCGAATGTGAACGTTTGGCAGTGTTGCCGCCGGCAAATATTCGTAACAGGTGGTATAACTAATTTCTATAATGATTCTAATTTAACCAAAACCGACAAGCAGTAATCATCGAGATTGGATAGAACATTTTCCAGTAGGGACGTGTAAAAATCTCCTCGACAAACGCTAGGCCAATTAGAATCCAATCCTTCTTCCGGAGATTTAAGAAGGCATCACAATGTTATTCATTAACCGTATACATCATTATTTATTCCCATGAACCTAATATATTCCATGGTTGATAGATGTGACTTTATGTATTTTTTTTGTTCTTCCGATGGATATATTCTATGTCTATGATAGTAACGAAATTTCCACAATCTACAAAATGCCCATCGAGATGATCCTAATTTTATTTATGCAAGTACTCGTATGCCCGCTTGGTTGGTTCTATCGATCGGTTCTTGTTCGACAAAGGTGCCCTTCGTTCTCCTTCTTTTCATTTCTTATAATTTCCCGCGTATTACCCGAATTTTCGCCAAAGTCAGACATCCTCCGAACGACTCGACTGTTTAGTCAAATTATTAGTAATTACGGGGTCATTTGCGTATCGCCGAGCAATCGTCCGGCCGGTTCAAGTTCCTGGAACGTTGGGTTCGCGTGAGCGGCCCCGGACTTCGTTGTTATTCGTTTTGCATGGTAGAGCACTTTTTCAGATACTATCGTCGAACGGGGACCCTGGTCGAATATACATGAGGTCCGATTTGCCGTTCGAAGCGAGACACGTGTTCCCATGAGCCACCACTCTACTATCGTTTTGGCTGCGAAATATTTTAAAAAAAAAAGCTCCGGAAATTAACGCATAAAATCTCTTGTTATCGATCGTATTACCTTATAATCTTTGCGTGCATCTATGTTGCAATACATTTCTTTTCGCGAAAGGGTATACCTGCGATAGCGTAAGTTTTCGACTGGGCTAATAAAATATTTCTGGCCAAGAAGGTTACGTTAGTTACTAAGGTAATATTACAAGAACCTCTGCGAAATGGTTGAATGGTACAAATCACGCACATAGAAAGTGTTACGCCTTTCCATAAAACAGGAAGCAATCTTCTACAGAACAAGTCTGTTTCTTTCTGACGTAAACCGTTTAAACTTGAAGATCTTGCACAATTACAACTTCCGTTATTGTGAGAAACATCGAGGCATGAAGTAAACACATTCAAGCAGATAGTCGACCACTAGAGGATGTGTGCTTGACCATACCAATTTCTAAATACGTCGATGACACCTCGGCCTCTCCGCTAATCGTTGTTGCGTAACGTTTACGCTAATAAAGATTCATTTATACGAAATCCCGTAAGAAACTACCTGTCATGCTGTAGTATTTGCATGGCATAGAATGGCTACTCGACGCCTAGTCGTTCGTGTATGATGCAATATCTATTTTTAATGCGTCTGCTCGCGTAAGCTGGTCTATGTGCAGTCCGATTTTACAAACTGTCGCCACAGAATGCACGTACCTAACAAACGGAACGATCCTCCCCTATCGAGATCTATCCGAGGATGATCGGTGTGGCCTAATTCCGGGCAATTGATGCACTTACATTCCAAACAAGAAAGAAGATTCGACGTTGCCCCAGATCGTCGTCTCTTACAAGTACCAAGTCAACGGTCCAGGCGCCGCGACGCCATTCGGCGACCCGTTCGAGACAAATACCCTATGTAATCAGAAAGAAGCTAGGCAAAAGTGTTTTATGGACAAGATAATTTGTAATCTTGTAAACTAGAAGAGATCCAGTTCATTAACTTCTAACTGTTCGAGCACTCGAAGATATTCCTTCTTACTACCGCTCATAAATATTAGGATAGGTACCTGATCTATATGTATTGTATAAAGAGACAGTTTATTGCTTTAGTTTGCAAACCTCTTTTAGGCATAGCACGTACAGCAGATTGTTACCTACAATTGGCTAATTCTAACTGGATTATATACTAAAGGGTTTTATACCCGTATATGAATAAATAAATATATATAAAAAAGAACGTGTGATGTTTCGTAAACACGTTTCGTTATCCATCAAACGTCGTAATCGTTATCAAATCAAATCATATATTCGATAAGTGTCCCAGTACTTATAAGCGGGAGTGTATGCCTGATCGAGAGACTTTTGCGTCACTAGTTCCGATACACTCGACGGCTCATCGACGCCGTACGATCAATGAAAATCGATCGGGTACGTTGCGTAACGCGTCCGAACGTCCGATTCGTACGTTCCGCGATTTCCCACAAGGTTAAGGCCAGGTTACATTTGGTTCGTTGGCAAGCGACGAACCGCGCGGACAGATCGGTCGAACTGGTCCAAGAACGAGAATTCTCGCGACGCCGTCGCCACAGCCGCCTCGAGGACGTCGAAACGCGGCTCATTAGCGTCATTTGCGTAACGCAATTAGCGCGGTACGCGAGCCTCGCCCACCCTCGCTCGAGCCGACCCGACGCTAACGCGAATCAGCCACGGTGATGCTGTTGCTTTTTCACGCGTGTTTGTCGCCTCGTTCTGGGTGGGTGCGGTCCAAATATATGTATGTATATCCTTTGCACCTGCATTTTTTTTCGCGCGGCGATCCTATTCGGACACGCTTCGCTCGTCTTCCTACCTCCGGGACGGCGGCCTTAATTTGTCCGACGAAGGTGTACGATCGACATGTGTGTGTTCTCCAAACGTTGTACAGTAAGTCTTCGATTAACGCTCGAAACTCGGAACCACTTTGAAGCTGTTATCGCAGATGGACACGATTTCTGCACTTTATGAATTGCATTTTGGGGCCAAGCTTCAAGTGTGTAACCCCCCGGTAGCGGGGATGAAACAGAAGCATTTAGCGTAGAGATCTTTCCGAGCAGTTATCGAGAATTTACTGTACAGTGTTCAAACACTCAGTGCCGAGAAATCTTCGAACACTCATCGTTGATTTACTGTTCTATGTATCCTCCTTTGTATCGTTCCGGAAAGAAAACACGATTTAGAAAGCAAGTAAAGCAACTGGAGAATCGTGGGGTTTTTCTGCTCGAGTAACACTCATTGTCAGAGGAGCTCTTCCCCCCCCCCCCCATCGCTTGCGGTCTGGAGGTGGCGGACGACACTTTTCTTCGTTTCGCTTTTAAGCGGTGGATTGCGTTATTCTCGACAGACGAAAAAAAAAGTAAAACAGTTGCCTCTAATATATACGACGCGAGGACAGGGATCAAGGGAATATACATGTACAAATGGAACACCGTCGCGGCGATAATGCGACTACGAGAGCACGGCTCTCTTTAGACAAGGAGGATCATGCTTCGCTTGGGAACTCGAGCGTTTGCTGGCCAGAGTAACCGTGAAGTTGAGCCGTCTCGGCCAGTCTCGACGACGATTAACGAGTTCACGCGGAAGGGGGAGCATTAAAATAATCTCGTGGTCGAAGGTATTTACCGATTTTTATGTCGCCGCATACTTTTACAAACGGCCTGATCCGATTAACGTGATTCTCTGTTATCTTTGATACAGACCACTTTCTGTAGACTTACCAATTAACCCTCGGAACATGGACGTTTTTAATGTTCGTACAGTAGCAGTGCTTGGGTCCGTTTGGACTCTTAGCTTAAATACGATTCATAGGTCAACCAGTTAAATGTGGAATTATTAAATACTCGGGGGGTCCATACGGATTCAGGCACCACCGTCCGAGGATTAACCCTCGTAGACCACATTCGATTACGGTAACCCAGTCTGTCCGGAAGACACCTGGCATTTCTAAATGTATTATCAAAAGATTTGTGTAAAAATTACTTATATATTTGTGATATAGCCAAAAAAATGCTCTGGAACTACACCAACCCATGTGTGATCGAAACGACGGTAGGACAATACTACTGGTCTTTGAAGGTTAAAGCACCGCAGGCCTGGTTAGTCACAAGTAATTTTCAGACTCATCACAGTCACAGATAGCTTCGAAGAGCATAGTAAGTACTACCACTAGCAAGATACTGAGAGTCACCAAAGGGGTTAACGCGACAGCTCTGAATCCGCTTTAAAGAGTAGCGAACAGCTCGAGGGCAGTAACAGCTTTGGGTATCTTTTGTTCGCGGTCGAGTGGCACGAATGCAAATCGATACGACGAGAGTTCCAGCAAGGATTTCTCGAGCGTCTGGCTCCGGCGACGGCGGTGGCGGTCGAGGAAACGCGGTGCTCTCCTCCTCGGCGTGTTCTCGAGATATCGATCGGGTGCTGCCCGTAAAAGACCAAAAGCAGGAGTGCGAGCAAGCTAGCGAACAACCAGAGCGCCGCAGGTAACCCTAGACAGAGGGAAACGGAGGGAAATGGCAGAGCAAAAGGAAGCCCCCACCGGTGGACGAGCCACTGACACACGCTGCCACTGGTAACTCAACTCTGGCTCCGATCTAAGTTTTCCGCCTCGATATCGTCTTACCGGGACCGCGACCGCGAGGATTACGCAAAAACCGCGGGGCAACCGGCTCTGACGACACACGATTGTCAATTTCAATGGCATTGGGATCATCCTCCTTCGAGATTCGAATGTTCCGGCCGAAAGGCCGGTTGCTCCGCGTCTTTTACCACGTGGAGAAGGTCACCGTCATGGGTTTCTTTTGTCGCGAGGCAAAGTGTCTCGTTTCACGATCAAGGTTGTCCGTGGAAGGTTCGAGGATCAAATTGTGCGACCTTGTTGTCCTATTTCTTAACACCGTTCCGGTCACAGCTTTCATTCGTGTATGGTAGTCTGACTTTTCAGACCTTTCAGACTACTTGAGAACTTATTGCCAAAGCGAAATTCAAATTTTTAACCCTCCGTAGACAATATGGGTGGATGATGACCCAAATGTCTATTTGATTGAAAACAGTTCTGATTATGTGACTTTACGAACGCGATTATATGTATAATATAGTGAAGGTTTTTAACATAAGCTTTTGTTCTTTTTTGTCTCTTGTCGTAGTTTCGTAAGTACTATTCCCACTAGAATGAAAATCATATTCAGACCCTAGCGCGTAGTTGGACCACCTCGTCCACAGGATCGAAACCTCGCGTCTCGTCGAAGATTTCGAGAGTTCGAATGGTCTCGAGGCAACGAAATTTTGGGGGGCTATCGTGCGAAAGAACGCGGGCTCCTCTGACTCAGAAACTAAATATAACCATTAAAATTTTCACGTTCCCCGCTCGCTCGTAAAGCAGGCTCGTCGAATCGTCTGAGCTTTCGAAAGTCAATTAAAGCGTCGGCGTAACGCGAGACTCCTTTCCGGACCGTCTAATGGAGCACTCTCTCCTTGACCGAAAAAGGAAAGCCCGCCGCGCGACGCGACGCGACGCCTCGTGTTTTCATAACAACTTCATCCACGACCTAAATTTTAACGCCAAACAAGGCGGCCATAAAAAACGTCTGCCTCTCGAAAAACATTCAGTTATTTTTTTACATAAAGGACATCCTATTCGCGGCGGTCAGTTCCTTGCTCGTAGTGCCTATTCGTCATACCGAGGAGGACTCACTAACGAGAATTCTTCTCAGCTACAACATTTTCTCATTTGTTTGACGACTTCTCTTGTATAACGACGGATACTGCTACATTCTGAAGTGCTTTCGCTGTGCACAATCCACCGTATCCCATCCAGGATATAGACATTACAGACACTACTTGGCTGTATCCGAAGGCAGGAATTTTGGCCATTTGTGCAATAACGATTAAGGAAAAATCGACTCCACTTTGTATCTATTAGTTGTATAGTATGCGTAAAGATAGATTTCTAAATTCTAAAAAAGGCATACCACACAACTAATACATATATAAAATGAAGTCTCCAAACAATTCTTCACGGCCAGAACTCGTGAACTCTGACACAGACACGGAGTGTCCTCTCCTTTCATCGGTTTTCTAACGCGCGGTGTTCGTCGAACGAGCCAACAAACACCTGTAGCTGTCTAGTCGCCGCGAGAATCCATAGATCAAGGGAAAGGGAGGGGGGCATTATCGGAGCCCCATTAAAAATCGATCGAGCCATTCTGCCAGGGAGACGACCCAGTTGCCCGAATCGGGTAAACAAATGGGATATTTCGCAATCGTGCCCTCCAAGTGGCCGCTCGTTTGAATAAGACCACTGAACAAACCGGTCCCTGCTCCTATTTATCCGGCCCGTACACACTTTACCGAGCGAGGCATTACGTCAGAGCAAACCCGCGGCCGGCTAACTCGCGCAAACGAGTAGATCGTCGCGCATTCTTCGCTCCGTCTGCTGCTCATCCTTCGGAACGCGGCCTTGGCGGAGCCCTTTAAGGACCGCCGATACTACCGTCGCGCGACCCCGATTCTCGCCTGGACCTTGACCACGATACGAGCCAACCTGTTTCGGAGACGGTCGTTCTTTTAAAATTCCCCTCGTCACGGACCGGTTAAGGAAGATCGCGTCGAGTCTCGCAGCCCTCGATACTAAGAAGAAATTTCGGCTATGAAAGATGAAAAAATAAAGATCGAAGGGAACTCGAGAAGTTTCGGGCTCAAACTCGAGGAACGTCCACCCATGCTCCGATTCGCATCGATTTCGAGATAGGTAGGATGGATGATTGAAAAATTCATACGAAATTCTTCTAAGCAGAACGATCTGGGTTTAATCTTTACCAACGTCCGTTACAAGCGATGTAAATACCGACCGACACAAAAAGCGAAAGAGGCAAACGCGCGAGCTTCCGTTAACGTAATCTCTCGTGTCTGAAAGGGGGCGGCATGCAAAAACAAATACACCGGCGTCGCCGATGGAAAAAAAACGGAGCAATTTCTTAATCGTACCGAGAGGCTTTAGCGTAACGCCAGCCGCCGTCATTGTTCCCTGATTCGAGTGGTTAAAAACAGAAAGAAAAATAACGACGGGTTTATCAGAGGCAGACCCCCGGTCGTTTAGCGATGAAATCGAAATAAAGCAGTCCCTCTGTGCTCGTGGCTGTGCAAAAGATCCTCCTTCGCTTTGATCTTTCCTCCATTACGCTGCTAACAGAGAGACTATCGCCCCGGTACAACGACCTTATCCTCCCCTCTCGCTTTGCATAACGGTGGCGCCTGATTTTTCTGTCGCGTCTGTCGAAACTCCTCCTCCGCTTTCGTAATCAGTCCTGCCAACAGTTCCACCGACACAGAAGCATTTTCCACTGACGGTGGAATTAAAAAAGGTACCAAAGTCTGCAAAACCAACTTCAAGTCTACCATTTTGTTTTCGAACAACTTCTGACAAGCCAATTGTCGCCGAAAACGATCGACAAATAAGAGAAATATCGACACGAATATCATCGAAGGATTACTATGTTCCTGGTTGTCGCGTACGAGCTTCACAATGGCCGAACATTATTCTAAGCCGTCGCAGTGTGACGAGCATCGTGAACTTATTTTCGGCGCGGGTTATTTCCGTCGACGAGTCGACGGGTCGACAGGAACGCCGGCCAGAGAAGAAACTTGAACGTGCGCGCGCTTTGGAGAAAATTCTGGCTCAGACTTTCTGCGCGAGAACTCCCTTCTAGACGTGCTAGAAAAACCTATCCACATGCGCACACACGCGGCAGAGACACGATTACTTCGAGAGTATACGACCACGAGAGTAGGTACCTACACAGAGTTAGTTTCGTGCACGACGGTGCTCAAAAAACCTGAAATTAACCCGAAAAGGTTCCAGACACCGGTTTGCTAACACGTAGCTCCAGGGACTTTTACGCCGCGCTTAATTACGAAGACGCTGCGGTACTTTTAAGTAACGAGAGAATTACCCCCCTCGCGAGTCACACCGCTTCGGCCGGTGGAGCAGACTTCCTGCCGGGAAGTGACGTAATAAGAGCAATTAGAATGTTCCACATAACCCGTGAAGTGCTCATAGAACCGGTAAACCGACAGAAAAGTTTGAACCATCGCTTCCGGACTCGTCGCCTCTCGAACGACGACATGTGCACTCCGAACGGAAACCAACAAATACATATGGTGCATCGATCAGCGTATACTCGATAAAAATAGGTTTTTCTTTATTTTTTTTTTTTTAAAATGCAGTTCGACGGTCGAACAGCTGGAAGAAACAACAAAGCAGATCATAGATATACGTATAAATCGAAACTGTTAATAGGACGTTAACGAGAGTCAAAGCGCGGATTGCGTAAAAAGGTGGACCAGATTCGCGTGTTGCCAAGTTGCGCAACGGAGAACGGGTCCCCGATGCGAAATATGCGTCGGATGATTCAGGTGGAATATAATTTCACGTTTGTCGCGCGGGCACGGCGAACTGTCGCGATCTCAAAGAAAGTCGCAAGCCAATTGTCTTTACGGCCCAATTAAGCGACCGCGAGACGGCACCGGAACGCCTCTCGATAGAATGGTCGCGGCGCTCTCTACGGCTCTTTGACCCGTTAGAAATTTCGCGAGCCAGAGAGACGTGACACAAGACTCGATTTCAATTAAATTTTGATAGACGGCTTTTACAAAGTTTCAGGTAGTATACAATTAATTTCAAAGACTTTAATGAAGTAAACTCGATCGAATCGTATAATTATAATAAAAGATATGCATCCTTACCAGCAATTTGTTGTCCACGGTCTTGACGACGATCTCTTCGGGCGTGTACTGGGAGACATCGAATCGGAGTTTCAGCATCTTGTTGTTTCCCTCGTCCTGGATGAGGGGACTGTTGAGTCCGTCCAACCAGGCGGAGTCATGCTGAGGGCTCAAAGAACTGCTGTTCTGAGAGCTCTGCGTGGTGGTGCTGAAAGGTAGAAACGAGCAACGGCCGATTAACACAACGCGGTACTCCATATCGGTTTCTTGCGGCTGCGGGACAAGTGCGCTCGCGGAACGATGAACGAAAAAAACAAAACAAGTGTGGAAAATGCGTCGGCGACGGTGAGAGAGACTGTGTGAAATCAGGACCGATACAAAATGAGGGGCAAAGAGACGAAAGTCTCAGGGTGGCGGTCGAAGGCTCGTGTTCGCCAATACGATTGACCTGGGTGCACAGTTCGAGAGAAAGAGCCTTACCTACTGGTGGTGTGATGATGCAACGAACAGAGAACAACATGGACAGAAACTTGGTCATGGATGGAGAACTAAAGTCGTGCGCATCTACTTAACGGGTCAACTCAACCGGAGTGTGCTGGCGTCGGCGTGTATGTACGGCTTCGCTCGCGAAAACAAAAGTACACCAAGCTAACTACGGAACGCTACTAGAGAGGCTGGTTAATCGTTCGCCGTGGAGTTAATTACTGGTTGACGATCAATGCGAACAATGCATTCCCATTACCTTTTTTACAGTGCAGTTCTGATGGTATTTTGGCGGTTAGCGGTGAGAAAGAAAGAGAAACAGGTAGCTAGGAGATGAGAGTAATACTGGGATATGGATGTTGAAGCGTGTTACCTTATCATCGAACGATCATGTGTATGCTCAAACGATGGCACTCGTTGCGTGAACCAGAGAATATTTCGTCTCAGAAAATAATGGTCTAGAGATAACTCGGTCGGAAATTTAATTCTTCCAATTATGTACGTATACCATCATAGGCAAGAGTACGCGTTTTGAAGAGTGCCATCGATTTGTCAGTACCGTTCATTCAGACGCGTCTCGGCGGTATCGTGGCGAGTTGTTTGCGGGATGAGAAAACAAAATGGCAGGCGTCACTATTCTAGGATCTAGCTAATGATGTCTTCCCGGATGGTTTTTCTGGAGATTGTTCGTTTTCTGTGTTTACAGTAGCGTCACCTTTTGAAGCTGTCGAATGCGGACCGCGTTGGCGGTGGTGCAGAGCCGACCTTGTCCCAACCTCCGGTCTTCGAGGTCGTCGACGTACGGTGTTCGCTGGAGCTGGAGCTCGTGTGATGTCGACTTCGAGTTAGTCACCAACGTGCCAATGCAGAGAGCCAATCAGAAGGCGAGACAGAAGTCGAGCAGGAGGGAATAGGGGACATTATTATTTTTGTTAACTTCGATTGGTTAGTTTCTTTCGTGTCGCTTCCGTTTTTCAGCGGCCATTATTATCGGGCAAGGTCGCTAAACGCTCTCGTCCCGAGAATTTCGAATGTTTCTTGGCGACAAACCATCCGCGTGTCACACGACAACTATTCTCTGGAAATATTTTAAAAACTGTTCGATAAATATTCGACAAACAAACGATAATATGGAATACAATAATTTCGAGCAAAATTACGAGATTGAGTTTTGCGAAAAAATATAAAGCCGTTTTTTCTGTGGGTATGTAACACCAACTTTGAAGCAGCCTTCGTGAAAGTTTCAGGAACTGAAATGTTCGCGGACAAAGAGATTCCAAACGTTCTAAATCGACCGGAGTTGGAAGTTTATCGCCAAGAAACTTTGCATTCAAAAGAGGTGTTTCCAAAGAATTTCCATTCCCAGGATAAAATTACAGGCTTTTCTCCGTATTTACATGTAAGAGAAAAGGTGTAAAGTAGCCCTGAAAGTTTCGTCCCCGCCGTTATTCGAAAAAATTGCTTTCCATGTTGGTATACACGCTTGTTTGAAATTTCTGTGCTTTTGTTTGCTCGTCGAACTGCTGAGCGATGTAAAAAAAAAAAACTTGTGTCGAAATCGAAAAAACAAATACGTATAAAATAAAACGGAGATGTTCCTCGCGGACCAAAAACGCCAAATTTCGGAATCGCCGATGCAAGCTGTTCGTTAATGCGTTTACGTCACCCAGTGTTACGCGTTATTACATCACTCGGCAATTCAGTAATTAAGCAGGCTAAAACCAAGTATCCGTATCATGCCAATCAGCTGTAAGAATTACTTATATGGTAAGCCAGCAACCGAGAGTAGTCGCGAACATCCTGGGAGAAAGATCTCAGAAATACAAAATTACACTGTACAGAACCCGCTGTATGTATATAGGTATATTTCAGGAATAAATATTCTGTATCTCACTTAAAAATGTAAACAGACTGTGGATATAAATCGCATATACATATGATAACGCTGCCATTAAGAAGATCCATACACTCTGAAACGCGTGATTCAAGAAACGTTCACAACTGTAAGCGTTAAACATCGAGTAAACATCACAATGTTTGATGGAATATCGCAATCGTTCGCTGCAATCTTTGCAAAGCCAAACAACCACGATTAAAACAAACAAACCTGTCCGCTTTCCCTTCTTTTAACCAGAAAATCGTACACCGATCGAATCGTATCGATTCGACGGAAATTCTATGCACAAGTTTTTCACGCACGATTACCCGTGACTTAAAGCAAATTATATTAATCGAGAAAAATCTTCTTTTGATTTACAGCCGTGTTTAAATTTCAACCTACTTGGATATCGATCGATGCCACGCCAATTACTCCGATTTTAAACAATCGTCGGCTCTCCGCGAATTAATTTCTCACCGATTCAGGCCGGTCATTGGCGTTATTTATAGCGACTAAAATGTCGGGCTGGCTGCAAGTTTCATAAACCAAAAAACCGGAAATCGCGGCTCTTCTTCGGGGAGGCCACCGACCTGGAAGATACTAAAATAGGTGCACCAGCTGCAACGCGGTGTCATGGCGCGATATTAACCCCCTGGCTCGTACGTGCCCTGACATGCACACGCACACACACACACACACACACACACACACACACACACAGAACGGTTGCATCTATTTCAGGAAATTTGATAACCCTTTGTCGTGCAAGCTAAATTAAGATTAGTAACGTAGGCACACAGCTGTTACAAACGAACTTGAAACCGGGGTAATTTACGTTTTTAGCCTTGCCCGATGGAAGAAGAATCTAGAGTAAGAGAGCCGTGCCAATAATTTCCTGATAAAATGAATAAATTATGTAGGAAATATTGTGTACTGAACGTTTTATTGCATAATACGCTGTCTCTATTGTCTCCGTCGACGATGAAAGCGGAATTACATAAAATGGGATAACGATTTCGAGAAGAAAATGTCCTCGACGTATCCTGTCACGCGACCTACCGTGTCCACGCGCTTTATTTTATCCTGCGCGGCCATGAAAAGAGATAGACCGGCGGAGTCGGCGCGCAATGGGAACGGTAAAACAATCAAAGAAGGGAGCATTAATCCAACGGCGATGTATCTTGGAAGTTCTAAATTGAATGTACGGTTATTAACCCCATCCAGGAAGAAATTAGTTCATCGTGGTGGGAAAAACGGAGCAAAGACGACAGGCCCGAAAGATAGATTGACAGGCTGCTACAGCATTCTTCGATTACCAGAGAGTTAAAATAACCGATCCAGTGAACCCTTCGAATACGCCTATAATTTCTTCCTTGTGAGATCTAATAACTTTTAAACCTAAAAGAAAGTTTTAACGTTCTTAAATGATTTAGTTTTTTCCAGGACGAAATAAAATCCGTACACTCCCGTTTAGTTATAGTCCATCGTTGATTACTACGTTTAGTAACATGTTGATTGAATTAAATAAATAAAATTTCTCCATAATCAACACGTTGAGAAATGCCTTAGTAGCTCAGACAGCCTTGAACTTAAAGGAGGAAAGAAAATTTGAAAAGTTGACTCGTGTTCAAGAGCTTCGACAAAGAGTAGAAAAGAGGGGCGCGTGTATCCGCAAACATTCATTTAATGTTACGCATAGAAGGGACTGAACAGACCCGTTGGTAATCGTGTGCAGGAAGAAGCCAGCGACGCGTTTCGCCCGGCCAGAGAAAGAGGCGAAAAGAGCCGAGAAAAAATTAAAAAGAGGTCTTTCTCTTTAGGGGGCCCCTCTTTCACACGGGACAAAAGCGCGAGCCATATCGAGAAGGATCGCGATTGTCTGTCAAAATATCTTTTAGAGTAAAACACGCGAGAAGCGTTCCGGGGGGTTGGAGAGGGGCGCGGAAAGGCAGCGAGACAACAATTATCCTCGTCAGGAGAAAGGTCCTACCGCGTAGTCTCGACGAGCCAGAAGAGGTCAACCATGCTCGTGCAGGATCTCGCGAGGACGGAACTGTCGAGCTGGAAAGGCCACGCGATACTTCAACGGCTCCATTCTAGCTATTCGTTTTCGTGACTGGATCTCGAAAGGTCTTGCTCGTGCGAATCTAGAGGGACAAGGAAATCCAAATGGATAACGTCGCTTGAACTCGACGTAAACAAGAAATCCCTTTCATCTGTTTGCGCTCGAATAGTTCCATTGAGATATTTTATCGAACACAAAAAGAGCGCAAAGATAGGACGAAGGACAATTCCGATTTATCTCTGGAAAGGTATCAATGTACACAGTTTATAAACTTCTCGGTATGGAATGCAATTATCGACTCGTACTTGGCCTAGAAAGGCGGCTTGAGAAAAATCGATGACTGACAAACACGGTGTAACGGTAACACTCTGACACAATGACCGATGATCACCCTTCGATTATTCTCGCGACGTATAGTATGCAAATTTGTGAGCAAACTTTCAATTAATGATGAAACTCGATAGTTCGAAGGTGACGGGCGTATTCGAACGATTAAAGCCGAAAGATACCCTAAAAATCGATTATTTCCGATTGAATCGACGATAACGTTGATCAATGGGGATGCGATCCCATCGGCGGAACAATTGCTCGTAATTGTATTTTCTTGTTACGCATTGTAAATGGTTAACGGGGAGTCAATCGCTTAATTCAATCACGAGGAATAGGTCAAGCGACGCAGCAACAGATTACCCTAAGCCTAGGCGAGTCTGCATACCTATGTAGATATACCGTCTACCCGCACGTGTGATCCAAACATTGCGAACGTTCAGGATACCCTTCCTATTTAAGAAACACCTATGCATAATTTAAATTTCTCACAATCTGAATGCAATTATCGTGATATTGAAAGAAAACTTCCTAAGACTTAAAGAATCCTCTTTCAATATCACTAACTTATGACCTAAGTTCCAATTCAAGCACTTTATTATACTTACTAACGAGTCTTACTAACGAAAATGAAGTCTTCGTTGCTGTTGACTCTTCGTCGAGTAGCTGGATTTAGACCCTGTACTTTGGGTGTCAAAGCAAAAGAATTGGCAGAACAATAGGGTGTGAAGCGTCCTTAGTGAAGAATTGCAGTTTGTTATACGTATAGTATGTATACCAGTATGTATTGTCTTCATTGGGGATAAAACCTTCACTTTACGATTCTATAGACTACGTATACGCTCCCATCGACTATACCGTGAAAAATGTGCATCCGACTGGTGCGCTCTGTCAATCTGTTAAAGGGAAGCGCAAAGCGCACGTGACTGGATACACGTGGAGTGTGAAACGCTGCGCTAATCATTCCGTAGCACGCCAAAGAGGCTTAATCCGTAAGTGGACATAAATCTTGGCAGCAGGACTGCTCGCCTATAAAGTTTCGAGCATCGATTCGGCATGCTCGTACAGAGCTGTAACGTGTTACACGCGACTCGCCAGATTAATTTCCATCCACGTAGCGCGTCTTGTTATCTGTTCCGAGCATCGTTGCTTTCCATGAAACTCGTTGCGTCGGTCGAATTAATTCAATACTAGGGTCATCGCTATAAATACTTCCGTAATACCAAACACGATCGTTTTTTTATCGATCATTAGAATCCAATAGCGTTACGATTTCACTGAAATAATTTACTGAAATTTTTCCGGAATAAAAGAACGTGTTTGGTCGGATTTCACTTGAAAAATTTGATCAAAAGAATGGCTGAGTCATCCATGGAGCATGCACTATAAAACACTTTCGAAGGAAACTCGGGGAGAGCATTTATTTCGAATTATACTTGTCTATTTGCGGCGAATCGTCCCTGAACAAGAATTGCGTCACCGCTACGCGAGTCCTCGGACCTCCTCGTAATGGTCCATATTCGCCTCCCACGGGTAAACCGACGATTCATGCTCGATTTCGAGCACCTGCCCCCCCCCCCCGCCACCGTCCTTACTCACCGAACGTGTTCCACGCCGCCGAATAAAGCCGAGCTTTGAGCGAGTGATCGAGTGCGCGTCTCGGTTTTCCCGAACGTTTATTCTCACGATAGCATTTTCCAGCGCCCTTAATCAATGCGAAGCGCCTTTGCGAGGCTTTCGACGACCCAAGATACGAACAAACATACAGCACAAGCGTAGACATGGATGGTAACACACGAGAGAAGCTCAAATTTCACTTGGATCTTATTTTATTCAAAGACGGGAGAACTATTTTTGACCTTATATTCTTGTCTACGGCTAAGAAACTCGTTCTACACGTTACCTGAATAATTTATAACATTTGCACAACGGAGACCTTGACAGACAAGTTTCTTCGCACTACATTCGAAGCTCGCGGCGTTGCTTACAAAGGAGCTCGTAAATTTACCGACTAAGGAGTCGAGAATTTCATGTTTCTAACTTCAATGTAGCCAGGAGAAACTTGTTTGAAACTATGAAACTGGTGCCAATCAATTACAAACAGAGATGATATAGTTTTCCGTTTCTATCGAAAGATCGTGGTTTGGTGCTATTCGAAGACAGAACAATTTCGGTGAACTTTCGACAATTTTTCGTACGGGTAGATGCATTCCAAACGGACCGAGGTCATCGATTCTACTCCAATATCGAACGATCACCTTCGGAAACCGTACAAGTACCTACATTCTTGTCATCGCCCGCGCCTGCGAACGTTTATACGAGGTCTGGAGCAAAGCCAAAGCGATACGCGATCATCCCGTACATTGCGTATAAAAGCGTCGTTACCTACCGAAACTTGATCACCGTTTTATGATCCGACGGATAAAGATCCCGGTCCACGACGAACATGGTCGATCCTTCTGCCTTCGATCCGTGGAAATAAACCGAACGACCACCGTACTAGTCGTATTACTGGATTCTATTAGATCGTGGTTACCGTGTTGCTTTCAAAGAGCACGGAAAAATTACTGCGCAAAACGAGGCAGGATCCACGCAAGCTCCTCACCTTTTCCGCACACTTTGCAATTGCAATTTAGTGCACGATTCCGAGTGGGGATGCGTCGTGTCACTGTCAAGGATGCGTTGACGCAATAGGCGATTATATCTCATAACACGTTTGCTACGACCGATGCACGTTTCTAATCGATAAAGTTCACTTTAGGAATAATTTTGGATCATTTCGCCGACTGAGTTGAGCACCAGTGAATAAATAACGATGATGATAATAATAATAATAATAATAATAATAATTCAACAGGAACAGGTCTATTAAAATGTTCAAAGTATCATTGGATTTGTGGGATCTCCAACAAAGGCAACTGCAATGTTCTTCTAGACGAGATTGATCGTAGATCCTGTGAAGAATCTCCCATTCAATGAATCTTCCTGTTCGATGATGCGACGACGCGTCATCCCGATGCATTTAACGAGATTAAAGGAAGAAGCGTGTTTTTTGTTGGAGCAACAAGTTCCGTTAAACGTCACTCCATTATGCAATGTATGGTTCATGGTTTCAACTGATGAATGACAAACGTCGAACATTTACATAATGATCGCCACTCGGGAGACGAAAAATTGTTTCAGGATCCAACGACTGACTCGTTTGATGCCGTGTGCGATTATAGCGAGCAATTTTCTATTACCAACGGGCAACCATTAGCTCTCGCCTATTAGTCTAGACGTACAATTTACCGCTGGCATCGAATTAAAATCGGTTCGTCGAAACTAATTCCGCGTAAAACTGTAATTTCAACCGGTATTTAACACGATTCCCAAATGTCAACCAAGCAATTTGATGACTTAAAGGTTTCTTATTGTTTAAAAATTTTAAACTATGAAATTGGACCCGTTCAAATAGTTTTAACTTTACACTCCACCCCGATGACTAACAGAGAGCTGTTCGAATCAAGAGAACACATGATTCGATTCGGACCGCCCCGATTCGACTTCCTCTTTACGAGCAAATAAAAGTCGCTTCTCCACCTGCTTCGCGTTTCGCGTAGAAATGAAACAGAAAAAAAAGAATTCAATCGCGGTTATACCGTTAACGTCACCGAATACTTTCGATCGGAGACGAGGTATACGAACGACGGATAAAGTCCCAGAAATTACGAAATTTCCCGTAAATTTTCTGCGTCCTCAATTCGTATTTGCCAAGAGCGAACCGAAAATTCACGCAACTTGGTCGAGGCTACCACATGTTAACGCTCATTACACCACTAAAATTTATTGAACGGAGGGGTGGAACAATCTCCCCTCGAGATATCTACCGAGGGTCCTCCGAAAGTTTCGATCTAGGGAGAAAAGTTCAGGGCGGTCCGACTAACACAATTTCTCGTTGCTAGACACTTCCAAAGAATAATTCGTTTCGATACCTCTAGTCTTGCTGTCTTCTACTAAATAAATTAAATATCGTTAAAGGATCATAAACTTCTCGAATCGGCCATTAATAAACCTAGATCAACGGACTCTATAATTAGTGTTTCCGTGGAAAGGCGAGCAACGATACATCAAAGTTCGAACAGACCACCTATTAAAATAACATGACTGTTTGGTTACACGCGGCGTTGGCACGCAAAAACCGTGACACATGGCACGCATTCGGTCGATCCGCTCAATTCGCGCGCGGCGCGGTGCGGCGGTTCGTTCAACGCACCGAATTCCGACGCAAATTCTCCGAATCCCCCAAATGTCTTCGGTTCGACTAAAGAATATTCCATGTGTTCCAATCATTATCAAGCTGGATTTCTAATAAAGACAAGTTCAACTGTATCGTTTTGATCCAAAATCGATCGAATAACGACCGTGTAAATACAGTTGGAGGCGAGGATTCAAGGTCTCTCGCGACGCGTGTCTAGGAATGTGATGGTTTTTTTTTTCGTTTCCCCCCCCCCCCGGCAGGACCCGCTAGCCAAGAGAACATCGAGGGGGCTCGTGTTGTTCGTACCGAATGTACTGACGAAGCCTCTATAAATAGCGAACACGTTACTGAAATACGTGAAACGACGAATATACATGTACATATGTATGCACGCGTGAAAAAAAAAAAGAGCAACAGAATCGCGACCTTAATTTATACCTACCTGCCTAACTACCTCGCTACGAAAGCGATTTTCATTATCTTACAATAACAAATATGTTCGCGCGTGTTGTTGTCATTACATACTACCGCGTATTCTTTTTCTTCCCGTTCCTCCGACTTGTAATCGCGCGAAACGTTTCCTCCTGTAATTCGCCTAAACAACTCGACCATTTTCACACGATTCCCCCCGTTGCATGAGTATTTCAATGCGAGATGCCGACGTGCCGCTCGTTCCGAGCACAGACGATCACACGGGATCGCTTACTCGGGAATTCGAACCGTCAATTATTATAACACTCTGTATCCGACCAGGAATGTGAGAGTACCGTTTCGTTATTCGAAATATCTAAATTTTAGCGACTCGATTTATACACTTGAATCCGATCGAATACTGTGGATTCGAATCTGACTTCGTCGAATAGACGTACTGACGCCACTGTTGTGCTAACTGCCGCTAAAAATCAGCAACCATTGTGTAACCAACAAACGACAAATAAATTGTACGTATTACATTGCGTCTTCTCGACTCCGTCGCACTGCCTGTGCCGGCGAACACTTGTTCGCAATTGTTATATTAATTTCACCCGATCTCGATAATGTCCTGCCCATATTCGTTTCATTTTTACAACTATCGTGATGATGCAATACAACACCACTACGCTTATGTAAGTAATCGAAGTCCATAGCTTGCAAGCTGGAACTTTTTCCACGAGAATATTTCAGGTTGTATACATACATATGTACCCAATATATGCTAAGTTATCGTTGTTGTAACCTGTGGCCGACCTGACCGGTGATAATATTGTTTCATTCTATCAGTTAACTCCAACTGTAATCTGCCCGAATCAACTACCTTATCCGATATTAAATTCTATTTACCTAGCAATCTTTCGACTATGACATCCCAATTGAAATAATTTTCATGTTGCGAAAACGCGGCATCGATCGATTCATTCTAATCAGTTTCGATTAATCGTGTTGATACATACCGAATTCCACCATGAACAGTAACAATGCAATATAAGGGGATCAAGAATAAACACGATCGTAAATAAAAAGAGGCGCTTCTTAAAATTGCAGCGTTAAAATATTAGCTTAACCCTCGGGGAGCTTTGGTAGTCACGCAGCGAGCAGTACCCGAATCTGTTTGGACCGTTACGTGTATATTCTAAATGTATATTTGAACGTATGTAAGTATTTACTTCTTTGATAAATTCCTATCTTTTTAACCCAGCCAATATAACTCCTGATAACTGGAATTATATATTTGTATCATAACTGACGAAATTTCGGATCAAAACAGACCCAGGCATTGCCACCCGAGGGTTAATCGCAACATCGATTCTCTTTTGTTTGTATCTGCGATGAACTTTCCTTTCAAATACATCACTGTAAAGTACTTATTCTAGAATCTAGAACGATCAAAATTTCCATTTGAAACCGAAACACCTAGCGTTCGTGTAAACAAACTATTCTAGAATTTCCATAAAACAAGTACCGTAATGTCCGTGAAGTCCTGGTTTGTTGACAGGATCAAGAACACGAAGGATACCCGATAGTATTGTACAAAAACTAGGATTGTATACTTTTTAAGTAGAATATACGAAAGGGATGTTAAACTAATCTTTGATTCCGAGATACATGTATCGCAAACGCAAGCCAAAAGAGTAATCGTGGCGGTTGTGCGCGCGGTTAATAGGTTAGGTGCGTCTCGGCAGGAACGCCGGTAGCAACGTACCTAGTAGTGCTCTTAAAGAAGTTGTTGCTTTCACGATTCATCAGCTCGCTACGGAACCGTGACATCTCGTCCTCCATCTTTCTCATCTCGGCGTCGAAGCGTTCCCGTATGTTCGAAAACTCGGTGTCGATCACGCTGAAGTCACCGATCTTGATGGGAATATTACGCTTGATACCACTGTCAGCCATGATTCTCTGTTTGACCGCACTCGTGTCTCTTTCACCAAGCCACTAAAGAAGGTATATAGCACTGCTCTCCCCCGCGAACGATCGCTTCTTATGATAGCGAAATTATACTCGGTCACGTACAACCGTACTGCACGCTGTCTCGCCTAAGAATGAGCGCGGCTCACAGGCTGCTCCTTAAATAGGCCCGAGGCAAACGTCGAATAGTTCGTGGGAGTTCGTCGATGCTCGGCTACCTTCGGCAAACTTCGCGCCTCGTACACGCGGTTCAAACTAGCCACGATACATGGAATTCACCGAATCTAGACAACAATTTCTTTGATATAATTGTCTTTACTGTAAACTATAAAATTCTGTGTCATGTTTTGACCATAATTACTCTCCATATTTAATACGCTAAATATAATATCTTAATACCCTCATCTTTTTATTCAAATTAACCGTCTGTTTTTGGAACTGTACATACATGTATGTACATCTCGTCAAGTAGCTCCACATACGATCATCAATTTGTTTATCATTTCTCTACACTGTCTCATGTCTTATTCTGTATAAATACTCAGTTACATGTCGTTTATTATAATGATGATAATAATTAAATATAACAAACCTGATAAGTAAATGAACAAACAACATGAATACAACGTTTCTCAAATCTCTGTTATTTGCCAGCTGAATCGATTTTATTAATCTATGGAGATTAATAGAACCTAATGAAGATGTCTATCGTTAACTAGGTCATCACGGTAATTGTCGTCGTGATGATTCTTTGCTCGCGTTGTTGATTGCAGAAATCCCTTGATGTACCATATATAATTTAATTATCCAATTAATATCATGAAAATCGGATTACCGAAGATTAAGTCTTGTTAACAATATTAGCGTGAAGTATGATAGTGGTAAGAGAACATCAGTTTTCAAAAAGTACAAATACACTGAACAACATAATAACATTTAATCATTTGATTGTTTCAGCGAATAAAACCTTCGGATTGTGTAATTCTGATCGTTAAATTTTTAGGAATTCGACACCGACGTAAATAAAATCACGCATGCATGCACATGTGTTCATCTTCGATGGAGACAATCAATAAGGAAATGATCGCGTCGCCGTATTAGTCATCCACTCCCGCATAGAACACAATGATTCGTCTTGTCTGCGAAATCATAACTTACGGACGCCCACCAATTCTTCTTGTTAGATCACTTATTTATTCAAGAAGCTCGTAAGTTTATGCACATTCCGGAACAACTTTCTTTACCGCATGACAAATTATGTAAAAATTCCGTTCTTCGCGAATAATCTAGAACTTAAAATCGTTGCGTTTTGCAAAATGGATAATATGATTAGAGAATCGGTAGATACATGAATCTAATTGAGTGCAGAAAGAAATTGCAAGTTAATGTTTCGTTTCAAGTACGACTGACTCTAAAAAGTTTTTCCTTGTAACGAAATAGAATTCATATCTCATTTGAACAAAAAGAAAGGGTTTCTTGTATTCTATGTACGCTCGATTTGGCGAGTAACTGTAACTTTCTGTGAACGTCACGGGAACTGTGTGAGATTTTTTTCACTGCGTGAAATCAAGTTGCAAATGATGCCGAATCTATTTTCGAGCGTTGCAGCGTCACCAGCGTCGAAACTGAATGGAGCCCCGCGTCACGACACTCACGACGCCTCCTTATTGTTCATAAATAGTCCTGCCGCCCGACATCGTCCACGATTTCCGGTGAATCAAACCGCGCGGAATGTTTTCCCCGAGGTTTGTGTTAAAGCGAACTCGGGGGTAGTGGATGCCAGCAGGGGCTGAATCACCCTTGCTACTCTATACATATGGATGAATAATGATCTTGCTCTATTTACATCGCGCGTTTTCTTACGTTTGGACGCGCGAATAATTTCGCGACAAAATTCATCGGAAAATTGAAAACGAGGAAACTATTGTATCTTTATCAATGTATCGAAGACAGACGATCGAAAATTCAGAGACGAGGATCATTAACGCATCTGGAACATGACATTATTAACGGTTTCAGAAAGCATGAGATATCCTTGTCGTATGATCGGTTACGTATAAATTTGACGAGTTGAAAAGAAAATTAGTCAGCAACATTTGCATTACTTCTGCCTTGTAAGATCTAGTACCCGATTTCAGACCACAAACCCGTGTCAACCGTGAACGAAATTTCTGAGAACAAAAGCACATAGAACGCGAACAGTCGGGGCGATTGAGATTCATGATAAAGTGTGTCAATGTCAAACTGGCCAGGTCTCCAGACGATGTCTCGAACTCTCGCCGAAACCGATTCGTTCCTGACTCCGTGTGTTTCTCAAACGATCACGGAATCCTTAAGTCTCTGTGTCGACTCTGCGTGGGAGAGCGTGGCCAACATGACGTCACCTATGTGGGGGTTTTAGTGATCGATAAAACGTGTCACAATGGTCCCTAATATGGATTGGGCACACGTTCATTACGTGTCGAGGTGCTGCTACATATGTTCATTCTTCTCTGATGAGATTCCTTATCGAGAAATGTAGGCTCCAACTTATTTACATAGCTGGATATTTACCTAGATGGTAATTGGTTACAAATGTGAGTGTTTACTTTGTGCATATCCTTTTAGGAAATTCTCATAGTTGTTAGTTTTGGTTCAAGATACATGAACAAATCAGTTCTTCGGAGTGCGAAAATTTCTTGGTAGGTAGAATTCTTCCTTATACAATGTAATTGAAGTTATAATTACGTTGTCATATACATTCGGTAGACTGAAGACAGATGCAAGGTTGTTCATCTAGCAATTATACGTTGCGGGATATGTCGAAGAAAACAACTAAACTGAGGCTGTTGAAAAGATAGTAGCTCCTCGCTACACGCCACCAACTATTAATAGCTGACAAAGTCCGAGAGAGCTAGAGTATCCGAGGCCAAATTCGATCGAAGGAATTCTTTAACCATTCGACCCTTTCGGCTGTCATTCTTCGGCAATTCAATGTCGAGGGTACGATCTTAAGTAGCACGATTTCGTGACCTCTCTCTGCGCCAACTTCCTTCAGCCGCATACGGATAGGAGAACAATAAAATTGTTTCGTTATTTCCTCCGCGGAACGTTAAAAATAGCATCGAATTTTACGACAGTAGAACCTGAGAGACTATAGTTACGTTATAAAAAACATCATTTGTATTATTCATTGTTGCTGTATGTAAACAATAGTACGCGGGAGAAAACTAAAGAAATGGTCTTTCAGTTTGAGAAAATAAAAGTAAGTGTTGGTACACAATGAAGCCATAAAAGGTGATTTCATTCAATGTTTCGCTACCAAGCGGATAATAAGCACTTAATAGTAATTTGTACTTGGCTTACTTAGAACGATTGAATGAAGAGTAGTAGTAGTCGTCGTCGTCGTCGTCGTCGTCGTCGTCGTCGTCATACGACGACTTCGCATCAGTATCACTGACTTGAGTACAAATGGGGCTTGAGGTTAACGCGCCGTGATGTCATTGTCTGATATCATAGATACCACTTTCTATTTTGACGCTTAACTTTGACTAATGTAAAAGGAAGTATATTAGTTTAACTTATAAAATGCCACCCTTAAATTTAACGTACCCTTAATATATTAAATTTCTGTACATTATTTTTCCAATTAGTTCAAGGTAAGTCCAAAAGTTATTTGCATCTATGAAATGTTGTTCGCTGACACAATATCAAGCAGATTTGTAATTTTACGAAGATTATTTCCGAATTTTCAGCTACTTTTCTGCAAACCTATGAAACACGACACTAACTGGTTTGTTGTAACATTCGCGGTACGTGGGTTTGCAATGTGATCTGGTTGCAACTGCTTCTAGCGTACGCATACACTCATGTACTTTCTACATAAATGAAATACCACGAATTAGCTTTCAATGCCCAAACTGCTTGCTTGTTAAGTTACATTTTAGGTCGGTACTTGGATCGTGTCAAATATCCAAACATTGTTAACACTCGGTTTGATGTGAAAACAGTTTAAAAAACTAGGTCATAGTAGCAGTTAAATAAAATGCGAATTACTGAGAAAGTAATACTGTTTTATTAGTTCTATGAAATAGAAAGAAAGATTACATTAATAATTATCTGCAAGATCATAAAGTCGAGAACCATGTTACCCACAATGTGTGGTACAAGTGTGGTTATCGTCCTTTATCTTCAGTGCGCGTGAAAAACGCCGTTACACGCAAGTTAATGTGACTGTGGCCAATGTCACTGCCACGAATAAACTGAGAATACGTAACTCGACGACAAACGTCCGTGATATATTGAACTGATTGTGCAAGTATTACTCTTTTATAATTCTCTTTAATATACAGTAGTAGCGTTGTACTCACATTGTAAGACCAAGTGCCAGCAAGGAAATAAATACTAAGTATTTCTTTATGATTTCTACTAAATAAATCAAGATAAATAATAGTGAGATCGATTATAAACAAAAAATTTAATACTTCCTGTATTCGTTCCCAAGTTGAAAGCTGTTTTTAGAAAAAATAATCTATAGATATATATATAGATAGGAAATGAGAAATCTTTTACTTAAACCACTGTTCTATTTTCTAATATTACATTACTTTTAAACAGTCCACATGAGATTGTTTTATCTAATTCTGAAGAAAGTGCTACGGTAATGATCAATATACCTATATGTACATATATTGAATAAGGAAGGGAAGAATGCCATTTGAATTGCCGTCACTTGCGTTACTTGATTGCTCTTAAGTCCCCCTTGCGTTTATCGTCAGTACTAAATTAACGTCTTGTCGAGGTCTGTCGAAGTCTGTCAACAGTCATGAAGGCACGCGTGAACAATGATTCGAATGGACAGCAATCAAAAGACGGGAATGAGAAAAATCGGAACAATGAAAAGAAACCATTCGACAAAAAGAAGTATAGGACACAAAAATACAGTAACAAATACAAAAGTATGTCCGAAACTATGCGAGTAACGTAAAGATAGGTTAGGTTTCATGGCTGAATATTGTTGTTGCGGGATCGTTGTACGTGTTTTTCAATAGTATTATTTCTTGACAGTTAATCAATGGGAGGAACGCAGGAAGAAGGCAATTTTACGCGATTATTACAAGGAGCTCGATAAGAGCCAACGAGATTCCAAGAAGCCACTTTCACTGAAGGATGGTGATCAGGATAAAAATGATAAACAGTATACATTCGGACATTAAAATTCTCTGAAGGTATAATGATAAGCTAGTGTAATCAAATTTATTTATTATAGAATGCAGGTGAAGAAAATTAGTGCTTTCCATAAAGCCAAAAAGGAGTTCTTGCGAAAAAAGGATGAGAAAAGAGAAAGAAAAGAGGAAGCTATGCGAGTAAAATCAGAACGGGAAGAGGCACTCAAGAAATACAAGCAAAAAAGAATGCAAACTTATAAGAAACTGTCAAAGAAAACAAAAAAGGGACAACCTGTAATGAAAGACAGATTAGAAATGTTGTTGGAAAAAATACAGCAACAGATATCAGACTAGTACTTTGAAGCAATTCACATGATTCACACAATACCAAATTTTGTATTTTAAAGCTAATGCAATGTTAACAGTTCTCATACATGTACATAAGTTAATATAAATAGTCAATAAAATTCTGTTTCTTTTTAAATTATGTTTACTGTGGACCTATAATTCTCTCATCATTATCAAAACTGTATTTCATAACATAAAAAAGTGAATGGAAAAGGTATCAAGTTATGTTTGAAATTCAAGTACGTTTAAATTCAAAATTGGTTAATTCTTGGCGATTATTCTTCTGTTTCGATAGTGAGATAGATGATGAATCTACGATAATCGTAAAAAGATGAAAGAATCGATGAGATTTTCTCGATTCGAAATACGAATTTGGCTGTGCACTGGCTAAAGCGCAGGCGCAGTGGCATTTGACGGGCAGCCGTCAGCTAGTCAGCGGTTGCAAATGGCGACAGCCACGAAATCTCTGGCACCGACTCGCGAATAGTTTCACGCCTACCGAGTGCTGCGTGACCGAGCCGTGCGTGAACGTTACCCAAACTCAGATCGGTATGTACTTAAAACTGATCAGATAATCGACGCGCACAGCAGATAACCTCTTTCTTCGTTAAATGTAGTCGCGCTTGGTGGCACTCTTCTTCTGTGCACGACAGCTCCTTGGGAAGACAAAAAGTCATCGTTCGACCTGTCTGTCCCCTTCGAAACATTCCTTTTGCCTGCTCTGGCCTGCTCGTTCGATGCACCATAATCTTCGATTAATCTCACGGCGAGCGTTACCACGATTCACAGATCTAATATCCTGAAAGTTTCCACGTAACGGGTGCCACTATCAGCGTTTGCACGGCACTGCTGTCAAAAAGTGTTTGGCCAGCGGAATCTGGGACGCGGTACCGGCTTAATCGCTCGATTTTCCTTTCGGGCGTCTCGATATTCTGTTCTGCATCGTACCGCTTATCCGTTCGATTTCTCTCTTTCATCCGACGTATTAGATTTTCTTGCTGATATTATACTCGAATCTAATTTACTGAGCGGTTTTTCGAAGTTGCGCTCAGGATTGAAGGGCTTGTCGGCTCGAGTACTCTTAATCAACGAATACCTATGATCGAATCATTTTTTTTTGAGCTTCATTCCCCCTATACATAGACCGCGTGTCATTAAATGACGATGCACAGTGGCTGACGAAATAACATGTTCAAACGCCTACAATTTCAAATTTCAAACAACAAATTAGGTAGACGTGATTCTATGGTATTTTCACTACCACTGATAGACACTATCTGAATTGGATTTGAAAAATCAGAAGAAAATTTAATAGTGTATATGCAATATAGATACAAATTATTGACTAATATTTGTAAGAGATTAAAGGTGTAACAATTCATTAGTATTAAAGATGGTCCAATTAAATATAAGTCACTACTTAAATAGTTGCATGATTTTAATAAGGAATATTTTATTGCTATCCCACAATTGATTTTCTTTAAATCTTGTTAGCATAATTATAATAGATCCACTTCCCTATAGACACTATAAAAGATCAGAATGCTTATTTATTAAAAAGTTACATATCATTAATTAAAGTATGTTTTTGAGTAGATACAAAAGTACCTTTGAATATATTCTGATTCACAGGTGGTTTTGAGAAGGAAACAAAATGCCAGCTGTGAGAGGAGATGGAATGCGTGGACTGGCTGTGTTCATTTCTGATATCAGGAATTGTGAGTCAATTTAACTGTACATTATTAAATTCTGATATAATATATGATCATTGCATTCGTACGTATTGATAGAATATTGGATAACAAGCAATACAACTTAACATTTGGATCATTGAAATTTTGACCCATGTTCCATCCATTAAGAGATAGAATGCCATTGAAACTAACGTGACACACAAAGTATTTAAAGCAGTCAAGAGTAGGAGACAGGGGGGCGGAGTTCTGATATAGTCATATCTTTCTGATATAGCTTGTCTTTCAAACACCAATATGTAATACTTGGCATAATGTAATAAATGTCTGCTAAAACTAATACTTTGAATTTTCTTGGCAAATTTTTATGAAAATAAATAAATAAGAAAATAATTTAATGTACACTTTAATTGCTTCATTTTTTTATGTTACAATAGCCTAAATAATTGCTTAGGAAGTAGAACAAAAAGTTAACTGATATAGGACAAATCAATACATGTGAGCTTTGATGCTAGTCCAAATGGCATACAGCCATTATAGTTTCCTATAAAAACTATTGACAAATATACATTTACACATATAAATTTATACAAATTATATAGGATAACATAGTAATCAATTTAAAAATATAACACAAAAACATGTATATTGATGTTGCCAGGCAAAAGTAAAGAAGCAGAAATCAAGAGAATAAACAAAGAATTGGCAAATATTCGGAGTAAATTTAAAGGAGACAAACCACTTGATGGTTACCAAAAAAAGAAATATGTCTGCAAGCTCCTTTTTATTTTCCTTCTTGGGCATGATATTGACTTTGGGCATATGGAAGCTGTTAATCTACTTTCATCTAATAAGTATTCAGAAAAACAGATTGTAAGTACTAATTAATATAGTGTTTAATGCCCTAATTTCTCATAAATACATTGTGCTTAATCACAGACTATTTAAGTGTTTGAATATTTTACCTATTTCAGGGATATCTTTTCATATCAGTCTTAGTAAATACAAATAGTGATCTCATTAAGTTGATAATTCAAAGTATAAAAAATGATCTTGCATCCCGTAATCCAATTCATGTTAACCTTGCACTTCAATGCATTGCCAATATTGGTAGTAAGGAAATGGCAGAGGCATTTGGTAATGAGATACCAAAACTACTTGTTTCTGGGTAGGTTAATGCAATAAATATTGTGCTTACTTTCAGTTCATTAGATTGTAAAAAAAATTACTAAAATTTCGAATTACTTTGTGACGATAGGGATACTATGGATGTAGTAAAACAAAGTGCAGCACTGTGCTTGTTGAGATTATTGCGTACTGCACCAGATGTTGTACCTGGTGGAGAATGGACTTCGCGTATTGTTCATTTATTAAATGATCAACATCTTGGTGTTGTTACCGCAGCAGCATCTTTAATAGATGCTCTTGTAAAAAGAAATCCAGATGAATACAAGGGGTGTGTCAGCTTAGCAGTTTCAAGATTGAGCAGGGTATGGCATAATTTGTTAGTCTGGCCCTTAGTCAACAGATAGTTCTTTGACATTTATTCTATCTCATTAGATTGTGACATCGAGCTACACAGATCTACAGGATTATACATATTATTTTGTGCCAGCACCATGGCTGTCTGTTAAATTACTACGATTGCTACAGAATTATACTCCACCTGGTAAATTATTATTTTGATTTCGAATTTAGATTAAGCATCTAAAAATGTTTGAACTTAAAAACTAAATTTTTAACAGCTGAAGATCCAGGTGTAAGGGGCAGACTAAACGAATGTCTTGAAACCATATTAAACAAAGCCCAAGAACCACCAAAGTCAAAGAAAGTGCAGCACTCTAATGCGAAGAATGCAGTTCTGTTTGAGGCCATTAGTTTAATTATTCACAATGATAGTGAATTGTCGTTGTCGGTCAGAGCGTGCAATCAACTTGGCCAGTTCCTTTCCAATCGTGAGACTAATCTCCGCTATTTGGCACTTGAATCTATGTGTCACCTAGCTACATCTGAACTTTCACACGAAGCAGTGAAGAAGCATCAGGAGGTTGTTATTCTCTCTATGAAAATGGAGAAGGATGTGTCTGTGAGGCAGCAGGCTGTGGACCTTTTGTATGCTATGTGTGATAAGAGCAATGCAGAAGAAATAGTACAAGAAATGTTGAACTACCTTGAAACCGCAGACTACTCGATTAGGGAAGAAATGGTTTTAAAAGTTGCAATTTTAGCTGAAAAGTACGCTACCGATTACACTTGGTATGTTGACGTTATACTGAATCTCATTAGGATAGCTGGTGATTATGTGTCGGAAGAAGTTTGGTACAGAGTTATTCAGATAGTCATCAATAGAGATGACGTGCAAGGATATGCAGCAAAAACAGTGTTCGAGGTAATTGGTGAAAGTTTCATTGATTAAAGTTCATTTTACTAATGAGAAGATTTTATATGAAGTTAATCTTTATTCGACTAGGCCTTACAAGCACCAGCATGCCATGAAAATATGGTTAAAGTTGGTGGCTACATACTAGGCGAATTTGGGAACCTTATTGCCGGTGATAAACGTTCGTCTCCAGCTGTACAGTTTCAATTATTACATTCCAAAGTGAGTTTTATATTTTCCTATGTACCTTATATTATACCCGCATATATTAATATCAGCATTAATTCACTCTGTTCTCTTTAGTATCATTTATGCTCCCCAATGACTCGAGCGTTGTTACTCTCGACATATATCAAATTTGTTAATTTGTTTCCTGAAATGAAAGGCCAAATACAAGATGTATTCAAACAACATAATAATTTACGTAGTGCGGATGCAGAATTGCAACAGAGAGCTTCAGAATATCTTCAACTAAGTATTATTGCATCCAGCGATGTCTTGGTCAGTACTAATAGAATTTAGCGAAACTTACAGTTTATATAGAGGAATAGATATATTGATCAATACTTCTTATCTTTCTTGTAGGCCACTGTTTTGGAAGAAATGCCTGCATTTCCCGAGAGAGAATCTTCAATCCTTGCGGTGTTGAAAAAGAAGAAGCCCGGTCGAGTACCTGAGAACGAAATCAGAGAAAGTAAAAGTCCTGCACCGAATGCTAATCATCATGTAGAGGCACCTGCCAATGCAACAGGAACTGTTAATAATACATCGGCAGATTTATTAGGTCTTTCCACACCACCATCTTCTCAGCCAACCAGCAACACAGGAGTACTTTTCGATGTGCTAGGAGATATTTATAATATGCCGAACAAAGTCGGTGCTACGAATGGTGCCCAAAACACGTATAATCCTAAGAAGTAAGACTATTTAAAAATATTTCAAAGAAAATCCGCATTCATATATCAGATGTATAATATTGTTCAGTTTCGGAATATTTATGGTGAACGGAAGACGTTGATCGTGTTTGCGATACTCCCTTTCTTTTTAACGTCGAATATTTGTGTTTTCTAGGTTTGTTTGTAAGAATAACGGGGTGCTATTCGAAAATGATTTAATTCAAATCGGAGTGAAGTCAGAGTTTAGACAAAATTTGGGACGCGTCGGTCTATTCTACGGAAATAAAACTCAGTATGCTCTTCATAGTTTTCAAACTCAGCTTTCTTGGACAGAGGAGAATCAAGCAAAATTAGCCGTGCAAGTCAAGTCAGTAGATCCAGTCCTAGAAGCTGGAGCTCAGATTCAACAAATGATTAACGCAGAATGTATCGACGACTATAACGGTATGAGAAAACAAGTTACATAACATTCCAAGAAAGATTAACTAGTAATTGCAATTCAGTTGAACCTTACAAAGATACTATGAAATGTTTTTCTGCATACAGACACGCCAAGTATGAATATTTCTTTTATTTACAACAATGTGCCACAAAAAATAACAATGAAATTGCCATTAACTATTAATAAGTTTTTCGAACCCACGGAGATGAATGGCGAATCATTTTTTGCGCGATGGAAGAACCTTGGAGGGTACGTGAATTATACAAAATTTTATAAAATAATCCGTTATCTTCTATTTTATCTTAATAACATTGTATTACCTTGACTAAAATGAACTTCGGTCTTACATGTTCAGACTATTTTTAGAAACAGCCTAATATACGTATGTGCTGTTACGATCATTTTCAAAATGAAATAAACGATGTTTAAAACGAATAATATTTTTTTAGGGCAAATCAACAACGTTCGCAGAAGATTTTCAAGGCGCAACAACCATTAGATCTTACGCAGGTTCGCACGAAATTGCAAGGATTCGGAATGCAATTGCTCGACGGTATCGATCCGAATCCCGATAATTTTGTCTGCGCGGGAATAGTACACATGAGGGCACAACAAGTAGGATGTTTGTTACGTTTGGAACCTAATAAACAAGCACAGGTAACTTGTGCTTCACGACATCGTAATCAGTGTGGCTTAACAATGATCCACAGGTTTGTCGATGGTGTTTACTTACACTTTATTTTACAGATGTTCCGTTTGACGGTACGCTCAAGTAAAGAATCGATGTCAGTAGAGATCTGTGACCTGCTGGTGGACCAATTTTAAACGGCCTAGCAGGCGTGAAGTTAATCTAAGATACATTAAAAACGCCGTGGGAAGACATATCGTGATCATGAAAGAATGTCGTCTCTCGACGTTCAGAAAGATACTGATGATTACTTGTTAAGAGATATTCGTTGTACCCAAGCTTACGCTCACAGCGCGGTCGGGAGAACTGAACCTTTGTGTAGACGAAGCGTTGTTACCACGTATAATCCTGAAAATTAAGGCATTGGATTACCGGAACGTACAGTCAACGTTACTGCGTATAATTATCGTATATAATTATGTGCATGAAAAACAAAAACGAAACAAAAACCAAATGACACATGCAATGATCATGATGGGCAATATTTTAGTCCACTAGCGAAGGTAACAAGCATAAACACTACATTTGTCCTTTTCGTCTTTTTTTGTTTATTTAACGTACCTTTAGTAAAAATTATGATTCGTAACTTATCCAATGACATATAGATGTTTACGCCACGAGTATTCGCAAAACACCGGTCCGGAAACAGTATCGCAATCGGATTAGTAACATACATTTTTTACCAGAGTTTTGATAGCCAGGTACTTTTTTCCACTGTGTTTTTTCGATGAGTTTATCGTAGCGATCAGCGTCTTTTCCAGCGATTCCGTGTTAATCAACCCGTACAGTTGCGTTCTCGTGGTTCTCACTCATCTATGCCTCCTTAGCTCTTCTTTGAGCGTACGATTCTTTTTGTTTCGTACCAATTTCAGTTTTGAGATTATTATTATTATTATTATTATTATTATTGTTATTGTTATTGTTGCGTGAGCGAGAGTAAATTTGGGCACGATGACAGTAGCTGTATAATATTAGTTGTTTATCGTAGATTTTCTTGTATTTAACGGAGCTCAAAATTTCTCTTGTAATTAGTAGGTTCGATATCATCGCTCCTGGTCCCGATCCCCATTCCGCTTCTTCCCCCCTAGTGATTTTGTTTTACCTCAGACGTTGGTGTATAAAATCCATGGCTGGTCACATCTTTTTGGCTCGTAGAGAGGGGCGATTGTGTTCAAGCGAATGATGAACGAACCAAGAATTTCTTAGAGGAAACTTTTTCTAATCGTCTTTAACGAGTCTTGTGTGAGATGTATATTTCAGTAGTATATCTTGTACAGATGATATTCGTAAATGCGTTGAACATTAATTATGTTCCCGTGAGTGCTAACGAAGGAATGAACAAAAAACAAAAGAAAGAATAGAGCAGCTCTGAGCGATGTTTGAACCGCGTTTGCATTGCAACCCATGCTTCGATTACTCCTGTCTGTCTTTGTTATGAAAATTGTAAAGCCTTAATTGAATTGTACATAAAAAAAAATCCGTTAATTAAATATGCTGATAAGGAGCCATTGTAAGAGACAAAGAATCCAGTATTTGCTGGCACGAGGATCTACAATATCGTCTCTTCCTGCTGTTTCATTTGTATTTCTTTATCATGCGAACACGAGATGTATATTTTTTTTATGTTCGTATAGTATAAATTTATATTCAAAACCTTTTTCCTTATTCCACCTGTAATCTTTTTATTACTTTTCTTTACTGCGTACGGTGTATTATTTGCATACGGCATGAATTAACAGTTTAAGCATGATTACGCAGATTTGTGTATGGAGCACGTTGTTAAGACCACCAATATCTCTTACACTGAAGTTTGTGGTATCGTTACGTTGAAAGAATGTAAACGTATGTAATATACTTTAGCGATTCGTCAAAAATTAAATAACAGGTACCAAAGGTTCAGACTTTCGATTTCAATTTTAAAAGGACTCGTGTTCTCAAAAACGTGATCCTCAAATGAGTTTTATGTTGAAGTTATAGAAAGATTTTTCATCGAGTATCCATCGATCGTATAGAAACGGAAAGCATAACGATCATAATGCATTTTACAATTTTTTTTGTTTAATATTCATTAGAAAAATGCTTTTGTAATTTCAACTCACTTTTTTAGATAGTCAATTTTTTTACAAAGTACCCTTTTTATTGCTAAATATTTAATTCGTGAGACGAGATACGTTAAGAGTATGCTATACCAAACAGTAAAATCATTCACAAGATACATGCATATGTGTGTGTGTGTGTGTGTACCTGCAAAAGTTCTATAAGATAGTGGCTATATTTAATCAATGCTTGTTCAATACTTTTAATCTGTTTTTACTTGAAAACATAAACATTGTATATTTTACAAAAGAAGAACAAACATTCCTCACTTCAGATAGCTCGAACAAAGAATGTCGATAGCCATACAAATAGTTTCTAAGTCGATCATGTAATTTTGAAACATTGTTACACTTGTTTCTTTAAATTATATGCCTGTACAGGGTCGATTATTATTTAATATGATTTAATTTGAAATTGAAATCCTTTACGTTAATATTAATATTAATACAATATTATTTTTGTCTACCAATGAACAAATACATACATATACGGTAAAATATATTCTACATACACACTTGGTTATGAAAGAGAAGTACCTATACATTACGCAGGAACAATAATGTAAATATAAGAAGTAATCGAGCGCCAGCTCACAGACATATTGAATCGCCCCAGTCATGGATTATATTCAAGCGTTTCGGAATGGCTAACGAGGTTCGTCTCAATTCTACTGCTATCACACGTATCTGTATGTACATGTTTATCATCACGGAAATGTGAATCATGTTGTTCGTTCACCCGATTAGACTCGCATATGTACATGTGTGCTGGAAATTCGATAATTTTCCAGTGGAATTTCAGCAGCATCGTTGAAATAGATAAAATAAAGAAAAAGATACGGCGGGGACAAGTATAGTATGGTTTTCGCTAGATTTTTTAGTAAATTTAAAACTTTTGTTATAATATTTCTTAACTTACTTAGGGAGATACCTTATATACCTTTTACTTACATTCGGATACAGAAGATGCTGCTGAAGTCTGGCCGAGAAATGTTTGAACACCCTCTAATACACCCTACATGCATAGAGTTAAACCGCTAAGCCTGGAATTGTTAACATTTGCCACTCTTAGGTGCATGAAAAATGTTCAAGAAAGAATTATTGTTAAGATCAAACATCGCGAGTATTGCTGGGATATTCAAGTTCGAGTTTTTCTTCCTTGATATTGCTAGATAAAGCTGTGAAACTGTTTACAAATCCAGTTTTAGATAACCTACCCTGTATACACACGCGCGTGGATACGTATATACATATAAATAAAATATATATACTATTCATATAAAAATTATACATATATATATATATATATATATATATATATGTATATATATATATATTATATATTATATATGTAATACGAATTATTGAGAAATGAAAACGTGTGCGGTGACACACAATTGTTAGATTATTGTGTTGCGATGTCCCTGATCGAATGGTGATCGTGACATACGAATGAGGCGCGTTTGTTACAACGCTACAGAGATTTATTCCGGTGAATCCTTTGTCATTGCCCACCGTTGCTTTCTCACACCTCCTCGTGTATAGATTTAATTCTAGGGAATTCGATAGGAACGCGTTCGTGAGCGGGCTCTGCAGAAACGATTGTTTGTGATCGAACGTTTAACATCATAAGCGGATGCTTGTAAGAAACCTAGGAGCGTGATTTAAACAGACAACACCGATGGTCACTGTTTTCTCAAAAATAATGGAGCCATCCAGTGCAATGAACAGTTGTGTGCAACGTAAACATGATTCCAAATACGCGTCGGTCATAGATTTTGTGCTTTGTTCAGAACCGCGAACAGTATAATAAGCTGTACCATATTCCTTGTCTAAGTCTGTCTTCGTTTTACAGTTGTCCCGTATTAACTTGTATTTACTTACGGTTGTAGGGGTCAAGAAGTGAAATGTAATAATCCACAATGGCTCCGTGGATCGTGTAAGTGATTAAAGGACACTTGGAACGTGTACGGGTTCCCGTAGATTTCGATTCGCTGAGCCATCGACCGTGCTAGTTCCTTTATTCCCTGTTTCGTTCACGATAAATCTTACATCCTTACACGTGCCCAGCACAAAGCTTAAATACCGAGACACTCGTTAACGAATGATATTAATACTTATGAATCGAAAGTAAGGATTTCTATATTCAATCTGTACGGGATATTCTCGAGTTGTTTTCGATCACGTTTTCTCTATTATCAATGACAACGTTAATTCCTTTATGAGTGTCAGGCTTTTGACTTTCGAGTCTTTTTTTTTTATTATTCAGTTCGGCGTACATGTATGTTTGTAAAATGCCCATGATTTATATTATTAAACTATACGTACATACATTATACATATATGTATTGTATAATCTCGTACAACGTGTGCCCTTTTGTTTTAACTTAAAATTTAACTCGAAACATTCGAATCAGAAATATTACCAACGGTTGCAAATTATCTAAAATTTTCATTATTGAGGATTTCATGACGTACATACATAGAACTCTGTCACCTAAAATTCTTATTACGATTGATTGATTTAGTGCCAAAAAAAGGAAAAAAGTCGCAGTCTTTTCTTCGATTCTGAAAGTATGTAAATTTCCACGAGGTCCATATTACGCGAACGCAACCAGAAGAAATTGTACGATGGTGCAGGGAGCATCGCGAAATCTGCCTAACACAAAGAACGTCCTGGAACTGGAACACACGTGGTGCCGCGTTACCATATTTTTTCCCCTAGCTTTTTTAACACGTTTTCGATCGGTAAAACCCCATAATGTTAACACAGTTGTTCGGTGAGTACCGTGTAGGAATTGCAACGGAGCAAAGTACATACATATTCATTTCGTGCCAGAATGTGTGCATCTTACGTTCGATACTCGAGTAAATGTACGCTAAACCGCTTCGTATTATTACACAGCACAGTTTCGAGACTTACCCGGGGCGTCATTGAACCGACGGTATATACAATCTTGAAGTGTTGATTTTGATACATATGAAAAAATATTTCGAGAAACGTAGAATAAAATTTGCTGATATAAATATCTAATTTCACTTTATTTATCCATCAGTGGCTATGTCTACTTACGTTAATGTTTACTAACAGTATGAATGGTAAGGTATTGCTTGTATCTTCGAATAATTTGAAGGAGGATAGATAATATGCAAGTAGAAATAGCGAATAATGGTCAGACATGGTTACAGCTGTATTCGGGAAGCAAAATTGACTCCTTTCCGAAATGAAGCCATAAAAAAATGTTATTCTATATTTTCGACTGATTTCGGACTGCTTGGTGACACCCGATACCTCGTCGAGACGAGAACACACACAATTGTTAGATTATTATGTTCACTCAAAGTTCCTTAGAAAGATAGAAGACACATTATAGCCGAGGTTACCTTAATTAATAGAGAATAATTAACGCAGTTGAATCGATGGAATGCGAGGATCATTTTAATCGTATTTATCTCATTACGGCATGTTTTACAGCGACTTATTTTTATAGATAGATTTTACGGTTGCGAGAGTATAATGACGTTGTTTCCAGATATCACTCATAAAGCCCATTATATTATCGTCACTCGTCGCGTGTAGCGGTATTCTTGATTAACGGTCGTAGCTTAGCACGTTTAGGGATTGTATATGTGTAATTCAGTTTCGCGTTGACTGTGAAACGTGAACGTTTTCACTGCTACAAGGTTCACCGACAGAGAAAACGTTAACGGGACGAAACAAAGAAAGTTATTAACAAGAATGTACAACGCTGATGTATAAAACGATATACTTACCGTTCGAAAGAACGTAGTCTACAAATTTTTTCTACCTATCGGTTTTCTATCGTTCCGACGAATAAAAGGAATTCTGCGCCGCGTGGATGGGGACGAGGAGAGTTGTCGAAACATTTTTAAGGCCGTTAGTGCATTATGGTAGCAGTGGAAACATTAAATCGAATTTAACGTTATCGCGAAACCGTCGTCACGATATCACTCGTTTACACTTTCTTAATTTCGATCGAAGCGTTATATCTCGTTCTTGGATGCAGTACAGTCGAGAGTTAAGACATACGCGAAAAAATGAAAAGAATTATCAAATTACGCGCCCTTGTATGCAGCTCACACGGCATCGCAAAAATGGTTATATTCGTTTGTATGTATTTTTCCTCTGACAATATTACTACCATTTATATCGTAGTGCACTGTGCATAATAATTCATGTATCGATAAATTTCTAACGAAATCACGTTGAATACCTGATAAGGAATGCGTACAATTCGACAAGACGCGACAATAGTTGAATTTCGAGATCGTAGCACGCGAAGAACCGTATACATATAGTATACATATACATATTATCTCTTTCTATCGTTTCGAGCGTGAACGTGACGAAAGGAGGGTGTGTAATAAAAAGAACATAGATTATTATATCTGTATACTTTATTGTGTCTTCAGTAGGCGTCTGTTGCGGCCACGTTCATCGGCGGAACGAACGATGAACGTGAATAAATAAAAACGAATAAAAAAGAACATAAGAATTATAGGTATTACTTTGATGAATTTCCATTCATGTCATACGATACAAACATCCAGGGTTGCGATTTGATTCCATCGTATTGGTTAATTTCACGAAACACTATGGTTTATCGAATGGAGAATGGAAATTCCCTGTTTTCGTTCCAATTAAAACCCTTCCACTATGGCAACGTTTGGGAATTTATAAGTAACCAACAAATACAAAAACCATCCAAAGTTTCGATAAGTGTGACCATAGTTCTAGCTACTATACAGGTATAGTAACGAAAGGATCAACGATTCGAACAGTAATTAAATCGCCTCGTTATTCTTTCTATTTTTATTCACAGAAGTGTATTCGCACACACACACACACAGACACTGTAGAGACATTACAAGGTGACCGCGATAAAGAATCTCCCCCGGGAGACAGAGGAGCGTGGAGAGAGCGAGAGTGCTTCGGGGTCTCTGAGGCACACGTGAATCCTCTTTGGAGAAGAACAGCTAAATTTTCCAATTCTTTCGCGGTGCATTTGCCGCTAAGCTGTTTTTTACTGAAAAATTTCCCTGGAGGGTACTTTTAGGTTATCTTGTAACATTCCCTTGGCTTCGACCGTGAAACGTTACCGCGGATTGAAACTTTTACATTAGGCCAAAGATTTCTCCAAAGGAAACTTCGCATGTTTCGAGACTACCGTAGAGATCTTTGGACGTAGATAAATATGTATACTCGTGACAGAAGTGTACAGAGACTTATAATCGGATTACGCTTAATTCGTTAAGCGTACCGATATCAAAGACGCAGTGACTCTCGGCAAGTTCTTCAACAATATCAATTATATCGTAAATCGAACCGTACAACGAGTCCATGAAACAAAGTATGCCTGTACACTTGTTGTTCGCACGATACGATCCTGTCGATCGTTTATGTACATTACACCTTATCGGCTACTTATCGGCTAACTGACTAGCAATCGAGGACCGAAGAACGCGGAAATCCGATCGATCGATCGGTCCCCTTCTCGAAAGTTTCTTTAACAGAGAGTTACGAAAGTTGATAGAAGGAGCACCAGAGTTAACGAGTAGTTCTAGGGAGACTTCTAACCGGTCCGGTTACAGCCGAGGGCGTACAATCGGAGTACGCGAATATCAATGAACTGAATATTCTCGGACTTCTCGACTGAATCTTCTTCGGGATATCTTAATTCCGTGAGAATTACGGAAACTTCACCGGAATAGCAAAGTTGATCGATGACCAGTAATCACATTTCAGGAAAATTTCGCAAGACAACGAACGCCATGAATTCGAAAAGAACGTACGCGGAAGTCGGGCAATTTTCGTCCCTGAGAAAATGTTAAAACACGGACCGATCCTATTTCGCTGTTCTTATCCGCCGTCTCTATGAATTCTTGAAAGAGTTCGCTACTTCCCAATCTGCAATTCGTTTCGGTTCCCTTGCTCTGGACACGATATACATATGTACACCGACGTCTCGAATGAATTTGATATCCCGCAAATGATTTCGCGTCTCCCGATTTTCTACTTAGAGTTAAGACTTCCAAGAATTCCCGTAGGAATTTCGTACGTGACGATTACGACGCGTTCCAATTTCTCGCCATCGCGTCGACGGACGGTCTAGTACGGCCACAGTGACGTTTATCCTTCCGCTTTTTAGCCTCTACCTTCGAAGAAATTCAACGCAACCGTGTGAAACACCAGGAACATATCGATTGCCCAGTTACCCTACCCTCACTTCTCTAGAAAGCAAACGATCCAGCAAGGACGATCGGTTTACAGCCTTTCCAAGGAGTTCAGTTCTCCAGCGACGAACGCAGCTTCGGCGTCTTTCTCGAGGACCTCCTTCCCGTCGAACAGTTGATCCTGGCCATCAGGCTCGTTCACCAGGACGCTCTCTTCCCCAGTCTCCTGCGCGTCCTCGGGCGCCAGGAAAAGGTTCGTTCGTCCTTTGCACTTTCTCTGGTAGTCAAGGTTGTCCGGGGCTGGCCTGTGGCAGGAGTCGCAGACGGTGTCGGTCTTGGAGGTACAAGAGTGCGCCTCGTAGAGACCTGGACCACACCTCGAGCAGATCCAACAGGGCTGAATGCTGTGATGTGGGCTGTAGGTACCAGCGGAGCATTTTCCGCATTCGGTGTCGCGGCCACGGACACATCGGTTCACCACGCCCCAGCCTGGACCGCATCTGCTGCAATGACTCCCTCCTTTCTGGTGCCTGATGCGTGGCCTGGCCTCGCTCACCTGGAACACCGGCAGATGCGCGCTCGGTTAGAGAGGTGTTGGGCTAGAGAGGCTTGCCTCTGGTGGTTAATAGGCTCTTTCAAAGAGCCTGGACTGTACACGTTGGGTTTTGTGGGATCAATTAACCGGTACCTGAATGGTGGTTAAATTTTAGAAGAAATTCAGGGAACAAGGAGTTAGTTCGTTTTTTCATAAATAGTCGAAAATATATGCGTTTGGTTATCGTACGAACGATCATAGGATAATTTTCTTCTAACTATGTAGAAACGTATGCTTCCTTTTACAATTTATTTCTCGTCCTGTCTAGAATATTAAAGCCATTGTTTGAGAAAAGAAAGGGGTGCAAACATTTCGTCGATAAAAACGTCGATCATCTTTCGCGATTGTCTCGTCGAATCGTGTTGTAATATTGTATCGAATATCGCAGGCAGCTCCGAAGCCCTTTTCATCTACACTTACAGCGTAGCGTAGCCGAGAACAGGTGCCAAAAAGGATAAAGCCACCTGACCCGTAGAAACACCTTGCGCCTTTCTTTCGTCGCGCATCCGACCACGATCAAGATACAGCCCGAGATGTAAATTAGGATTTTTTGTAGCCTCGGGTTTCGTTACTGTGCTTTTGTGCCTGCTGCCCCCGAAGTATCCCACCGATGTATCCTCGATTTAATTCAATCCAACCGACCAACTACTGCCGGATCATGGACAGGAATAACGGGGCAGGGGTAATGAATAAAATTCTGGAAATGGATTTATTTTTTATTGAAATTAAGTTGGAACAAAGGCGCAGTCTAACTAAAAAATAACCACTCTACTTAACATACGAAAGATATTTACAATTTCATGGTTGTCTATTCGATTTCGTTCGAAGGGGTAAAGAAGGCTGCTGTTGTTCGAAATGAAAAAGAAGATCGGGTCCAGACAGACGACGCGACGGTTCGATCGCAGCTGGCAGTAGCCGGCCGCTGACACGCGACAACGGTCATCAACGTATCAGGTGCATCATTGCACCGGGCCCCCCGTTCATGAAACCCTGTCGATCCTTTTCTGCCGTTTCGTAGCTTTCGTTTACTCTTCTTAATAACGAAGAGGACTATTCGCTTGTCCCTCGGCAACGCTATTGTCGACTCCGTTTAGAACATAGAGGTCACATAGAATGGCCTGAATCCCTTGAAACCTCGTGCTCCCTCAGCCTCTACCACTGGTGACTTTATTTAAGTAGGAGAAATCAGTCGATTCGATCGATATATTAGAATTTAATCAAAATCAAGGAAAATAGAGGTATACATAGCTTTAAGATTCGTAGCTTCGAGCACTCGAGCGATTGTTTTGGTACGAGGGTACTTTAGGAACAAACCGTCATAAACAGGGATTCCTGGACAGTTGCACATCACGTGTAAAACATTCGCGAGATTATCGCGAGTACACACCGCAACGAAACGGAAAAACAACTACATACTTTCCAACGCAAGACCACAACTGTGAGTGGGAGCACAAGGATATGTGAATGGAACACGTACAAGTACCCACGTAAGTACACTCGATCAATGCGTAATAATATGTATGCACATGTATACATATATGTATAACCAAGACTGTCATCTTATCGGTCTCGTAACACGAGCCCACTCCTCGCGTAAGGATGCACCCTGTCAATTTGCGGGTGAAGCGAGTCCGGTGAAAAGGCTTAATAATAGCGACCCCCGTGTGTCCCGTTGAACAAATTACCCCCCGACCGCATGTACGGCATATGCTCCCCTACCTCAATAAAGTAACCAGAGGTCGAGAGCAGACGGCACTCGGTATACATATACAATACCTACGTATACACACTCACCGCAATGTCGTACCGCTCACTGTCGCGCGTTTCTTTTTATCTCGATTTCTTCGAGCTGATGGAAACCCAACGCGGTAACCCGGTCACGCGTCACGCGTCACGAACAGGAACTCGCCGCGCAAATACAAAGACCGTATGGGACAATAATTCTCTTCTCTCTTTCGCCCTTTCTCGACCAACCGGAATTAATTTAGATTCGCTAGTCGTCGCGTACCATTGCACATGTCCGCGATGTTGTAGTCGAATCTAAAAGGTGTGTCAGACCAGAAAAGGTTAGGATGTTTTACCTGATATCACATTGGTCTACAAAGAAACAGTTGGAAAATAACCATCCGTATAATCGTTTCTAAAGAGCGGTGTTACATAACCAGCACCAAAGCCACTTCTTGTGGAAACGGTCGTCTCGCAAAAGAACGCGTTACGGATTATTCGCCGTGAAATTATCACGGCGCAAAGAAAACGCTTATGATGGCCGGGTGAACGCGAGACGGAACCGAAGAATAATTTTCTTCAGCTCCGGTGACCGGTGAACCGTACACTCTCTCGAAAGGGCACCGTCATCGTTCAAGGAGGGTTCTTAACTTTAATCAATAACAAAAGGGTGGTCTGTGAACGGGAAGCGAGGAAATTACGTCTTCGGAACGGGAGCCGCGTTGCAATCGACGGCCGGACGAATCGGTGCCGCGGCCGACTAGAAACGGGCCTTAACAATTTCCGATCGTTTACTTCAGGGTAACCAGGCACAGCCTGGCCGTAAAATGCGAAACGTCGAATGAACGTGAGATGGAATATCCTGAATCGATGAATCCAAGGAATTTGCAATGTGCTCGGTAAAGAAACTGAACATCGGAGTTTTTTTTTTTTCACAAAAACGGCGGCAAAATCGGCAAGTACGACGAGAGAGACTTATGATAGATATAGGGTAAATGTCCCAATTATTGCAAGTGTTCCAAAAAACTGGCACTTTATTTATTTTACTTAATAAGAACGTAACGTATGCAATGAATTTTGTAAGAGACAAATTTTATTATTACATCAGGACTTTGATTTACATAAAAACAAAGATATTCATGTATCATGTACGTACCTGGTGCTTAAAGACTAATGTTGAAAAATGAAAATGCAATTAATTATGCGTCGAAAACCGCGACTATGTACCTAAGTAGGAAGTGATGACGAAATCAACTAATACTTGTACGAAGAATATTTATAGACAACGTATCAATTGTTTCGCGAGAGAACAACTAGAGCGAAAGAAAAAAAGTAAAATGAAAAAATAGAATGATTTACGAGCGTACGTGGACCCGCAACAACGATGACGGAAGTACAACTGTGTTGGTAGTGTCGCGTATGAATAGGACTTCCGGCAGCACAGACGAACCGGAAGTGGTAATTGTGACGAGTTTTGTGTATTTCCCTTTTTTTTCAACGCCGGTATGCTGCCGCGTCGCACCAATAAATTCCAATCGAAAATCATTTCGTCCTGGTCGACGAATCGTATGATAGAAATATCTTTCCCTTCTAATTTCCTGTTCCGCGCGTCTCCCATCCGCCCCTTACGCTCTCGCTGAATTCATTTTTATTTTTTATCGATTTTTAAATAACCGATAAAACATTCTTATTCGAACGAATCAATTATCATAATCGTCGTCTTTAATTAGAAAGGAACCTTGTTATTTTTAGAGGCGAGACGAACTACTGACGCATTCCGAATCTCAATTTTCTCGTTATATCATATATTTAGCTGTGGCTCAAGATCTACATTGCTCGAGTAGCCAGGCATATTCAGCGCCCAGCTGAAGAACAGAGTTCGTTTTAATCGCAGTCTGCTGCGTACGGTGCAACGACGCGTACACCAGATCAAGCGTCGGTAGATGTTAACCCTTATAGTACTTTATAAGTTTTCCGGGTACCGTTCAAAAAATATCTTGAAATAGATGCAATCTTTAACGTTGACATATCTTTCTTGAAAATGAAAATCCGATAATAATTCGGATATCCATTTACGAAAATGAGAATTCAATTTCTTGGCTCGCTACTCATTTTTAAATCAACGAATAGTATGGTAACGCAACGCGTCTTTTATTACCGCCTCGTCGACTCGAATATTTCGGCGGTCTGGTAAATTAGTACCCTCGGGCCACTGTGTTTATTCAGCGGCGCGTGCAACGGTGAACTTTTGTCCTCGCCTTCCTGTACGAGTGCCCGGCGACACGCATAAAAATGTATATCGAATATCTGTCCTGTGTTCGATTCCCGAGCAATTCCATGCTTCATTTTCCAAATATTCCACGATAAACTTTCGATAACCGAAAAACCGTGATCAACACGTTTGTGAAGACGAAAGAGGAAACTTTGAAACTTTTCTACAAAAAGGCTCCTTTTCCTCGAGTCCCAAGAACACTCGTGTATGCCCAGTTCTGCTCGTGCAACGGTCCGTGGAATGTGGAACCAAGGGGGTTGATCGTTGCGCGCACGTGTTCCTAAGAGACATAATGTCCCGGTGCCGAGGAACACCGTGCCTAGAGAGTGCGGTGTCACGGCACGCTGAACTTTTCCCCCAGTAAGTCTCGACTTTTGTACGACGACCAGGGCGAGGATCGTCCGGCCCCGGGTTCCATGCAGGAAAGGCCCACTCGACTCGACTCGACTCGACTCGACTCGCCTCGCCTCGCCTCGCCTCGCCTCGCCTCGCCTCGAGGGGTGAAACGAATCGACGGCGCAGCTGCGCCAGGCAAGTCTGATAATTATCTTCCCTCACCGCCACCCCATTGTTCCTTGGACCGCCTCTTTGCGATCGGTCGTATTCCGTCTCGCGTAGCTAGTCGGCTCCTTCTTGCCGGACCCTAGGGCACCGACTTCCCTCGAATCGACTCCACTCCTACGCAGCTGCGCTTCGGGAGGAATATCGAAATCAAGGGGCCACGAGTCCCGGGAACTGTCTCGGGCGGGCACGATCAACGAGCCTGTTCCTCTTTTCTTCCGGCGAACGGAGAAGATATACAGAGCTACATTGTGGCGTAAGGGAATCACGAACGAGTGGCCATACTTACTGGAAGAAATATACAGGGTGCTTCTAGAAAATGTTAATTCTTTGTAGCCTCCTGTGATTTTGAAGTTATCGATATTTTTTTGGTCTAATTTAATTTATACATATACTGTATGGTGTGGACATTGTATTCTACATATATCCTCTAATTGCCCTCAAACTGCCCCGTTCCTCTTCTTAATTGTCCAATTTTTCGTCACGGTTGCCTCGTTCGTTTGTTGAGTTGTCAGAAGAGAGAATAGAACCAACGACTTGGACGAGTTTACAGTCAAACACATCTGTCGACGAGACAATAACAAAACTGATCGTCGGAAGGAAAGCCTGGTAGCAGGACTGGTTCGATGCGTTCGCCAGCCGGTGAACGTTCCCCACCGTGGCGGAGTCGCGATGTAGATGTTGTCGGGCGAGCTATTCAGTTCAGTGGAGTATTTCGTGGTTGCGCGGGGCTCATTAGCATGCCATGGGAACCGGGAGTCGGGAGTTCCGCCAGTCTCGACGGTTTTCGCGATCCCCGTCGACCCCGGCACGACCTACGCAGCCGAGCCAGCCTACGGGCCCCAGCTACGTACGCGTAGTCTCGGTATTGCGCCTCTTCTTCGGGGATATCCGGCTTCCGGCCCCTCGTAACATCTTCCGAGAACGGGGAACGCTTCATTTTACTTTCGCGAGAGACAAAAGCTTCCTGTTGCGAGGGGAATTGAAATTGCCCTGGAAACTGGATGTTCCACGGGTCGCTCGATTCGTTAATATTGTTGCGAGCGTTAAGGAAAACCGTGGAATTCTCCGTAGATTCTCCGGTGAAGTTCCCCGGGGTTAAAACGAGAGGCGCTTTACTACTTCAGTCGGAAGGGAACATTCATTCAGGATTCATTCCGTGTTAACCGCAGAAATTCCAACATGTACATTAACGTTTTTTTCTTTTTTCTATTTCTATGATTCTTTAACACTGGAACAACCAAAGCAGTCGGGGAATCACTGGGTTAGCACACTTTCGTAACGACAATTGTAAATGTTATAACAATGCATTTTCGCAGATTTTTAACAACTTTAATGATTGCGGTATCAAAATGAAGAAATTAGTTAATTTATAAAGTTTCAAAAGATTCTCGTGTTTATCGAACCGATAGAAATATTCATAACTGGATATTCGTAACATCTTTTAACCTGGAAAATGCAATAAAATAAAAGTTTTAATAGAACTTAACACTATTTATGTGGGCGTATTAACATAGAGTAAAGCCTCCAGTACAGAATTGTAAATTCTGCTCTATTTTAATTTTTACACAGTACTATCTGAAATTGTGAATTTGCATAAGTTATAAGTTTATCGTCGGTAATTCTAGTATTAAACCTCGCTATGTCTGTTAATCGACACGCTTTCATCTCCCACGCCCACTCGAGCGCCACCATTCATATCACCTTTTAAATTCCCCGATTTTCCTGGATAATCGACTAATCGATCTTGCACGCATATCGCGGCCCCCGTTAGAAACACGTTTCCCGCGAACACACACATACAAGTACTGATATCGTTAAATATTCGATAGGTCTGCAGAAGCTCGCGCGAAATTCGTTCGAGATACGTAAGTACTCGTGAAAGGCGACCCATTTACGCCCGATGCCGGGCGGAGTGGGTCGTTCAGGAATGCAGAAATTCGCGCCCGCCAAACTCTCTTTTCTCATTCAGCCTGCGCGCCCATGTTTATTTATCCAATCGGAGATACGCCTGACTCTTGTCTGAATTTCATCGAATTCTTAAGCTTCTCTGACCGATTCAAGTTGTTCAAACGCGTCTGACTCGCAGAAAGTCCTGGAATCCTGTCCATTTAATAGTTTTTTCTTCCTCAGAAACATGTTTTGGTTCTTTTCAAAAGTATTCTTTCAGCTACGAAATATCTGAAAACACTACCTCGGTGAATATGCATCTTGTGGTGGCACGTTCGAAGAATAAAGTGACAGCGTCCGAACTAGTTTCAAATGTTGGGGCAGTTTATGTCACCGGCTTCCCGCGTAAGAATTAATTCGGCAAGAGATAAGTTTTCCTACGGTGACAGTTTAAAACGCTTTCCCTCTCTCTCCCTGTCTCTCTGCGATGTCCGATCGCCGGCATTCGACCCCACCCTTGGGCTCGCGTGCAAGTGGACAGTGACAGTGTTCCGCACTCTGTTAGCACGCGCGGGAATAGCTGGCAGCGCGGAGGAAACGAGCTTTCTCAGGTACAGCTAGCCGCCTTTTGTCAGCTCCCACGACTTCTCTATCCCCCCATCACCACGTTCCTCCACTTTTCATCGACTCCGATCCTTCTTCCCACTCTACGTTTCCAGCTTCCTCCGCTCCTCTTTCCTGCGACAATCCCGCATCAGTCCGGCTGTTTTCTTTGTTCTCACAACCCATTTTTTCAGTCTCGATTTTCCACCACCGCTGTTTTTCTTCCGACGTCGTTCTAATTTCGTATTCCGTGCTCGTTTCTTCTTCAGACCCCCCCGTATTCTCGTGCGTTTAGTGTCATTTTCATACGGGCGAAAAACTTTTTTCCGCTTTAACAATTTTTGTTACGTTACACCGGCTCCTGCTTTCGTGGCTTCGCATTTGAATAAACAATACACCGATCGGAACGAAACGAGAATACACGAGGAATACTGAAAAGTTGGATACGCAATTTCTTCAGAATAAGTACTATTAGGAGAGTAATCGAATGTACAGTAAACGTTATAAGTAGACCACGGATGCTTATTCATTTATAGCATAGCTTAACTTGGAAAATGCAACAAGACAAATGGTTTCGATAAAGGTCAATACTATTATGTGCGCCTTATTATTACCATAGTAAAACCAGACAATTCAGAAGTGACAATTCTGCTTCATTTGAACTAGGCATTATGATATTGCTGAAAGTCTTAAAGAAATATGATTTAGGAGACATTAAAGCTCGATAATATACAAAGTAATACACCTGGTCTAAAATGTATAGTTTTTACGAAACATCGTATTTTCTTCGTGCAGATTACTGCAGACCATGTGTCCTAATACGTACGAGCGGTAGTGTACGTTCGAGAAGCAATTGTGACAGATAAATATCTCTCCCTCGTGCCCCGTCTCGTTAAAAAGCCAAAGCCGCGAAATAAAAAAAAATGCGAGTGAAGCTCGAACAGCCCCCCATATCTTCCGCGTCCCTTAGCCTTTGTATTCCTATTTGCACGAGTATCTCATTCCTCGGCCACTCGTTCCAACCCCATCTTTTGATCTTTCACTCTCCTTTCCGGTTAATGTTCTATTCCGTTTCCGCGTCGTTCCTTTTGTACAATCCTCTGCCTCTCCACGGTGGTTTCGTAGGTCCGCGTTCTCCTCCCTGTCATATCGTCCGTTCGCCGCCCTCGGGGTTTCCACTGTTCTTTCATCTTTCTGCCTCTGTTTTTCCACGCGGGCTTCACTGTTAATTTCGACAACCCTCTCTCTCTCTCTCTCTCTCTCTCTCTCTCTCTCTCTCTCTCTCTCTGGTTCTCCCTCGGACCCTCGACGCAACGCGCGCGTACAGTTATCTCCAGTGTTCGTCGACCTTTCAGCCTGGATCCTAATGCATATATGCATGCATCGCGTACACGAGGATGCGAAATAAAAGACCCCTCCCCTCGATCCCGGTTTTTTCTCTCTTGTCGGTCCCCCGTTCCTCCTTCCGATCGTTGTTACCGGGCCAGCATGCGAACCCGATTTTATCTATCCCCGATCGTTCTTGCCGCCAGGATAATTAACCGGCTGGAAATCGGACGAAAGCTCGCGGCGATCCGCCCGGAATTGGCTTACCCGGACTTACTCGGGTCGCTTAACGCGCTTCACTCGTTTTTTTTTTTTTTTTTCAGTACCACTTGTTTGTTTCGTGCTTTTTTCTGGGTCAAATATCCACAGTCATGGTCGACGATTCGTATGCTTTCGTAATTCTGACGGGGTCTCTGTATGTATAATATAAACAATACTCGCGATGTTTTAGGGAAAAATATAAATGAAAAGCGAAAACAGCACAGTGTTTCACAAGCACAATTTTTCTTCAACTCTGAAACGAGATGATATACAATACGAGAATTAGAGAAATAGCAAAATATTATTTTACAGATTTGGTCAAAGTAATGTACCAGAAGTGATTGGAAATCATTTGTATATGTACACTGATTACATAACTTTTATTATATCCTAACAGAACAATTTCGACCGGTAGTGTACGTGTGCACGCTTTGGTCCCCTCGTTTTGCAGTCTAACGACAGGACTTCAACTTTCAACGAAAGTCCAGGACATTTTCCACTGCTTTAAGAATCTCTAAAGGGGCAATCTCATGAGACGGTCGATTAATAAACGATGTGGATCATGAAGAACTTTAGGAACTCAGGGGACTTTTCAAAATTTCCCCGTCTCTGGATCATAAAAGATTCGAGGGGGGTCAATCGCAACGATGTTCTGCCTAGAAATTAACGATCCCATATCTAAATATTTACCAACCGGTGTAATTGTTAAGAATTATCGTTTCCTCCGCGGCGTTCAAGATCGCAACGCGTTTCCTTACGCAATTCATCCATCCTGCCTCGATCATAAATTGTGTCCCGTTGCGCGTAAATATACTTACGCGATGCCACCACGAGCCAACGGCGGCAACGGCGAAATAAAGCTTTCAATGAAGACAACGAAACGGTTCGACACGACTTCCTGTAATAACGTCGCGACGATTTCATTGCACTGTTTATGATTATCTCGTTTCAACGCGAGTAATTTCGTTTGCAAGGAATTTCTACGTTTTTCTACGAATCATTAAACTTTGTTGGTGAAACAAACGTATCAGCACGAGTATTTTCGTTGCGAAAAATTTCTGCACCTTTATACGAATCGTTAAACTTTGTCGACGAAACAAACAGATCCCTGGAACATGAAAACCGAGAGAGACATTCGAGGTTCGATCCAAGTGAATCGGATACGTCGCAGTCATTACGGATAAATCAGAATTAAACCCTGATCCAGTGTCGAGGGACGACGAATACGCTCGATAGGGATTTATATGCTTCTACTGCACTAAGCTTTTATTTCCTCGGACCTATATACCGCGGGCGTTTCGATACAAACGTGACACAACTGTAGAGCACACGATTCAAAAAGTGTCTTTCAAAGACACAAACGTCTTTGGCGTTTACATACGTACAATCGTCATCTATCGCTGGGCTGTTTTGTTTTAGTTCTCAAGCCTCTTTTAGGCATAGATTGGCATAGAATATAATATGTACAACACATTCTTACCTACAATTGGCTAATTCTAACTGCATCGTATACTAAAGAGTTTTATAAATAAATAAATAAATAAATCTATTCGAGTATACAACAATTATCGCGAGTTTGATCGTTAATGGCTGAAATACGCTGACAATCGAAAGATGCAGGCGGAAGAATGAATTAATCCGAAAGAAAACGGCGCGTTAAACTTGAAACTCTGTTACCTCGATGAGAACAGCCAGCAAACAGGAGGCGCCGAGGACGACGAAGATTGATCCCCGAACAGGAAGCATCTTCGCGACACCTTCCTTCCGTTTTCTTGTCTTCGTTGCTTTTTTTTGTCGAAAAAAAAAGTAACTGCGAACGTACCGGGGTGGTTCCTCGCTTACAGCATTCCACGCGATTCCGTCGACGTTGCACTTCAATCACCGAATAAATAAAACTCTCGTGTTCCCGTTCGGGACCACGGTGGGAGAGGAAACTCCGTTTAAAATCCAATTTTCACCGGTTCACGCGACTTCGTCGATCACCGAATGACACGATCTCACACGATTGTCGGTGGATCGGATCTATGTGGGATTGGATGAATCGATTTCCACGAAATATCAATCGAATATGCGAAAGAATCGACGACTAGTGAAAAGTGACTTCGATCGGGTTCGTAAACTTTTCGTTCGTGCCGAAAACGATTTTTAAAGGATTCACCGAGCAGAGATCCTGCTTCGGAGGAGGCTGAACGTGAATTGAGGAACAAGGCAAGCAACAGTGCAGCTGTTATTGTTGGAACACGCGCTCGATCACGTGGCTCTCCCCCACCCCATTACCGCGGCCGACCGCACGCACTCCAGCCGTAGAATAATCTTTTGCAACGGATTCAAAAGGAATCGCGTCCTGTTGTACTTATACAAATACACCCCTTACGATTTTTGCGACGGTCGATGACCCGTAAGATGACTCGATTCACTTTTTAATATCACGGTTTTTGCGCCGACTTGCAGTCAGAGCTTTTTTCAGGTCCATACCTGAAAGTAACAAACAAGTCGACGAAGTTTTGTTTTAAGCAAACAAACATTTTTCTAATACTATAATAGAACTTTATAGATAATTTATTTATTGTAAGATTAAATATATTTTTGCATTTAAAGGATATACTATATAACATTATTATAGTCACTTAAGCTTTATGATTTACGAAGCAAGAGTGCCTCTATTATAGAAGCGAAACACGTTGTGCCAGGTGTACTGGAAAATTTTCCGAACGATCGAGCGAGAAACTCGAGACCAAACCTGCACACGCTTCAGGACATTGCAAAAAAGCCTAGATTTTTTGGAAGGTGTTTCGGAAACACGAAGCCAGTCCGGCCAGTCGCCACGCGCCGCAAGTTTGCATCGCGTGCGCAACAATGCATACATACACGTGACCGTAAACGCCCACCGAGGAACCAACATTTTGTCCAACACCATCTACCAGTCGTTAACATTCATCGTTACACTTAATCACCGTGCCACCTTTAATATTTCTAGTCGATGACATACCAACGTACAACACGAATATCAACAAGCATCGATTCAATTCGCGGGCAGAAGTAAAAATCTCAGAGCAATTGAAGAGTGCTTGTAGAAAACACTCTAAGTGCCAAAAAAATTCCATACCATTTATTTATTTACTTTACTGATTAATTTATTACAGAATTCCAATTGTAACAATAAAACTACAAAGGGGAAATATGAAATTTTTAAATATTCTACACAGTTTTTTACGTCTTCACTACGTATAAAATATACCTACTTAACTTCGTAAGGTTTCAGGATATTGTCATCGAAACAGACTTATATCAAAGAGGCTCTCATTGCATCCCATAGTACAATTGTTTTCAGTTACGCCTACATTCTCGGTACAGAATTTTTCTTGAAAAATATCTAGTACGTCGAACATACTATATGTATGATATAAACGAAATTCCTATCGAAGATGTCCTCGTGTCGCAGATGAACTGTCCTGATGATTGCTTCGACGCATTAATAGCCGGAGCTAGAAAGGTAGAGGCACGCTCGATCGACGGGCTAACGATGAAACATTATCCATAGAAAATATGCGAACGACTATCAGCAGATTGAAAAATCTCTGGATCGCGAAAGCAGCCGTTCGTTCGTTCGTTCGTTCGTTCGTTCGTTCGTTCGTTCGTTCGTGAAATTCGAGATCGACACCGCGCACGGTCCACGAGATGGATCGAATGGAGGAATTTTGGTCGATCTATACATACATATAGGCGTCATCTCGTTCGATGGAAGGCGATCGGTTACCTCAGCTGCGGTGGCAGCTGACAAACCTTCTGCCGTGCCAGCTTCGTCGCTGTGTATCCACACACTATCCACCGGTGGATATTTTCCGTGGGACAGGTGCTTGCAATCTGCTCGGGCGACAGCAGGCACTCGCGACGATTTGTTGCCCTCGCAAACGATCATCGGCGAACAATTCGCCGAATCTCGTTGATCATGGACCATCGAGGTACCAAACAAAAGACAAGGCGTGTCCAGGTCCGTTCACGAATTTACAAATACTCCTGCGAATAGAAAGTTTGCAACAACTGTAGTCGACCCACCCCAATTTCTCCACTCAAGTACGCTCTCCTTTCGCGTGATGTTCCGTTGGATGATTGAAAGTCCATTACTTAGTTGTCAACTTAGTTGTCTTTAATACTTACCATAATCGATTTCGTGATAAACCCGAGTGAACACAAGAACTTGTGCCGAGAGACTAGTCTGGAATATGTAAATACGGTAAATCCTCTATGAGTGTTCGAACGCTCCACGGCAATGACAACGAGAGGTTCCAGCACAGTGATAGAGCTTGGCACTCCGAAGCCAATGATATTTCTTTCAGTCGCATACAGCCATTAATTTATGAAATATTCACGACAAAAAAATTATCAACAAGGATTTTCTGTACTTGAGGCTTTTATGGTTCCGACGTATGTATTGCTTATCAGAAAACGAGTAGTGTCTGACAGTGATTTGAAATTGGAATTTCGAGTGGAATAGTAAAATCAATACCTACAGATAATTTTCTTTGGATGGATATGAACTAGAAAGCTAAAAAAAAAATCGACACACGAGAAATAATAGAATTGTTAACGATACGAAAGACAGAGCGACAGAGAGAAATTAAGCGCGGTTGCCTTCAGTAAAAAAGGTCGGATTCGAGGTTGGCGAAATACACAGAAATCAGAACCGAACGATAATTAATCGTTCGGTGGAAATCGAATATTATCGAGGAGAAAGACGGTGAAACGATGGTTGCGAAAGATCTGTATTTAGTCCAGCTGTTGATTCCACGATCCCTGTAGACCGAGCGTTTCCCATACATAAATAACGCCTCGCCTACACCCACCGTATTATATGGTCCCATTATATCGTATTATATCAAGCAACCATTATCCGGTCTGTTCTCGCGTTGCTTCATCCTTGTCTCTAGACAACGTCGGCTAAAGTGTACCACAGGGACCGACCACGTTTCGATATGTCGATTCGCGATACGTATGTATACATATGTATATAGTACACGCTTCTCTCGTAATCAAGTATCCTGACATCTGTTGCTGTAATTATTGTTGTTAAAATTGCGGCGATCCAGGCGGAAAATCCCAAAAAGTTTCACTCAAGATGACGTGTGTCGAATTTTGATAGATGAAGGTGACACGTAATTGCTACTCGCACGGTGATGCGAGTAATTTACAAGAATGACAGTCACAAAATTATTTCAATATCGAAACTACGACTGAAATTATTCACCGTAGGTCTGGGAATACACAGGTAGAATGTTAAACAGAAGTCGTCTACCTACATAGTTAATACAATCGTTGTAAAAGTTACACGAACGCGTGAGCGCTCGCTCCTCGCACCGGTTCCTTCTCGATCGATAAGGAGAAGCAATCATGGGATCGTCGACGATAACAAGATATAATTGCATACAAGTATTCCATCTGTCGAACATCCAGGACGAAATGATTTCTCGGTGGAGTGTAATACCAGCGAATCGAAAACGTGGCGTCGAAGGCAACCCCCCTTTGCCTGGCTCACGCCACCGTGAACGATCGTATGAATTAACATTTTCATGTCGAGAATTGTCGGGTCGTTTTAATTTATAATTAAAAGCCCCCCGCGCCAATTGCCTGTACCATCGAATAATTGATGATCCTTCGCATACTGCGCGCTGGCATATTGAATCTTGTTTGCTAGCTTCCGTTTGCAATAGCACACGTACCAATCGATCGTTTCGTCGATTCCTTATCTCTTGACAATACAAAATGCGGACAACTTTTCGATCGTTAACGCATGTACTTTGTCATATGGAAAAGATTTGATCGAAAGTGAACAAGGAACAAGTTTGACGAAAGATCTTGGTCATCAGTCATCCTCAACATTTGCTGTCGTAGAGTTTAAATGGGGATAAAACTATGAAACCCATAAATCAGATTAACTTACGTTACAACCATTACATTATTCAATTGTTTGTAATGTATACACGATACACGTCGGAAGTCGGCATGTTTTCTTATTTTCAGCCGAGTTTTCAAGAGTTTCATTTATTTGTTAATTTAAGCGTGTAGGAGATTGCACGTCGAAAGAAGCAGACTGACATTTCTCGAAGAAAGAAATTCCAAAATATATGTATATATGTATGTATGTACGTACGTATGTATGTATGTATGTATGTATGTATGTATGTATGTATGTATGTATGTATGTATGTATGTATATATGTATGTATGTAGAGAAACTGACGCATAAACATCGTTGTCTCGACAGCTACCGAGTCAACGATGCATAGATGCGTAATAGACTGTATACTCGTAGTAACATATTCATGGATTCATTTCCACGTTGCTATTTTAATTTATTTTATTCAATCGCTAATAATAACTTGGATGACAAAATATTGAATTCAATTTAAAAGATCGAGAAGCCATCTATTAACCAGGTATGTGAACCAATATTGCTTTTACAAATATGCAACCTGCTGTGCTTGCTTGTTATACGTATGCATAATATAAATTATAAATTTATAAATAATAGACTGGGCGGTCTTATGGTAGGGATGAAGTCGGCCGAGAAGGAGAAAACAATAAATGGAGTTACTTTCCTCTCTTACTAATGGGGCTGTTGGTGGGGGATTCAACTACGGCTGTAGCGTCACTTCATTACTGTTGTAAGCTTCTCGTCTGGTTAACATTTTGACAACTCTTCCAACGTTATGCCGACACCTTTCATCTTGACCAAGCATTCAGTTTGAAGCTGAAAGAACGTAGACCAATTCTCTGTCATTGACAATAACAATAAACAACCAGAACACTGTTAAAATCACATTTAATAACGGAATAACACTATTTTTTTTTTACCGGTGGCGCCACCAGTGGCAATTCTCTCAAACTGCTAGCCAAATCATACCGACAGGTGAGTGAAAATTCCTAATGCACGAAAAACGCGAATATCTCAGTAATTCAGCGTTCAAAATGAACGTCATTAGACTGAAATTGTTCCTGAGGGCTTAATGAATCGACTCGATACAGCAGAACCCACTAATTATTAAAATTATTTATGTCTGTATTAACATTGACCCTTATGGAGCGGCAACCCTGTTTGCACGGATTTCTATCCCATTTACACAGCTAAACGGGCATCATGCTTCTTCGTCTTGCAGTAAATACGAGAACGTGGATTAATACTCTCCAACGGCTGGAAACCAGTAATTACAAGAACTTTGTTAAAATTGCATTTGTTTGCAACGGTTGACACTCTATCTCGCGATGCATAACCCGTTTAGTTCAGTTTAAATAGCTCTTCCAACGTTCTATGGACAAGTTACGTCTTGATCAAGCATTCAGTTTGAAGCTTAAAGAACGTAGATTAACCGCCTATCATTGAAAATAACAATAAACGACCGGAACACTGTTAAAATCTCATTTAATCGCGGAATACCACTATTTTTCTGATCGGTGGCGCCACCCGTGGCGAATCGCTGAAACTGCTAGCCATATAATTAGCTAGCAGTTTCAGCGATTCGCCACGGATGGCACCACCAGTCAAAAAAATAGTGGTATTCCGCTATTAAATGCGATTTTAACAGTGTTCCGGTCGTTTATTGTTATTTTCAATGATAGGGGATTAATCTACGTTCTTTCAGCTACAAGTCGAGTGCTTGGTCAAGACGAATGCTGTCAGCATACCGTTGGAAGAGATGTCGAAAGAAAGCTAACCGGGGTACACATGACGATATACAGTGTCAACCGTTGCAAACAAATGTAAGTTTAACAAAGTTCTTGTAATTACTGGTTTCCAGCCGTTGGAGAATATTCATCTACGTTCTTTAAACGTCGTATTTAATGCAAGACGAAGAAGCATGATGCCCGTTTAGCTGTGTGATTGGGATAGAAATCCGTGCAAACAGGTTTGTCGCTCCATAAGGGTCAATGTTAATACAGGCATAAGTAATTTTAATAATTAGTGGGTTCTGCAGTATCGAGTCGATTCATTAAGCCCTCAGGAACAATTTGAGACTAATGACGTTCATTTTGAACTCTGAATTACTGAGATATTCGCTTTTTTCGAGCATTAGGAATTTTCACTCACCTGTCGGTATGATTTAGCTAGCAGTTTGAGAGAACTGCCACTGATGGCGCCACTGGTAAAAAAAATATAGTGTTATTCCGTGATTAAATGCGATTTTAACAGTGTTCTGGTCGTTTATTGTTATTATCAATGACAGGGCATTAATCTACGTGCTTTAAGCTACAAATCGAATGCTTGGTCAAGATAAAAGCTGTCACTGTAACGTTGTAAGAGTTGTACAAACGGAACTAAACGGGGTATACATGACGGGATACACTGTCAATCGTAGCAAACAGTTGTGAATTTAACAATATTCTTGTAATTACTGGTTCCGAGCTGGTAGAGAGTACTAATCTAAGTTCTTTAAACTTCGAATGTAATGGTGGGGGCGCCACAAACGTGCAGGCCTTCTGCGGGGGTTCTTTGACCCCGCGGTTTTGCCGCCATCAGTAACCTGTTGAACCAGACAACTATAATTAATATAGGATTGTACAATATTTATACAGTTATATTTAAGACAATTCGATGAAATGAAGCTAAAAATTGGAAATATAATACGATGCGCTACGGTACAATACGTCTATTCGAATCAGCGTAATTTTCGTGGTACACCAAGTCCCATAAGATGTTAGGTCTATTCTTATATCTCGTCTGTGGTACTAATTAGCTAATAGTATCTTTGCAATTTTTTCGTAGATGGCAGCACCGATTATTTTCATGTTATTTCTAATAATAAATCCATACATACATACAATGTACAATACAATGATTAAAAAAAGTGTCAATTAAATGCTATTTGCAACCCATTCACAATGAATCGCAGTAACAACACTAAAAAAAGTCGTTACAATCGTACTAAAATTGTAATTGAAAATCAAGAAAGTCTACAAAATTTTGTGATCAGCGGTACATCGTGTCTGAAGTAGTGTGTACAAGTATTAATTTTGAAAGTTCGTACCGTTCGTACTGCACACTTCTCGCTCGTGTTCGCTCGCAACATCCTTTCGTGAACCGTTCATATTTAAAGAACTAGTTCATCAAAATTGTAATTGCATGTGTACAGAACCAAAAATGCAAGAGACGGAACTTTATGTGCGATATACGCGCAAAACATCACCTGATCTGATTGCGCCAATCGCCTGACTGAGATATTCGATAACTGGTCTTCGACAGCCTAGCTCTGTAACCAGTTCACAAACCCGAACAATGTCCTGCATTGTCCACATCATTGCTATCGTTTTAAAAATACGATATGAGTGTTCAAGTCAGAAACCCACGAATTCTTTTGAGTCGTGAACACAAGTATCTGAAACGAATAATATTTTTATAATCCCGTGGAAACCTGGATCAACAAATAAGATTTTATTTATTCATTCACGTAATGCCACCTAGCCGTTTAGACGCAGTTTACAGAAGCATCCTCCTAACTAAATTCTTTACCAAAGGCTGGGGTAGCCCTCAGAATTTAAAGAGGTAAGGCATCAATGTTCTTTTTCTTTGAAAGAAATTCGAGATGTGGTTCGCGTTTCGAGAATGTTCTTCATTAGATCATGACGTGAAATTAAATCGCTTGCATAAGTAACGCTAACATGATTTTATTTGAATTTTCGTTCGAGCCAATGAATGACATGAAAAAATTTTAAAAAACGTTGGATTTATTTGCACTGTTTTGTAATAAAATGTTACATCTTGAAACCTGCTCTTAATAAAAACGATCTTTGATGAAGCAGTAGTTTTAAAATGATAACATTAATAATACAACAATCCTTTTAAAATTTGTTCTCTGTGGAATGCTAATAAGCAATTTGATTTTAGGATCTTTGAATTTAGAAAAGTTATTGCTAATAGAAAAACATGTTACAGTCTTATACCTACTAATTATCCAATCAATATAACTAAGGTAACTCTCTTTTAATATTAGTGTGAAATAAATACTATATATTTATTCATATCTGTTTTTAATCTGTGTGTGTGTGTGTGTGTGTGTGTGTACATATGTATATATAGGATGAAGAATGGTCTGACTGTCATATAGTAGAAGGTTGTTTTGAAAGTCCTTTTCATAAACATCTTCCTGGAATAATGCCAAATGAGACGGTCACAGCACATTTTCAGTTGATTCTACCACGTAAATGGTACTCCCATAAAAGGAAACCTGTTTGCTTACATTTGGCTGGTACAGGAGACCATGTAAGTTGTATCGATTCTAGTGCTTGTTGGATTGAATTGCCAGTCATTCTAAAATTGAAGTGAATTTTTATTCGCCAGTTTTTTTGGCGGAGAAGGAATTTGATTGCTAAACCACTACTCAAAGAAGCTGGAATTGCGTCTTTGTTATTGGAAAATCCATTTTATGGATTACGAAAACCACGGAATCAAATGTAAGAACTTGTATTCAGAAGGTTTGTAGCAGGGAACATATATAAAACTCTCAGATAATTTTATAGTCATGTTGATATACCTGTGCATTTTAGACGTTCTAGTTTACACAATGTATGTGACATCTTCATCATGGGAGGATGCTTGATAATGGAATCAATTGTTTTATTAAATTGGTGTGAACAACAAGGTTTTGGGCCATTGGGGATAACAGGATTATCAATGGGTGGTCATGTTTGTATTTTATTTTAATATTAAAATCCGTGTATTATTCTATTAGTATATTGATGTTTGAATATTTGTGTAGATGGCTTCCTTGGCAGCAACAAATTGGCCAAAACCAATACCACTAGTTCCTTGCCTTTCTTGGTCAACAGCATCACCAGTATTTACTCAAGGAGTGATGAGTGCCTCTATTAACTGGACACTTTTAGAAAACCAATATTTTGCAAATGAACTATATCAAAATGATCTTGCCAAGATGGTAAGAATCATTGGGGAAGAGGTAAGTAAACCTTCATCATACAAACTATAAGTCTTATATAATCAATACAAGACAAACATTTCTACCACTTCAATTGTAGGATGCATTCCTAGCTGGTCAGCATTTTGCTCAACATTTTCCAGCAAGTATGAACAGGGTTAATGAATTGAAGAAGGACTCCTTGACTGCTACACAAACTGTGATCGATAATAAATTACATAACCCTTCTGATTCTCGAACCGAAGACAATAATTTGAAAAAACAATACGTGGAAGAGAAGGCAGCAGCTAAGATGTTTCCCCTAAATCTCCTTTCTAACAGATTTAAGTTAAAAGATTCAAATGCGCTCAAAGGTAGGCATAGTTAGATGCTTAAATGAAACCTAAATATCCTGAATTTAATTGTGATGCAAACATTATGTAAACGTGTACGTTAATTTTGAATTGACGAGTTGTTACTAATAAGTAAATTTAGTCTTTCGTTTTTGTTTATACGTTCAGTTGAACACGAGTAAGTTGAAAGCATGGTTTATTACGAGCATGACTATTCTTAGTATTACTTTGGCAATAGGCGTTTGTTTATTACCAGTTCCAAGGCATCCATTATTTTCGGACTACAAGTGGCGTGAACGAGAGGCACTGCAATTCATGTGTGGTATAATGGATGAATGTACGCATTTAAAAAATTTCGAAGTACCTGTTGATACTGAACTCATTATTGCTGTGTGCGCGAAGGATGATGCGTACGTGCCACGCGACGGTTGTATGAGCTTGGAGAAAATCTGGCCAGGTGCTGAAATTCGATACATCGATGCGGGACATGTATCTGCGTATCTTCTTCACCAGAAAGTGTTTAGGTCTGTAAATCATGCTAATTTTGATTTATATTCTTCAGTAAATACTATTGTATTTATAATTACATAGTTAGATTTTATTCAACTTAACGATTATTTTCAGATCCACTATAGTAGAAGCATTTGAACGATGTATGAAGAAATATCCATCACACATCAGTTGATATACGTGTAATTTTATGGAAAAATTGAAATTATTGTTAAATAATGTAAAGCAATTTATACGAGACCATATTTTTAATAATGTAATTTTGAATACTCACGGTATTACCGAAATTTGTACAGGGTTTCCTTTTTTAGAAACTTTACAACATCTGGTAGCAGTAATTTGGACAATCTTTTAAAACTTAAAGCAAAGAAAAATAATTTGCAATGTAAACAAATACGATTCTTTATAAATGTGATATGTACAGAGTTATGTAATGTTATTAAAAACAATACATTATGAATAGTCTATGAAGTGCAAATAAATTGTAATATAGTCTGTAAAAAATTATACAATAAAAATTGTGCAATAATTAGATAATTGTTTGACTTTTTAACGTGTTACATTTGAGGAGAAGGTATATTCGGTATTCATACTTGTGCTCTGTTAATTGTTTTAATTTAACGATTTACCGAATTCTTTCATTAAAAGGCGCTAATTTAGTTCGTTACACACCTTTATTAGAGTCGGTGGAAGCAATATTTCTGAAACAAAGTACAGAAATCGAATCTAAGATGCGGTACAAGTACAGATTTAAATTACGCGGGTATTTGTGAAAGAGGAAATAAAGTGGCGCTACCTGTGAACGTGAAGGGAGAATCGATCAAACCGGAAGCTTCATAGCCGCTCGCGTAAAGGCCAAGAGCCAGCGTTGGCCACATGTGTTTTGCGGACCGTTTTTCCGTGGAAAAAGATCGCCGAAAATGTCGTGTTTACGTAATCCGTGGTAACGTGACATTGGAAACGTAGCTCCTGATCTCGTTGCGGTTGTGATAAAATTTCTCGGTCCGTAGAAAAAGTAAAGCGGGAGGAAGAATCAGGAATTGTAAAGGAGATCCACGACGAAGATAAATTACTCGCACCAAAGAGGTGTACATACTCTGGTTGTCTGCTCCCTTCGCCGCACATTGCACGTCCCATAGTCGCGTGCGTTTAATAGTCAACATTTCATCCAGATAAAGGTACATCAAATCATCGTTGTTCAATAACTTCCTCGTGCCGGTTAGTTTCCGCTCGCCTCGTGAAATCGCCGAGTCAGCGTGTTCTTAACCACGCAACCTCGTCGCGCCTCGTGTGTTCTAAGTTCTTCGAACGTGATTGACTGTATCATTAAACGCAACACTTGTATCGCTAATCCGCTTATTCTTCCTATTTATCGAATCTCGAGAGAATTTGGACACGCGTAGAGAAGAGGTGAACATATTTCGAATATTAATCGGTAACGACCGCGTGTGTGCACGCCGCGCCTTCTGGAAAGAGCGATCCCTCGTGACGAGCCCCTTAAGTGGGCGTTCTCTTGCGCCGTTAGAAGGACCAACGGTTGCAAATCGACGAGTGTGTCGCAGACTTTCTCTAAAAAATTGAACGTGTACGTGTGACACTGCACGGACTCCAGGGAGACATGTATCCGGACCACGACGCGGGGGATGTCCCTAGATTGGTGCTTTAAAGCCGAATCGACGCACGAAACCTCTCGAAACATTCAATCTTGCGACGAAGCTACACCGGAGAATTAATGTGTCCGGGGGTGCTCGATCTGTCTCAGGACTCCTTGTTTTGCCTGAGAGGAAGCATCCTCCTGTAAAGAAACTTTTCGAGTCAGATCCCTCGTGTTCCGGGACCTCGTGTTTTTGTCTTTCGGCGCGTACCGTTCAAAATGGCGGCGAAGGTATCCAGCGGCGCTCAGGGAAGTACCGAGAGAGAGGAGGGCCCCGGGGTCTCTTACGCAAGTATCCTGAACCCCAAAAGTGGAACCGATAACCGGCCTTCTAGTACCAAGGATAATAACAAGGAGAACATTAGTGGTCAAGTGGTTCAACAATCTATGCCGATCAAGGATCGCATTGTTTCTCAAAATCTGATTGCCATGGGCAAGTCTTATCAGAGGAGTGGAAGGAGATTCAATCCACAGAACAAGCCTTATGGAAACGAACTGTCATCTGCTGAACAGCACCAACCAGTTGTACAGAAGGAAGAGCCGGTACAGCATAGACAGGAAGATGTTCCTGAAAGGGAACAGACGAATGGCAACGTGGGAAGCGACGGAGAGTTTCAAACAGTAGCACCAAAGAGTGCTAGGAGAAAGGAAAAATTACGGGAACAACACAGAGAGCACAGAGAACGACATAGACATAGAGAACACAGGCATCCACTTCGTGGACATAATGGAAGTAATGAGAGATCTCTTAAGGAGCAACGAGATCGTGGAGATAGAATCGGACCTGATCATGTTGCTGGAAGTAAGGAAGTTCTAAAAGATAGGGAAGAAACAGAAATGGAATTGGAAGTTCAAACTCAACCACCAGTTAAATATGTAGAAGCTCCTTTACCTACAATTAATCCTTGGACCAAAAGTAAACCCACTGCGCAAACAGCACCTTCGAATCCTGTAAACCCTGTACCCCCTCCAAGTTTACCAATTGTAGAGAAGCCGAGTGAAAAAGAAAAGAGGGTACTACAACCGCAACAGCAAGAAATAATTGGTAAGTGTTGATTTTCATCTTTAATACAAGTTTTTGCAAAAACAATTTCAACAAATATTCTGCAGATTTCCTATGTACAGTGCTTTTATATTCTTTTTCTTGGGCATAAAATTCACTGTTTTTATTACGTTTAAAAGTGCATTTTTATCTTTCCTAATATGTATTACTGTTATAATGATCCATAAAAGATTAAAGTTTCATACAACGGGTGCATAAAATTTTGTAACCTTGTAGCATTCGCTGTTAAGTCTGTTACAAGTCAAATTTACATATGCAGTATGCATAGAAAAATACAATATTGGTCATGTTTTGTTAGAGAATTATTACATGCTTTTACTCTGAAAAAAATACCCGATAAGGTGCATATTTCCATGTATTCAACATGTATAACAAATATAATGTTTAAATGTCCGAATGTTAAATGTATAGGTACGGAATAAGCATAAGGGTTCATAAGTTTTTAAGTACTTCTATTTCATGGGTTTTCTATCAAACTGGCCTTGTACTTTGTACGTATGATGAAAGAGAGCCTCTTATCAATATCAAGAATATGGATCCTACTGTCTTCAAAGGTACTGCTGATATGGATGTAATATTGGGGGGTCAGCGGAAACTTACTCAACGAATATTACACAATAATTTAATACATAACAATACTTAGGTGTTGTCATACAGTTTAGAAGGTTTTTCTGGTAACAGAAAATAATGAATTTTTATTTACAATATATTTCACATTCGGCGTTGTTGTGAAACTTTATTATTTTCAAGTTAACTTTCACGACACTCGCCTTAGTTTGCTTTATCTATTTCGCTGTCAGTATTATGTAATACATCTGAAAAATATATATACTCTAGAGTAAACTTCACACCTGTACAGCAGAAGGCTAAGTTAAAGTTGGTTTAACAATCGCGTGTACAGGGAAAAGAACTCGATAATTGTAACGGAAAAGAAAAAATATTATTGTACACGATTAATTTCCACTGATAATCATTGCGCAATGATAGAAAGTGTTGTAGCTGTATTGAACATTTCCAGCGAGTAATTGCATTTATAAAACGCATTTCTTTTTACAGATTGCGTATAGTTGCTAAGTTTCTAAAAGAGCGGAATTAGTACCCGTCTGCGAACAGTGTGGGAGGTCTGTATTAGGTGAGATACATATTACGAAACTCGGAATACGATATATTTTGAACTGTATCAGAAAAAACTTTTGATAACCAATGTAATATAAAATACCACGCGTTAACGGTTTCATGTTTCGAAATAAACTTTATTCGAGACTTCGCCTCTAATAATGCCGTCGTGACGGTTTTCAGGCGCGTTAAAAAAATATATATACGCACGTAGAGGAAGTTCTGTTGAAATTTTACATAAGCGCGAACAGATTGATAAAGTAGATTAATCGTGTACATAATATACATATATGTATAATATTAAACATTCTTTACTGTTACTTTTTGTACTCGATCGAAATTACGAAGGAACAAAATTAATTCGTTAAATGTCCCCCTCTTTTTTCACGCGACACGAACACTTCGAGAAGTTTGTTCAGCTATCATATTATTGACAGAAAGAACTGCGGACGGCTCGCTGTGCGAACACGAGCAGATTCTACACGCGCCTGTTGTCCAGGTGTTTGATCGTTACGACGATAATAATAGGGAATTCGGGTACGTCCCGATTCGATCGTCTTATCTGTGGATCGGCAACGAGTTTTCGGTACACGTGGCAAAGAAATGAACCGTGCTGGCAATCAAGCCTTAAACACGTCACCTATATGTAGTCTTTTCCCCTCTCTATTTGCATAACGAACAGTTTGATCTCCTTCTCGAGGCGCGCGCGGCCCTTTCTCTGCTCCGTAAAACTTTCGAACACGTGGTTCGATAACCGTGTTCGGCCATGTTTAGAAAAACAGTAACACGATCCGGTTTTCTTTATCAATTCTCCGCGATAACTCTGACCTCGTGAAATTTTCGGCCACGCGTCCCGACACGAGTTCCGCCATATTTATGGAATAGCAACGCGGATCCAGCGCGTTCTTTAATAATAATCCCTCCGAGCAGTGTCTCTTCGGTTTCGACCACGTGGTATACATACATGATTCTGCTCTGCGTCCATGTTTAGGAAGTAGCAACGCGATCCAGTGTTATTTTAAGTAATATTCAGCCAACTTCCTTCGGCTAGTACTTTCTTCTTTCATGAATTTCAAGGAATTTTTATTCTTAAAGAATTATATGGTTTATCAAGACTTTTTTTGTCAGTCGTTTATTTATGTAGGCCAGTATCTCTCTCGGCCTAAACACAAGACATCGAGCAAGTTCCGAAGCGCCGCTTTGTATTAGGTGAGAGGGAAGTTAAGTAGAAGCCTAGGATAAATGTTCGAATCTACTATGTTTAGTGTTATGCATACGATGAAAAAAAAAGCGTAAAACCTTTTTGGAATTTCGGTTCGAGAACAAAAATGCGCGAGAAGAAAAATAGAAGGGTTCGAGTTTCCTCTTGGGCATGCTATATGTATAGAAGACTGGTCGGTAAGGTATCGGAAACTGAATTGATTCAGTTCGAATAAAGTATTCGATCGAAGAACCATTACTTTTCTTTTACTACTATTATCGTCAATTTATCATTTTATATCGAATTCTTCTTATTTTCAGTTACAATCTTTTTACTTTCCGTCTAACAACATCTATGACCATTAAATTGCTTAATGTCACGTGGATCGGTACAATTATTCACTTAACACGTAAAAAAGAAAAAAAAAACAGAAAAAAACGTCGAGGGCAACGACATTGATACTCTTTCTAAGCGATCGACAGTGGGTCGAGGCACGTGATGCAATTACCCTGCGCCTCGTAACTGCATTACGTTCTTCGCTGTAATCCAGACATTCACTCTCGAATTCCTCCGGTGCAGCGTCTAATCGATGAACAGCAACACACCGATCGTGTGCAATAGCTGCGTGACTCTAGGAAATCGATACCTGTTCCAAAGCAATCCTTTTTCGATTTACCGATCCGTCTAAGATCTTCAATGATACAACTTGAACCCTTTGAAAATTGCTTTGAATATATTCACCGCCCCATTTTTATTTCATTGTTTGCATACCGGTTGGATTTAATGCAGAAGAAAGAAAAACTAGTTGTCTGGCACACCCGTTGTAAAAAGTTCCAGTTATGGATCCTCTGATTATCCCAACGTTCGTTACACGTCGAAATGTGTCGCAGAAAGTGAGAGTGGTGAGAGGCAACCTGTTCCAAGCCGTAGGCCTTCTACCCTCGATAAAAGTAGAATCGTAAAGGCCAATGAATGCTTTTCCAACCGTATACGCGCGTCGAGAGCGGGTATTTCGAACCAGAGTAGAAACAGTAAAAACCGAAGTGTCAAGATCATTTCGTCTTTCTTTTTTTCCTCCTTTCGTACCCGATACACGGTAAACTATACGAAGATAGACGGTAGAATACTGATGAGCGCTTAAAATATTCATGTTTAAAGTTACACGAACCTAGTGTCTCGGTCGTTCGCAGCGTTGTTGTTTTCTCTCGTTAATTTAACAAATCCGTACTTCGGCCCAGGATGTTTCACCGCGAGATTTGTTTATACAAATTCGGGTACTTGGTCGTTGATTTTTTTGTCATACGCTTTTTAAATACTCTTCGAACGATTCTCTGTTTACGAGCCTGTAACATCGCTACTAAACGAGTTTTCCTCGGCTGAACGTCTCCGTGGGTTCCAACACACGGCACTTACGATATTCGATCCTACGGCTACCTAATTTATGTATTGAATGGGCCGGAATCCATTAGACGCGCGCGTACGTGTAACATTGTACCCCTGGTTGGTTATCGATATAACATACCGCGACAAATCGGTTGCCATCAACATCTCTGCTTGGTTACCTATCCACGTGGATGACACTGAGATTTCTCGTGTGTGTTTTCAACTCGAAAATTTCAGACTTTGTTTGCAGTGCTGTTTAACGGTATCAATCGTGTTAATCACGATAGCGACTATGATAAAAATATTCAACATTTTTTGTTTGTTGAACGCTTAAGTGTTTACGACCTCACGGGAATATTCTATACGAATGTTTCGAAATGAAGAGGGATGATGTGATTCGTCGTCTCTCGTAGCCGATGCTCTATGTTTCAAATGCATATTTCACGTGTATCGTCATTTCGATACGATCTGTTCTCGATTCCCTTCGCGAGCACTGTCAGACGTGCATTAAATTGCAAAGAAACATGCTGGGTGTTGCTCGACAAGAGTATCGATACACAGCTCATAATCGTATACCATACCCCATAGCAATGACATTTCAAAGAACGCGCAGCGCTAATTTTAATTACCAACGAGACTTCATTCTATTAGTTACTTTGACATGGCATATCGATGTAAGCCGTAGTAATTATTTGGCGGGATTAAGCGGGAATTGGGGCATGAGAGTATTAGACACAAAATGATGAACAATTAAATTTAAGTATTTCGACAAATACCGGTAAAACATTCAATGTACTGTTACTTTACCGAATTATACTTCTTAGTAAATGCTATTCAGTGTTTCATACACTGTATTCGGTACGTTATATTTTTTTTTGTGCGGTATTTTCTGATTACGTTTAACCACGATAAAATCATTCGCATAAACGTTACGGCCGGTAACGGATTTTCCCCGAACCTATCGACAATAAAGAGAGTCCCAATAGGAAGGTGATCCGATCGAAGTTGCATTTAATGCTGCTTGCACCTCAAAGGACGGCGAAGCAGCTGCGGGCATTTACCGTGCATAGTCGCTGCTGCAAGCCTTCTTCGATTCTCCCTTTTTGCCAGGCGGCTCAGTGCAGTGCCGACTTTCGAGCTGCAGCCGTGGAACCGACCGGCGAGAGCTCCTCGTCGCTTTGTTTGTTAAAAAAAAAGAAAACGACGCATGTTTGGGCGGTCAGCAATAGAGAAACAGTGTTCGAGAACTTTGCAACGCGTGTGGATCCATTGTATTTCGTTGCGTAGAATCGCAAATAATACTGTTCAGTATCTGAGAAAGATCTCTGTTCCGAAGTTTGGGAAATATTCTTCGCGCTGTCGTTCCGTTCGACGATTCCGCGTGCCTTCTACCGGCGCGCCAACCATAAAATTAGTTCTGCATTAGTTCCGTCGGGGTAATTAACGTGACCATTAGAACGTACTCACCAGTTTTACGCGTGTCTGTTATCCATCACCGTAGACGGAAAGTTTGAACCACTGTATAGCATACGACGCGAGAACTTTACGCAACTTTTAATCGTAATAAATAAATCGCGAGAAAGCATTTCGCGGCACTTTTCAATCTTTTTTTTTTTTTTAACATACTCGTTCCGTCTGCGCGTTACCATTCGTTCGGTTTAGTGTATTCGATCGTAGCTTCGATGTATAACGGTATCAGCCCCTTTTCAATCGGACACGATAAAAACGCATAGGGACGCAGCGAACGGTAGAGAAATAGTATACGGGCACACCTGTTGCACCGCCCCGAAGGTTGCTGCTTGAAAAAGCAACGATAAATAATTTGATCGTCGAGTGGTAAACGAACGCGCGCGTTTCTCGAACGGGATCGTTATGTTTCTCTCTTTCTTTCTACTTGCCGTTCGCCGCGTAAAGTAGTTAGTATCGGCTTACGCGTGTGTGCACTTTTTACGCGAACGTTATGTAAAAGCCGGGCGCGTATCTTTTCACGCGCCCGATCATCGCGAGGTGAATTTCCAGTGAGAGGAAATCCGGAGGACGTGTACGATGAAGATCAACAGAATTAAATTCGGAGCCGTACAACGTGAGTTCCTATTTTCTCCCACGAAAAGTATTTCAACCCGATAATAAAAAGGCAAACATAGAACGGAAAAAAAGTATACTTTCTAAAAAACATAACAGCCGATTAGATTATATTTTTTTTTAATGAAATTTAACGAGTGATGCTCCCGGGGGAGCAACAAAACAATATTGTTTACTGTTTACGGGCTGACGATTGTTGACAACGAATACGTTCGGGTTAATGTGTCGCTATTATTCAGGCGTAGAGACCCCCACCCCCTGAATCGACTTGGCTGCAAGACAGAATCGGGTAGCTCGACCTGCCAACAACGATAATGCTCCGAGATAGCTCACGCGACAAATAATGCGTGAAAACTCGAACCAGGGTTTCGTCAACCAGAATACACAAAAAAAACAACAATACGTTCGAGATGTTTTTTCGCGATTCTTTTTCTATGCTCTCGGGGGTATATAACTGGAGCTTGAAATGTTTAGGTCATGGCTAGAAGGGATAGGTGTTGCTTCGAGCAGAATGTTTTTGCCTTCCCCGGCAAAGGTGACAGTAAAATAACTTGTTGCGCAGCTTAACGCTGACTATTTTTTTTTATCTTTTTTGTTTTGTTTCGCGGTGGCTCAGATTCTCAAAGAATCGTTAGAAGGTTTTATAGAAAACTGCGTGTCATAGAAAAGATTCATTTCCTGCTTGTAAGAAGTTTACGTTTTGCTTAATGATATAAGGTTATAAAACGGAAAAAGAAAGCAAATCGGTCTAATTTTAACGCGGGAAACATATAGTGGTGCACACACACACACACACACACACACACACACACCTGTAGTTGCTTCTGTCATAGTATCGCGTTACGCAGCCGTGTGGTTGTTCGGAGTTAATTGTCAGCAACTTTTCCTACGGTTCGAGTTGTTCGCGTTTGACGATAATCAAGACCTGTAACACAAGGATCGTACACGGTGGCAGGTTACTTTCGCTTTCGCGGTGATTTGTGTTTCTGAAGCGGACGAAAGATTGACTCGAATGAAAAGGGGTCAACGAGCAAATCTACGGCTGTATCACTTGCGTAACGCGTTGCGGTTAGAGTAGAGCTGTTCGCTTTTAACGCGGGCTGCATTGATTATTTATAGAAAAGAAAGAAATTAACGGTGATTTCCCGAATTGTTTGTGGAAACATTTCGCGAAATTGCTGATCGTGCCAACGTGTATGTTCGATCGACGAACTCGGTGAAACGATTTTCAAGAGTATATACCGTAAAAGAAAGAAAAAAGAATACATAAAAATAAGGCCTAAGCGGCGATCAAAGAACAAACGTCCGATCCAATACGGATTGGATAAATGTGAAACGTTTCTGTTGCTACAAGCAACGTACCGTGAAATTATGAAAATTTATGTTTAGAGGGCGAAATAAATTGCGTAAGAGCGTATAATTTCGTGTTATTTGAAAAAATCTTTGACTCATTATGTAACGTAAACGGAGTCGTTTGCATGAACATTCTTGCAGGAGGAGAGGAGAGTGGACGGACTGTGTCATTACACTGAATTGAAGTTTACCTTTCTTGCATGATTGCGTGCGTGCGGTTAAAATTAGTTTTAATTTCGTGTTCTCGTATTCGGCGTCGGACGTCACTGTCGCGCATATCCAGCGAAACATTCTTGGGTGTTTAGCAGAAACCAAACATTATTTCGCGATCAAATATTCAAGTTTTTCTTTTTAATGTATTCTTGTACGTCAATGGACTGATAATTGATGTTGACTTTCAGTCGGTAACGAGTAATGCAAGAATATTTTCGAGTATTTGAAAAACTTCTAAATAATCATACATTAACCCTTTCCTACCGTATCATTCCATTTGGACCACTCGAATTACATGTACTATGAACGATCGGAAACAATTCTCTATTTTGTCCTTAGTTGTTCGTCCACGAATAGCACCCCTTATCGCAACAGTAGATGTTAATAAAATAGCACGGCCAAAAAGATATTCGTAAAACCGAACACGCGCGTGTGCTACAAAAATCTTTATTCGCCGCGATAAGGAGTATTGACAGGCGTTAAAAAATTATCATGAAACACGTACGACTGTTCCTTAGTAAACGAAGTTTTTCTTTTTAACGATGTATTGCAGAAAATGGCATTAACGCCGTAACTCAGCCGACCATCGTCACAGCCACAAAGGACAGAAGAAAATTTAATCAAAAGGTGCGTGGATACTTTTTTTTTGGTTTTCAATTTTACGCTTGTAAACCGATAGTATCGTAATATAACTACATATTCGTAAGCCGTCAGGCGTATATTAGTACATAGTACTACAGGCATAGGTAAACCCCGGGATTCTGTAGATAAATGTTTGTGTACACAGTTTGAAGCGTTCTCTGCTCTTCGATGTAATGTATTCGATTCGTGTACTATCGGTAAGCTTTGGGTACACTGTGGGTGTGTCATTGTGTGGTAAATTTACTTTCTCGTGAAATAACTTCATCAAGCCTCCTTTTGCCGTATTTTATATCATTTACTGGAGCTTAATTAAAATTTCGTTGTATTCATCGAATATACATGTACATATATGTACATATACATATTGTATGTATGTATGTTTAACAGGCGAGCGACTTCTCGGACATCGGTGATTGGCCAACCTTGGGCGCTCAAGGAGAGGTGGGTTAAATTTATTTATCGTTTTTCGTAGCAGTTACGTTTTAGTCCTTCAAGCAACTGAGATTTTGTTTTATCGATACGATAAACGGACACGGCTGCTCTCCGATCAATCGTTATCGGGTGTCCCATGTTGTCGGATTTTTCTTGCCACTTCCGTGTCTAAGCACGTAAACGGAAGAACAAAGATCACTGCAAATGCTAGAACTCACAGAGTATACTTGAATACATGTGAGCGTAGTCATTGTGCTAGACTAAAGACGAATACGGCACCGTCGCGGACTTATTTCGTTGTCCGTGATATTTTGTCGCATTCGCACAGTCGTCTCATTTATCGCTAAAATTTTAATATATAATAACGCGACTTCTTCGTGGTGGTTTTTGTTTTTTTTTTCTTTTTTCCTTTTTTCCTTTTTTCCTTTTTCCTTTTTTCCTTTTTTCCTTTTTTTCGAAAGCACCGGTAACTAAAGAATATTTTCGTTCAGAAGAAGACAGCTGTGACAACACAGAAGCAGAACGGCGTTGTCGAGCCAAATAACGCCAATGAAAGTAGCGGAGCGATAGAGAACAGAGGAAAAGAAAACAAAGAGCAGAATCACTGCCAAGACGACAGCGACGACCATACCGAAGGCAGCGAAAAGAAGAAGAAAGGTAATCACCGACGGTTTATTCACGTGAATACCACAAGTCTGGAAAGAGCGATAGAAACATTTCCCTTCTTCGCAATTGTTTTTCTTTTCTAATCTTGTTTCGAAGAGATTACAAATATTTAACAGTGTGTTCATTTAATGTTGCAGTGAGTAAACAGAAATGGGTACCTCTTGAAATAGATATAACAAAGAATAGAAGTAAGAGGGAACGATCTCCAAAGTACCACAACCAACGGGAAAAAAATGGAGAAGGTGCGTGGTTGCATGTTTAATTGTTGCTAATGTGTAAAGGTATAAATTGTATTGTTCCCTGTTGATTATTAAGGTTAAATGTCTGGGTTTTAGGAGAAACAGAGTCGTACAGAGATAGGGAGCATGAGAGGACAGGATACAGTACGAGAGGTGGGCGTGGTGGACGGAGTTACAGGGGCAGAGGTGGACGAGGTGGTAGAGGCGTTTATAGGGGTAGTTTCAGGCACAGGCACGACCACGATTACTTAAATTACACAGCAGACTATATGCAGGTGATTGTACTTGTCACGCTAAATATTATAGAATCAGGTTTGTTGAACGTATTAAACGCAATAATAATGATGAAACATTGATGGGAATCTCTCTGAATATCCCCTGACGAGAAGTGAAAGTAGACCTGAATTTTGTAACGTTCCGATATAAAAATTTATAAGCGTATAAAACACATCGTTCAAACAAGCATATGTTTACAGATGCATAAATACGGACTTCCAGCTTACATGATGCCTTACATGGGAACATTTTATTTCAATAATACAAATTTCATTAATGCAGACGACACAACGACGCTCAAGGAATACATAAGGAATCAAATGTAAGTTTAAAGATTCGTCTTTAAGACAAATGGTATCAGTCGCAAGTTCAGTCCTGCTTGATCCATGTATAATTTGTGACTGTGCAGAGAATACTACTTCAGCGAGGAGAATCTTTTAAGAGACTTTTTCCTGCGTCGAAAAATGGACGCGCAAGGATTTTTACCTATTACCTTGATTGCTTCCTTTCATCGCGTACAAACATTGACGACAGATGTGGCCCTTGTTATCGAAGCGATCATGGAGTCCGACAAACTAGAACTGGTGGATGGATTCAAGGTAACACTAAATTCGTATTAATTACTATAATGTAGCACGAATCGTTGTAATTCCATCTACATTTTATGTGTATTGGACAAAAGATTTGTGCTAGAGTAAATATAGAAGAGGATTCGCTGACACCATAAGGGCTTAAGTCCGATGAATGGCGTTTGAAAGTAGGCCTCCTTACAATTCATTTGTGCTCAACTAAATTAAATTGAAATTATTGGCTGAGACACTAAGTTACTGTAAAATTATACAAATTTTTCATTCTAGCACCAAAACAGAATTTATAAAAATGTTAAACGATATTGTCATTTTATTTATCAGGTCAGAACGAATACAGACCCGTTGAAGTGGCCGATCTTAGACTCAGCTGGAAATCCTATCTTTTCTGAATCCTCCGACAACCCGAACCCATCCCAAAATGAAGTAATATTCCCCACGTCCGAATCCGATTTTTGCCCCGCAGCCAGACCCTTATCAACGATTCCTATTCCCCCAGTTCCACGGGTTCTTCAATCCAACCACGTTGTCTCGAGAGTAGGAAGGATCAGCGAATCGGAAAGCGTATCCTCGTCGATAGGCGACAATTTAAATCCTGACGTGCCGGAGTTCATACCGAACGAATTGACAAACAAAAACAACGAGCCTGTTGCACCGAACACTGCAAGTAGTGATCCAACGAAGAACGAGGAACGATCGGACGAAGTGAAATGCATTCCAGCGTCGTTGAGTAACGATATGTCCTCGAGCACAAACAATGGGTCCCCTAAGATAAACGATAAAGCATCCGCGGCGGTCAAGGGTTCTAGTCCAAGCCGAGTCCCAGAGGTAAAAGTCAACGGGGAATTGCAAAAGTCGAGCGATAACGTATGGAAAGAGGTAATTTGTTTTTCGTGGGATCTTAGTTTCAACTAGCAATTTAAATTTTCGCGTTCTTTTTTTAATTCACAGAAGAAACTTCCGCTTTTACAAGTTGTTCAAGATCTTAAATTGAACCGTATCTTTTTATCCTAGAGATATAAAGAATTGCGATGCAATTTAACGAAAGCTGTAAATAGGATGTCGTTAATGATTAACTACATTATAATTTTTTCGAAACCTCAGCGTAAACATTCATTCAAAATGTGGATCTATTTCGAAAGTTATTACTGTTAGCGATAAGTAATAACCGAGTTCATGAAACCATAATAGGTAAGGCGAAGGGTGAAACCGTCACATAAGGAGAGAAACGAAGAGAAAGAGAAAGTTGATAATGTTAAAAGCGAAGAAAGGGAAGAGTTAGACTTTCAATTTGACGAGGAACTCGATACGCCACCTCCAACCGGACGACATAATGCGTTTTCTGAATGGTTTGTTGTTATTACCATATTTTTTATCATCCTGTTAGGATTATTTTCGTGTCAAGCAAGAACAAGTTCGGCGAATATCTGTAAAGTGATGAATCAATTCCGTAGGTCCGAAGACGAAGAAGATTACGAATTGTCAGACAGGGATTTAAATAAACTTTTAATCTTCACGCAAACAACGGTGTCTATGTCGACAACGCGGATTCCAAAACACGAGGGTCATGATAGGACGGGTGATTGGACAACGAGAGTGAAAATGACTCAGGATCTCGAACAAGCCATCAACGACGGGTTGTATTACTACGAGGAAGATATATGGACGAAAGATGGTCAAAGAGTAAGACTCAAAAGTTCATTTACCGATACTCCCCGGATTGAATAACACGTTCAAATATTAATACATTTAACACGTTTTGCCATTTTACAGTACAGTTCCTCTTCGTCGCTTGGAAGTTACAAAACGGTCAATGTGATTAGTCAAGAAGATTTTGCAAAAATGGCGCCTAAAGCACCCAAAAAATCCAATCCAGAAGTTCCTCCTCCACCTCCGTCTACGATAGACGACATCGAGGTATCACAATCGCTTCCAACACAGGTACTTCGTTTCACTTTCGGATCAGTTCCGTTTACATAGTTATGAAACATGCGACATTAATATGTCTCTTTCAATATTAGATGCCAACAACTACAGACAGTCAAGAGAGGAGGGATCGCAGGGCGGACAGAAATCGCTGGAACGATAAACAAAAAAATAATAAAAATGGTAGAAGAGGAGTGGTTCCCCGCTTCTTTGCCGTGGTAAAGGACGAGCCCTCGGTTGATCCAAGAACACCACGAAAGAGGAAAACACGGCACAGTATCAATCCACCTGTTGAACATCATGTCGGTTGGATCATGGATGTCCGAGAGCACCGACCGCGCACCTATTCTACAGGGTATACCAGCATTATTCGTGGATAAAACCAATGAAAACGAAATAATGTTAATGCTCACTGCATCATGAAATATTTCATATTTCAGAAGCAGCGCGGGAACAAGTCCTAACGAAGGTTACCTAGCAAGTAGCTATGGAAGCATACCACAATCTTTACCTACTTTCCAGCACCCGAGTCACGCTCTTTTGAAAGAGAACGGTTTCACGCAACAAGTGTATCACAAATACCACTCGCGTTGCTTAAAAGGTAAGATGAGTGTACAAGGATCTGGTTAGATTTCAGGATCAAAGGAAGCTTTCATGATGAATCTATTAATTTTGTCTTCTTTTCCCGACTGAGGAATAATCGTGAAGAGAAACGAGGATCTGAGAATTTACTTCGTTTCCGTAACATGTTAACTTCATTGAAAGCAGCGAAGTTGCAGTCATGTCCGTTCTGTTTCAGAACGCAAGAGACTCGGAATCGGCCAATCTCAAGAAATGAACACACTCTTCCGTTTCTGGTCGTTCTTTTTGAGGGAGAATTTCAATCGTACCATTCCGATTTTACAGTTACGGGTTGGAAAAGAGGTTCAGACATCACCTTTACAAAGACTTCCAGGTCGAAACAATACGAGATTACGAAAGCGGTGAGTAAATTTAATTAAGAATCCAATATACGATCGTATTGCGTGCACATAGGAGGTTGTTTAGATGTTACATTTCTCGACGACTAAACGATTGATGTGTGCTAAAGTAAAGGAAATGTACTGTTAATACCACGAGGAGGTGTACTGTTGCCTCGTGTGTGGTATTCAGCATAGTAAGAGGTCTTTTCCTTTAAAATGCATTACTAGACGATTGGAATTTTAGAATATATGGTATTGATATTTTGTTTTGTCACTGTAGGTCAGCTGTATGGCCTTGAAAAGTTCTGGGCGTTCCTAAAGTATTACAAGCAAGCCAGTCAGCTGCAAGTGGATCCGAAGTTACAGGAATATTTGTCCAAGTTCAAGAGCATCGAAGATTTCAGAGTCGTCGAGGTAAGAGTTCTTTATTCGATTAATTTTCATAGAACTGTGTATAGTGAACAACGTTTTGCTTGGAGGGATTATTTCATATCTTTCTGCGTATTGTTTGAATCTGATGAACGTTTCTAACATTTCAGCCGCAAATAAACGAAATGCTCAAAGGATTCGCCGCGAATTCGCGATGTCAAGCAGCGAAACGGCGCAACAGGAGTGTATCAGAGAGTGCCGGTGGCGGGAACGCGTCACCGACAAGTCGAGTTCGTCGATTATCGGGCGGATCCAGCACAGTAACACTACCAACCTCGAGTTCCGAGAACAATCCCACCGCGCAAAAATTACGCGTGGACACGGTGAATCTGTCACAGTTCCGCAATAGGGCCGGTTCGTTCGGCTCGGGACGATTGGGCCATTCCAGGAGACGAAACGACGGTTCGTCCGGCTCGTCGAGTAGCCAACGAGATCTCAGTAAACAGCAACCGCGAAGCAGACAGAATTCCGGCTCGTTCACGAAAACCCAAGAGGTGAGCAAGTCCCAGAACGCTACCAGAGATCGGCAGCCGGCCGCCATCGGAAAGTCGTCCGAGCAGAGCAAATCGGTCACGATCAAGACGGAGAACAACGCGTCGTCTAACGGCCAGAAGTGATCGATTCGAAACGAGAAGGGTAAGTGCACCAGAGGCACTTGCTCGATCGCTAACACGTATAAGTGCGTTACTCCCCTTGGGATAGGATACTCGTTCTAGCAAAAAGAACGTCCCGCGTTTCGAATAACAAAACGATCATACACGCAGGAGTACACACACACACACACACAGGCGCACACACACGAACGCACGCGCGCGCGCGCGCACACACGCACACACACACACACACACACACACACACACACACACACACACACACACACACACATACAGTGCACTAAGGTGTAACGGAATGAGCACCAGACGCTCTGTCTCTATCTCAATGTACATAATATAGAAACGAATGTCGGATTTGACGTTGAGAATCGTTAGGAATGAATGGAAATGATACTACGATACGCTGTTAAATGAAAGTGGGAGAGGTATATATGTATATATATATATATACCTTCCACTGTCTCGGAGAAGTTCACGGAGCTGTTCTTAAGGTAGTCCGTTAAGGTTGTATTTACCGATATATAATGGCTATGCTCTTGCTTATCGGGAATATGTACTAAACTCGAATTATACTATGCTCATCAGTCGGTCCTCGGTTAGGATGCTGATTAAACCCATATAGTGGAGAATAGAATGGGCCAGAGGGAAGAAGCGAATCGGCTAATTCAGATGCAAGATACCGTGTAACCTGTGATGACACTGTCGATGAAGTCGTGCGCTCGCGCTTAACGCGTTCTCCCACGAATATTTTGTTTTTTCTGCGAGCAAAAGGGAAAGTTAACGTTTACTCCTAGTCCGAGTTAACGGCATGCGCAGAATGCACGGCCACGTTGCCATCCAGCCAATTGCAGAATTTTGCTTATCGATCAGCGACAAGAATCGAGAGAATATTTTTCCCTGCTTCCTCGTCGCCGTCACATTTTTTTTGTAAGCGACCAATATACCGTACTATAGTTTCTAAAACTGATGGTGAATCGGCGAAAAGTCGCGATGGAGTACGGTCGTTTCATCTGGTTCAAGTTTTTACGATATACCCACCTCTCAACGGTACTAAATATATTGCAGAAACATGAATATGAATTGCTCGGAGTAGGGTTCTCGACCAGGACACACGTTCTTTTCTTGTCCCATTGGCACCGATGAAGAAAAAAGTGACTTAACTTCAGGTCATTGCAAGCGATGTTGTTTATTATCGTTAATTACTAATTTATTGGGGGATCATCCAATGTCGTTTCTTTGCAGCAAAGAAACAACAAAATACGAATGAAAATTCTGATTATTTATGAAACGAAACTTATAAGTTGTCGATATTTCAAAGATGAGGACATGGAGAACGTTATTACATGTACAAATATTTTTATAGTAACATCTGCGCAAGTTCCTTTTGTTAAATTAGTAATGCATGGATATATATCGCGTGTGCGTTTCATCATTCGTTGCTCCAAGCATCACACAACAAATGTACGCGGTCGATGTATAATTTATACAAAATGTTGAATTGATTATCATAAAAAAGAGAACTGAATCGACTGTTAAGTTCAAAGTTACTCTCAGAAATGAAATAAAAAGCATACGTTGCATCTCTAGAAAAGGAAGCATACTCAGTTCGCGTGGCCGGTGCACAATTACATGTTATATTTTAAATACAAAGGATGTGGCTGTTTTTATTGATAAGACAGAGACTTGATTTCAAATATTAGTGCCGGGTGCCGTAAAGAGCATTAATACCGTTGATGGCACGTTGGAAAAAAAAAGTAATCGAAGCTAGAGAGAGAGAGAGAGAGAGAGAGAGAGAGAGGGAGGGTGCAGAAGCAAATTAAACAAAGCGGAATTTTTCAACTCGTGCTTTAGTTGTTTATTTTGCCAAAGTTTTTTTACTTTCTGTTATTATCGATTCGAGAAAGAATCCGACTGCTTTACAGCGATCTCGAAATTTTAAGCTTGAATAGAGTCAAAAACCGATTTGTCCTCGAATTCATTCTAGGTCTATTGATTCTGTGCCTATAAAAAATATAATACAGATAAACTGTACAAATGTACAGAAATAAACGTTTCAGGGAGAATTCTGTTGACCTACGTTTCTTTGCCAGCTGGTAGGACAAAATGTTTATGATCGCGACAAAAGCGTGTTCCACAGTCGTCGACTATACGACTGTTTTCGCATCGACGAATGTAGACTGTCAGCTTTCTGACAATCGTTGGACGGGAATCGGTTTCTTCGTTTGACAACGAATTCTCTGCTTTTAATCATCGAGTCACCATCGAGCGACAAAAATGTTCTTCCCATGAACGTGTGAAGCTTCGGATCAACCGAATGAAAAAAATTGTTGGCGCAGTTTCAAGTGAAATGGACAACTGGAATTCTGTTGATCGGCACGGAAGTGTATTTTAATCATGCAACGAAGACATTAGACCGATTGGAGGATCGAGTATCTAAGAATTAGTTACGTAGTAGGGAGTTATAATAGTTAGGCATACAGTCATATAGAAATGTAGTCAAAGGTAGGATGTTGTCTGTGGGTGAGAAAAAAAAGAAAAATTGGTCTTCGAGTTTACCGATGAACGAGGGCAAATCGCTCTATACTTTCGCGTAAGAACCGGCTGATTTTAGACCAATTGTATTATTTTAGAGAGCATAAACTAAAGATTTAATCCGGTTAGAAAAAGTTAATCTGAAACACACACGCGAATGGCTGGCTCATTCACTGTAGCGCACAGTATCACCCTACGTGTTGGTCGACAGTTTCTTTTTTACTTTTTAGCGAACCATCTTGTTAACTACCACGAAAAGGGATTGAAGAAGGTCGACGTTAAACGGCATCACGCAGCGAATTATTGTATAGGTGTCGGGACTTGTTGCAGATCCATTCTTGGTTTATTTCAATTTTCACATGTTACTAGTCACGCACTGAGTCGACGCGTCGCGGATGTTTTTTTTTTTTTTTTCAAATTCACTGTTCATAGGTGAAAGCGGATTCTTGGAGCGTTGTTTTTTCCCCGATTTAAGTGTACGTAAAAGAGTTCCGGCTCGATCGGTTTCCGTGCTTTTTGTAAAATTGTAACGATCCAAAAAAGAAAAGAAAAGCTGTACTGAAACATGCTCTTGTTTTTTTTAAATTGCCTGTAACAAAATTGTATTTCTGTTAAAAAATGAGAAAGAAAGATTGTTTTTTCTGTTATTCACGGCGTTGCGAGGGTCGAAGCAATTGGGGCTCTACAATTTTTGATATATTACACGGTTCATCTCTCTAGGGCACGAGGTGTTGTCTCTTCTCGAGTTTCCAGGTTTTACTCTCCGAAAATCAGATTGTTTTTTTATTTATTTTTTTTTGCACGAATTTCTTATACAGAGAAAGTTCTTTTTTCTTTTGCGCAAGACAGTTCACAATGTTCACCGAGGACCAGTGTGATTGTTCATTGACCACACGTAGACGGTTAACGACACACACACACACACACACACACACACACACAGACACAGAGAGAGAATCGACGTGTGTTCAGGCTCGTCGAGTTCTGTAGACTTTGTTTGATTTCCTCTTCAACCGAAAGCCACTGAAGCAATTTCGATAGTTTCAGGAAATTCAAATCGGAACATAATTGAATTTCAATGTGAAATGTTCTCGAGCTTTCGAAGACTTCAGAACAAAGGAGAGGCAGGAATTTACGTTTTTCCATAACGAGAGATGGGTAGTTCCACGATAAATCGTCAACCCAGAGAATTGTTGAAAGCGTTACGCTTGAAATCTTATATTCTCAAATGAGCAATCGACTTCGATAACGATATACGAAAAATTGATCCACGCTCTCATGTGTTCATAGGTTCGGTTAGAGATCGATTCCATTGAAGGTAACAGGTCGTGTTAAAAGTCCTCCATTTCGAGTGATAACATTGTAAATCTCAAGTCACCCAAAAAGGTTTTGCTCTGGAACTAGAAAATTGTGATTGTACTATGCATAATAACGATTTTGAACTGCCGAGAAGTACATTACAGATGACCTTTTAAACCGTTGTTGAGTATTTATCAATGGAGCTGATCCGAAATATTGTAGAATGAATCCCCCCTCCCCCGAAACGGTCGAAGGAATGTCGATTTATAGTTTCGTTCGGATGACTGTTCAGCAGAACCCTTCGGAACATTAATGCGCCACTGTGAAGCGCAGAAATGTATGATACATATGGTCCATTTTATTGTTTCTTCCCCTCGAATTTTCGCCAGTACCAAATTACTCCGAAAGTTTCTACGTCGAAGCCTCTTTCTCCAAAGTCGTTCCGCGAACGCCTGTATGGTTTGATCGAGAACGCAAGGTCATTTGGTTCTTTTAGTTTAGCGAATTTTAATCGATATACTTGTCTCGTTAGAGGAATTATAATAGCGAGATGCATAGAAATATCCATGGTACCGATTTACGATTAGTTGAAAAGCGTGTCCATTATTGTCCTCGTACCGACCGAAAACACGAAGATGACGATGACTATCCCCCGTCTTCGCCAGTGATGATCGTTTAGAGTTCCTATGTCCGTTCGAATGACCATTTGATTTTGTGATAAAACGCGGTCGATACGTACAAAGATATTGCACTGTTCGTTTCCAATCGTGCCTCCACCATATTGTGTCGTCTTTTCTCCGTAGTGTAAGCCCTCGCGGATACCGTGGCTCGTGGGTGTCTGAAAAGAAACAATAAAACACACTTTCTCTACAGGAACCGTTGCAACATGTTAATTGTTTTGAACTTTTGCACACATACATACATACATACATACATACACACATACACACCGGCATAGATTCGTAACTCCTGATCGCTGTTGCGAAGTTGCTCGCTAATGAACCACAGTATTACAGTTTAAAGACTTAGAAAATCTACGATTTCGAAGAATCGAACTTCTGCAGTTGTTGCACTACTCAGTTTCACCGTATTGTCTTCGAAAATGTTACCTAAATTATTGAGACGAAGGAAAAGATACTCGAGCGATTATGCCTGCTAGCCTATAAAGCTTCTATCTCCATTAATTGTCTCGGAGAGAAATTATGTTTTATGAATGGTAATGCGTGCAACATGAAAAATCGATTGTATTCGGTGTATTTACCCACCGTGAAATTCGTATTGGCCTCCACGATATATTTAACCCCCTAAGGCACAATTTTATTAATTATTTCGCTGCAGAACGTATTGGCGCATCGATCGTTAATAATGATATATTCTAGGTGTAACTAAACGCAATTTTCAACACATAAATTGCACAAATGTCTTTCATCGAAGTCTCACCAGTGATGCAACACGAGTAATATGTTCTATTCCCTGCCTACGGTTTTATTATCGACGGGTCAGAACTTCGTAGCAACTTGATAGCAAGAACGTCTGGAGAAGGGACGAAAATTTCGAACGGGCGATAATTAATTCGTACACAGTGAGAGAGAGAGAGAGAGAGAGAGAAGCGTGAATAAGAGTGGACGAACGAACGTTTAGAAACACACAGTGCCAGACAAAACGTTCGCGAACGAAGGATCCAGTCAGCGACGATCGCTTTACTATTACACATATACACACGATACGTTTGTCGCGTCGTCGTAACCTTCATTTTCGCCGCTTCGTGTACTGCGGCTGCCATAGGTTTAGCTGTGGCTTTTGGCCGAGCGATTTTGCTCTCGCTGAGCCGATGATTTAAAGAGAAAAAGCGATACAACAAAAAAATGGGTGAAATGATCGTAAGCTTAATCGTGCTAAGTCAGAAGTAACGGATAGATTTCTAGAGGGACATCTTTAGGGTTAAAAGGAATGTTATTGGAACGAAAAAATTATATAGAAATTTTTTAGAAACTCATTTTTCTCCAGAGAATTTGACGTCAAGTCAATCGACTCTATTGGCTGTTGACACATTGCGGACAGAAGGCGCTCTATTATGGACCTTCAAACGGGCTGTTTCTGGGCATTCAAACTTTACCATCCCTGCTCTAAGCTTTTCGCCAAAAATAAGCTAATTAGTATGGAATTTGATGTAATCGAAAAAACAATATGGATCCTGTGATCGGAAATCATCAACTGGTCGTTCAAGGCTTACGAACTACTAAAATTTTCCTCGACTACCGTGGCGAACAGACAAAATGACATCCTGCGAATGAAAAAAACACATTAGAAAGAAGTAGTCTGGAACGACCAATTTGAATCGACCGCAGTATCAAAAAGTAGGGAAAAAAGACGCGTATCGTTACGTGTCTCCTGTCCGCAGTGGATTCCGTGGTGGGACGGGAACGAATTTCCAAAAATTTTGCGGTACAGTCTCCTGCAAGAGTATCGGGCCACATCATTTCCTGACAACTTTTGAATATAAGGTAGTGAAAGTAACTAATATCTTATTGGACAAAGAATTCTTGAAATTAACATGCCACTGCATAACGATAATGAATTTTTGGCGATACCGTGACCGTATTAGTTTGGCCACAAAGATATTACAAAATGTGTTATTTGCTATATACTTCAGCATGAGACTGTACGACGGAACACTGAGACCAGTCAGACCAAGATAAAAATGTCAAAATTTTTCTCTGGCGAACGACGATCCCGTAGCGTACCACTGTAAATACTTTTTATTGGAAGTCCTTAGAATCGCGTCACCAGAATGATGTCCTGTTATGAGAGAAATGAAAAAATAGATAATATAACACATTCGTATATTGTTACTTATATACATACTCTTGGTGGAACAGATACAGTGACTTCCTTGGCACCGCTTAAACTGGGTATAGCAAAGTTGGGTACCCTAAGTAGTCAGGTACGAACTGCCAAATGTGTTTTTCGGTGCTCAAAAGAGACGTTTATCGTCTATAGACCGCCGTAATTCGTGGACTTGGCTTACGCATCTTAATAATGACTTCTCATTGTATCGCCGGCTAACACGGTCGGGGGTGCTTGAATCTGACAATCGCGAGTGTTTGAGCACAAAAGAAAAAGAGGACGAAAAGTCAAGTTCATTTTTCGAACAGTCATTCAGACAGTTCGGTGAGCTCGATGCTACAAAGTCACTGAATCTCTTCCAGACAAGTATGTGCATACGCGTGTGTATGTGTATAAGTATGATATTATTATTAATAAATATTAATTTTACACGTAAGACATATACTAAATATACACTCACGCGGGTGGGGGGATACCGGTGGAAGATAAATGGGGTTAAAAATGTATTTAAAAAAAGAACACACACACACACACACACACACACGCAGGCAGACACGTTTCCTATAAGATACACTTTGTACACGAGGATTAAGCTTATACCACCATCTTATTATATGTTACGTCAAGTTTGTATTACCGACGCGATTGATCGCTTGTATTCGGTGTATCTTTTTGTTTTTTTTTTTCTTCTCTTCGTTTAAGTATGCTCGTTTTGTTTGTTTTAATTGTGTAATCGTTTGAGAGAAAATTTTGAGGAGAGAAAAAAAAATGGAAAAAAGAATTGTTGATAGCGTAAAGTCTTAGGTTTATAGCGAAAGGAGACGCGACGGTGCCTGTAAATATTTAAAAACCTGTACTGAATCTTTATTGTCAATCATGTTCTTTGTTATTGAAATTTATAAATTATTTTAATACCAACAGTTTCCATACATATGTATATTAGAATTTCGATCTGCACTTTGGTTCGACATGGCTTTCAGAGAGCGGTGATACACGTCGAGGGTTTGAGAAGAAGTTCCCACGCGTGTCGACGGCGTTAAGCTGCGTTTCCACTTGCGTCAGAAACATTATCTAAAGTTAAAGTAACATTAAAACCTAATGACCTGTTACTTTCGAAATTCGAGTTATAATAATATAATTCAGTTAATCAAGGGAGAAAAGAGGATCACGCAAGTGTGAACACACGGCTTCAACCGTTGTACGTCACGTTATTATCGCGCCGTTGCAACGTTTTAGAGGCATCGTGGCGACTCGAGGAACGACCCGGCCGAAATTTTCGCTGAACATATTTGTCTTCTCTCAGGTTTTACGACTCGCTTTTGTTATTGGTTCGTAGCGTAAAAGGGTTCCAAGGTACCCTTTAATCCAGAAACACGAATTTTCGATCGCGAATCCTCTTGTTAGAGCGATACGTAAACGCGTGTTTTTAAAAAAATCTCAGTCGGTGTAAATTCAAATCAACACTATTTTTCTAATTGGTTTTTATAGCGCGTTGATCGTAGTTTACACTTGATCTCGTTTTTACGACTGTGTCGAGCCACGATTAAACAATTTTACGTATAGCCTGAACCGAAGAAGCGAGAAAATTCGGTGTCCTGAAACGCGACGTGAAGTTTTACTCACTATAATGATAATCTCAACGGAACGAAAACACGTCTATTTCGTACTGCGATGAATCAACGCAACTGCAGAATCTATAGATTAATCGTAAAACGGTACCCGAAACGATTATTTCTCAGATATCGGACACGAGAGAGATCCCGAGGGTGTGTGGAGTTCGAATCGACCTCCGAAACCGCCAAAGATTCGAATCGTATGCCAGCAAAGTCTGCTTGATTTTCGAACTACCTATCCAGGCAAGAAACGAGATAGAAATGTGGCGAACGACGAGAATCATTATGAGACGCGTAATTTTCGTTGGTAAATCGGATACGCTTCTCGCGACCGCGAGAGAAGCAGCTCTCGCTAATCTTTCGTTTGTACGATAGTGCCTTTGACTGAAATTCACTTTGCGACTCGCCCACAGTTCGTTCTTCGGTTCCTTCACTTATCGTTCGTCGCGGAATAAGCGATCGTGACCTTTTCACTCTTTGGCTCGCCAAAACTTCTTCGAACGTCTCTCGTAAGGGGCCGAGGGGGAAAATTACCCAAAAACCGTTTTCACAATTTTTACACGGCGTATACACGCGACTAACAGGAGTTGTACGAAACCTAACACGGAGTAGCAATTAGACACGTACTGAGAACTAGGAACCAAGACCTAAAACGAAACTCTAAGCGTTTCTAGCAATAGAGTTTCTTCGAATTTTATACCAGCGATACGAGACTAAGTAGTAATGAGAAGTAGGAGATTATTCTATTCTATCGACTGTAATTTAATACAATCAAAACCAGATTCGATTGTACCGTATGAAACGTTCACCCTATATGTACACGTATATGCCTGCAGTGCTCCTTTCCACGTTCAAGTGCATTTTTACCTGTTCGCGTTCCACCAACGATCTCTATTTTCCTTTTCCAAACTTTATCTGTCGTGTGACAAACTTTGCTTTCGAGCAAAGTGACATATATTGTATAATTGTAACAAACTTGATTGGTCTTCGAAGACCATATAGGGATCTCACTTCCCCTCAAATTTATTACACTGATCTCAGAGTTTCCAACTTATGGCGGCATATCCCTTACGAAGCAAACTCGAGATTCTTCTGAACGCAATACGAGAATCAATCGTTTTTTTGCTCTGTAGATGAGAACGAACGTTTCGTACGGCACGAAATTACAATGTAATAGTTGATCGACGGTCAGAGTTTTAACGAACCAGAACCTAATTAAGCGCAATATTTCGAGTAGCGAATATACGAATAATTGTAAATTACTTCCAGAATACGTGAAAGAGTTCGATATTACGGGGACTTGTAATATACATGTATCGATTCTCGCGTCGGGTAGTGGTTCGTTGGTCCTTCGAAAATCAAGCGAGACGAAAACGACATAACATAATAATAATAATAATAATAATCACTGTATCATCCGGGCTTTTCATTCGAGGAAATGTGTCGATATGTATTTTTCCAGATTCAGCTACCGAGACGCGTGTAGAAATAGCAGAAGGTTTTTTCTTACGATCCGACCACACGACGATCTTTTTGCATAAAAAAAAACATATATATATATATATAAAACTGAATAAAAAAACGCGATAATCCTACTCTGTCGAGTAAAAAGCTCTCGACCTTGTAAATACGAATATACATACGTAACGTGTAAGAGTATTATTATATATCTCTCTGAGAGAGAGAGAGAGAGAGAGAGAGAGAGAGAGAGAGAGAGAGAGAGAGAGAAATGGTTGTATGCGTGAGACAACGAGGGTGAGTGGTTTACGCGTGCGTGCGAAAGAGAAAGTAAAATGAAAAAAAAATGCAGACATATATAAATATATAATTTACATATTGTAGCTGTAACGCATTGCCTAGGGACGTATGAGATATTAAAGAGTGAATCGAGGGGTGTCGTGTGATTAATCTCCGAATCCTGTACGCGTAGAAAGGTTGTAACGTTTTGCGAATGCATAAAAGAATAATAATAAAAAAGGACAAAAAAACCGAGCTGCAAAAGAGAAAGTGGTTTCTAGTTTCTTATTCCACCTCTTTATCGTTTTATCCTTGTCTATGTTTTTCTTTCGATGACACAACGACACTCGGAGAATTTTGTAGAACGAAGAAAACGGGGTCATCATTTCGAGTTAATATTGTATAAGATGACGGGTGCTCGTGTCACTGTTTACTTAGGCGACTGTTTTTATCTACGCCGCCTGACGCCGCCCTTTGCTTCGCGTTCCTCTCTTTTTCTCGCGCAACTAATGTGCTACGAAAAGAGGCGAGCCCAGATTATTAGAGGACTAACAGTAAACCGAGAAGAGAATGAGCTGCTTGTTTTGTCCGTGGAAGAAACCGATACCACCACGATCGGGGGAAAGATTGTTTCTCGAGAATTTGCCTTCCCTTCGTACCTTCTAGATCCATTTTCGACACATTCTCCTTTCATGTGAATTCATATAGTTATACCGTCTTCTCGCGTGAACGTTGACTCAATCTTCTCTATTTAATTTAGAGTGGATAATAGAAATGGAAAGTGGAAAGTATTGGCAAAACAGTGGCCTATAGGTGGGAATCCGATGACATCATTAACGGGCCCCAGAGACAGTGGCATTTTAAGGGTTGCAAGTGCGGTCGCAACACGTGCTCAAAACGCCCTTGGGACACCGTTCTCCCTTCCGTGGGAAAACTACCCTCGTATTTTCATGAACGGCTTTACGGTCAAGTATTCGGAAAGGAGCCGCTGTGTGCTTTTCGGTGCCGATTAACAACTCTCCTCCGTCGGCCAATTGAGCGAGTGCCGGACTCAGAATCCTCACAACTCTTTCAAGTAGTCTTCATTTTTTTCCCCCGATGTGAAAGAAAAAGTTCTCGCGGCAAGTAGTCGCGCAATCCAAAAATCGTACACTCGAATCGTTAGAATCTAGTCTGCCGCCCAAACAAACTTCACAACGTTATGAACCTGTTTAAAAAGAAAAACCTCCAACACAGTATTTATTATAACACTAGAACTACCAAAGTAGTCAAAATGACTAGTTAATACACTTTTATTATATAACGATGATTAACGCTTATACATAGTACGTTATAATTTTTTCCAGGTACCGTCCAAAAGTACCTTGAAAAAAAGATAGTTTCACTTCTTTTTTTCTTTTATTATTCCTATCCAAAAGATGTATGTTCCACTATATAAGCTTATTTTATAAATACAATCTAAAGATGGTCTTAGTAACAACATAGGGTCCAAGTGCCGTGAACTTTCCAACCAATACCCACTAGAAAATCATCATCTGCCCATCAATTGTCCTACCATTACGTAGGATCGCAGTCCTGCGTAACCAAATAAATGTGACGAAGCATTAAGAGGAGGTCGAGCACAGAAGACTCAATTATCGTTTCGTAATCTCGTTAAATATCGAAAACCACACCAAACCGTCCCCCTATAAGCCTGTGGGGTGCATTCACACCGGGAGCAATGCATTTAGTAATTGCCGTAGAACTGGATGGCAGGTCGTGATTGCGTAAATTGGGGTGCGTGTGTCGTTTTGGGTGCTCAGCCAGTGGCCAGAAATTGGAAAAGCTAGGCTAGGGACGCCCCGCGGCGCGGAACACACGGAGTGGTTTTCAAGTTGGGTCGTCATCGCGCGACAGACAGGCATCGACGTGTGGTCGACATCTGCGAGCCCACCGTTTTTCCGCAATAGAAACGCCACTCCCGAGAGAGAGAGAGAGAGAGAGAGAGAGAGAGAGAGAGAGAGAGAGAGAGAGAGAGAAAGAGATGCCACAGAGTCTTTCCTTAGTTCTATAAGCCAGGATTATTTATGCCCTCGCCACGACCTGGCCGTTTTTTTTCTCCACGCGTTATTAGCATGCACAATGAGTCCCGCCAGTGGGTCCTGTAAACGAACGTCCGAAACTTGGGCGCACCGTTACCGAATTTATGGGGAATCGTAAGGGGTATACGGTACGGCTGTTTTACCGTTCTAACTTCTAACCGTGCCGAATCGCACGAAAACAGATGCTTGCAAGCGTTTTTCCACCCCTTTTGTCTTCGAAGACCTCGCAGACGACGTCGTCCCTACAGATTGATACACGCCTTTTTCTGCCTTTTCCGCTCGAAGAGAAAGTTGGCATACAGTATACCGGATGTTCAATTATCGGTGTCCGAAAATTTTTAGGGTGATTCTCTAGTAGATGTCAAAATGAAACGAAAATTAAGGATGAAGAAATTGTTTTTGTGGCAACGTCTTCAAAAATTCTTCCCAAATCTTTGAAGTAAGCACGCTTTAATGCGTGTCTGTATAATTATTTGAAAATTTGTGTAATCCTCTGTTATTTCATCAAGTTTTTAAATGTTGCTGAGATCAGTTATTGAGATTGTACCAAGGGAAAGATATTCAGGTACATATCACATGTTTGGCTACGAGGTAACAGTTTTTTTCGCAGGTAACGTCAGTGTATATGTATACACACCGTGACCAACGCTGGATGAATGGGGGTGCGGGTTCTAGGGGTGGCTGTAGCCCCGGGCTCCACTTTCCACGGTTTATGTAATGTTCTCTCGTCGAGTCTGGACCATCGAACTTAAAACAACGGAATCGGGGTAAGGAAAAAAATGCAAATTCGACATCCGAGACGGAGGATCGCGGTCCGTCGTCACGCACCTTGCTTCCGTTTCGGTGTGTCAGATTTCAAGGACAGTAAAAAGTCGGATTCCCGGACGACGGTTCTCCAATTTCTAGGACAACGATCCCGATGTCCCGAGAGCTGTTTTCGCGATACATACATACGTATATCGGGGGTGGGGGAGAAGGAGTTCCCGCGACCCGCGATGGGACTGGCGCCGACCTCCCTCGATGCTCGTCGTCCTCCTCTTTCTCTTTACGGGACTTAACGTGTGTCGCGCGTCGCGCGCCACCGTGGAAAACAACCGCCGCCCCGCAATAAACTGTAACCGGAGGCCCACGAGGGCACAATGCGCCACATCTGTGGACGCTTCCCTATCCTCCTCCAGCGCGCGATGCTCGGCAACGGGATTCATCATTCATCCTGTTTTCCAATCGACCCTCGAACTTTCCTTCAATGAAAGAAACACGGTTCGACGCGATATCCGACGCGTACGCCAATGAATCATGTGTGTCCGTCCCATCAAACGTGTTCTTCTCGAATTTTCACGATTCTGCGATGTTTAGCATTATAACTACCAAACAAGTCAAAATGATTTATCGGTATACACCTATAACGATGATTAAAATGTTATAATGATATATTTTCTCATGTCTCTTGTATTTTCCATTACGATATGAAAGTGAAGAAATCAGTTAATTTATAAATTTTCAAAAGTCTCTCATGCTTATCGATCGATAGAAATAGATGAACATTTATCGTGTTAGTTTAATTTCCTCGAGCAGAGGAATATCGATAATGGATTATATTGTCTATCGCTTGTTGGCGTAAATAAGCCATACAATGACGAACTGAGGCTTGTTTCGGACTTAAATATGACATTTTGGATTTCTAATGACACCAGACGTCGTGTTTTGCAAACTTTCGCGCGGTTATGTTCGTGGAAAGTGAAGGAAGAGGGTACACAAGAAAGGAGGCAAGTCGTGACTGCTGGCGCGTACAAGTGTGAAATACGAAGAGGCACCTATAAAAAGGTTCAAGTGTTTGCACATGAGGGACTAGCTTTTCGGCTACCTACGTCAGCGATTATTCTCTGTTTCTTTTTTCCTTACGTTCACGAAAGTCGAAGAAAACTCGTAAATCACAGTGTACTCATGTGCATTTGTACAAAAAGAACTGTTAGAAACGTGCTACGATCTTGCTTTAGCGTTCTTGAATAACAGTGTAGAAACATAGTACGTACCCGGTTCACTCACGCTGTGAATGCTTATAGTATACATACCATATAGTAATAGAAATTTTGGTGCGGCAGACTCAAATGGAGTAGATACTGGGAGTAGTAAAAGTCCGTCTACAGGTTCAATTGAATTCGTGCGTACAAACGTCTATACAAGACGGCAAGTCTCGATTAAAAGTTTGCGTACCGATTACCGATTAGCCGTCGAGAAAGAAAAAAATCTGTATCGGGTTTCATGTAAGAGATCCTACCGATCGACGCCCACTGTCGCGACGATCTCATCGCGTGTAATCCGAGCCGAGGGCGTAGCCAGCCGGGGCGACTTCTTTCCCTTCTCGACAAGCTTCTTCTTTTTCGTCTTCTAAGCCCTAAGCGGTAAGAACCGACTCTTCTTCTTCGTTCGTGGATTTCAAAATGGCGGACTTACACGATACATGTATTGCACTATCGACACATAACAAGCAATCAGTTACACGTTTCGTTTCTCTACGTTTTCACTCCTAAGGAGATTAGTCGCTTGTTGTCTACTCACAATCGACGATTCACGTATAATAAATGGAACATATTGGATTTCAAGAAATGCAACTTACGATATATGCAACGAGGAATTGTAACTATTGCTCTTCGCTTTAAGGCGTGAAACACGATCGACGACGCGGAAGCAAGCGTTCAATAACACCGTGACAGACAGAAGTTTAATACCCGCGGTTTCCGGTGCAACGGTATCAAGCACGTCTTTAATCTTCCGACTAGGGTTAAAACGAAACAGTCAGGAATATTTCTAGCCGCCAAAGGGATTCACCCGAAACGATGGCTATCCCGAGGGACTTTTCACTGGCCGGGGACAACCTGTCGCATAAATACATGCCGAGTCGTCACCTGTTTTCCGGCCTTCCAGTTTTCACGGTCACACGTGTATCCACGGGGGTAACTAATCGCACCAATTCGATCCCGTTCAAGTGGCCCCGACACGGTACAAGAAATAATTATTCTACGTGCACGGAACGCGTCACGTAATCCGTATAATCTTCCTTTAACCCGTCGATATTTTAATTTAAACTGGCCCTCGTATCGAACGTATATGTATGAGTCACCCAGTGGCGATGTGGATGTGATCCGATAATACTCTACATCATCGAAGAATGCTAATTGAATGAGTCACGTTCGTAAACATTCGCTATGAAGTTAGGAAAATAGTTGGATGGGCGACAAACAATTTAAAAAATTGGTCATGATAAGGAGAGGCGTCTGGTTTTATACTCGAACGTCGCCAGATACGGGTATTCGTGCTTAATTAATTACTTCTAATTATCGTCCGTACCCTTGTTCCTCTACACGAAGCCTATGTTTGTTCGTGAAAACTGCTCTGCCAACATCAATATAAGTAGTTCAATATGCTCTACGTTCATGCTACGTTTCGTTAAAATTCAAATTTTATGGTTCGGAATCTAGCCTTGTCAGTCGGTAGTCGGGGTAACTTTAACCCAAGTCAGAAAATTATATTTTTCGATTTTGCAGCTCTGGAAATTGTTACGTTAAGTCGATCTTTACGTGAGAATGTATTTCTCGTAAAAATACCTACAAAAGAGTTTGAAAAATCGAAAATGCTCATTTTCTGACTTTGGGACAAGGTTAGTTACCCCTCGACTGACAATGAGTCAAAGCTGTCCCAATTTACGGCATCTGTCGAATAAATGTTATGACAAGCAATTCCAAAGGACATAATAATTATCGAAGCAAGTGTCAGTCTCGCGCAATTAAACGAATTCCTTCCCGATGTTTCGTCTTTTCCGGAATTCCTACCCTGGCGCTTACCTCTTACTCTTTCCGTTTTTTCTCGTTCATTTTTTTTCCTCCTGGTTCTTCTGGCAGATAGCGGAAAAAGTGATTGGTCGAGTGGCGGGCTGCCAGTCTGGCTCCTTAGGCGTCGCGGAAACTTCTTGACAGACTTCGAGACACCACTGTCAAAGAGAAATGCCGCGCGCGATCGGGGAACCACTTATAAGGACGACTAATTTCTTCTCTTTGATGCCAGGCGACCGATTCTATCGCACGCCTTTCCTGAGAACCACGCTTTTCCGACGGAATACATATATGTACCTATACCTCATCCAACGAGACGAGTCAGTGGAAAATAACCAAAATATTCGCGTGCTAAGCCCAGCTATACTATACCAGCAACTCCCGTTGATTATCACTAGACCTACCGGTGATAAACGATCCATTTCTGTCGGTCGATAAACGTGACAAACTTTTAAAAATATACAAATTACAAATCAACTAATTCCTTCACTTTTCGGAAAATACAATAAAATAAAGGTTTTTAATGAAGTTCAATACTATATACCGTGTGACAGTGTTACAGTTACTGATTCGGCCCGTTGATTAAGCTACGTATATTCCCTCGTGTACCTACTCTGTCCACGTGGACGGTGTGGCTACTAGATCTTATCTTCGCGATTCCAACATCATCGAAAGATCGATCGTTCAAGCATCTGTTTGTTCATTCTGAAAAAAAATGGTAAATAGAGGAAATTAGAATGGGAGCCTAAGATATCTAGGAAGCTCTGTTATTTCACAATGATGATCGATTTCGATCTCTGATACTTCAATGTCAATTAGTAGAACCGTTGAATGCTATGTAGACGAAGAAAGAGAATGTGTACGATAGAGGAAGAAAGAACTCGAGTGGGATCGCCGATCAGACGGAGGACGCAATGGGTGCTGCGGTTTCCCACAAGCGGGGCAGAAGCGATTAGACGGTGATTAGAAGAAGGTGTTCTGGATTCCGTCCCACTACCACCGTAAAAGCGGTCGGCACTGTGTATCGGAGCGGTGAGTGTGTCCAACCTCCCCCCAACGGCTCTTTTACACCCCCGTGCCTCGAGTAGCAGACATCGACTTCCAAGTTCGAACGACGTCGGCGCACTGTTGCTGATGCAGGGTTGGAAGCTGTTTCCCCCTCTATCGTCGACACAACCATGCGACCACGCACGCTCCCTCTTTTTTTACCCTGTACTTGTGGAGCTGTCGCGATTATTACTTGATAGATATCACGGCCGACAGACTTCCGGGGCTAAGGGTGGTGGAAGGCTTTCGTTAAAAGCTCGATTATTCGGAGAGCTTCGATATCGTATATCAATCGATCGAAAATTTACATACATATTAGTAATTATTATTGACTTGAAATATCAAATTACCAATCTAACGTAAGCATATTTCAAAATTTAAGAGAACTCGAAGAAAATTATTTAATTTCCACTTTTGACTTCGCGACAATGAAAACTTTAAACCACTCGATCTACATTTGGTGAAGAGTGCTCCGATGATCTAGTAACAGATTTATAATTTCACGATGAAGCTTCCAGGCCTTCTCTCGATCACGAGCTTGGGTCATCCTAATCGTTGACCTACTTGGGGACAAGCAACTTTTTCGGTTGAAACGCGTGCCGGTCTCGTGGCCTCGAGTTTTCGGGGTCCTCCTCCCGTTCACTAATTATTATTTCCTCCGTTCAAGCGGGCTATTTTTTTCGGAAAAAAAACGCCGGACAGACGTAAACAACGGGTTGAGGAACGGTGTTCTGCGGTCCATCGGTGCGCAGCTACCGGATTTTTGTTTATTTTCCACGCGATGACACGTGGTTCCTCTTCCCGACTCTCTTCATTTTCTTCTCTTGCGCGTTTCCTGTACGGTTCTACGAGACCTAAGTTCATATTTCTCGATTTCGAGATTCCACTCGAAACCGTCAAATTTTTCGAAATTTACCCTTCTATCGCTAGTGCAAACAACTTCCAACAAGAGTTCCAACGATTGATCACACCTCTGAATTCGTTTCGCTGTCCACGTTTATCGAATTTTCCTTCGAATTAAAAGGGTTGATCCATCAAGTAAGTCACCGTACAATTCCATGAGGAGAAAGACGAAATAGTTTGTAAAATTTAAAGTTTCGTTCTGCAAAGGTCTATGAGTAAACGACAGCTGGAATATGAAGGTTATCAGCGAATAAAGTCCGGAGTAAGAGTCGTCGCGGAAGAACGGGCAGAAACGAAAGTCTCGGTGCAATTTTTAAAGAGATCGATAGTCGTTAAAAGTTAATCTCTCAGAGAGGATCAGAAGCTACACGAATAAATGGTGAGGTTCCATGAAGAAAGAGGGAGATGGTGTAACGAGGCCGGAAAGGATGTGGTAGTGCGATCAAAAAAAAGAAAAAGAGAGAGAGAGAGAGAGAGAGAGAGAGAGAGAGAGAGAGAGAGAGAGAGGTGGGTTCCGCGGAGACAGAGCAAACGGAGGGGAAGAGAGAAATTCAGAGGAGCCATGTGGTGTTTCAGGAGATATCAAATCATACTACGTGTATGCCACGCCGCCCCCTAAATATAGTTTATTGCGTTACCGAGTATTAATGGAGCTTCTATAGAAAGGACGGAGACGCGGTTGCACGCCACCGAATCCGTTCCTCCTCGACCGATTCGGAAAATCGAAAATAAAACCGTCGATCCCGCGTCAATGAAGGCTTTTCTTCCATTTCACCGTTCGAACGTCTCGCGAATCAGCGTTATCGAGTCACCTTGATGATTTTATGGTCATGACGAACGCAATAGGAAACGTTATTTTCTACCGTCGATTAAAAGTAAAATCATTCATTTATCTTTTGTACTGCAAACGACAGAACTCGTGTCTACACAGAGAAACAGAAAAAATTTCATTATAATAGAAGAAAAAAAATGATTTTAAGTATATGAGATTAGATATGTATTCTTGCATCGATACCAATCGCTATCACTTGCACCTCCTATGAATACATATAGGCTCCTTATACTTCTACAATACATATATTATATGTAGTATTCTTCTAATTTAAAGATAATCCAAACTTCCTGTTTATTGATCCAGGTCTCCTGTAAATGGCGGCAGAAACTAATTTATGGGAAATTCTTTACACGCGTCTGTTGTATCTCGCACTGTGTACTCTGGACTGTTCCCAATTAACCTGAATCCTCCGTTGTTATTCGCAATAGATTTCCTACTTCTAAATTTAATCCATCAAGATTCTAGAAACAATTCCAAACCACGACCGTGTCCACAGTTGTTTCTGTGTGTCGTCCGGATCTCGATTTGACCGCCGATTTTCACCATCGGTTCAACTTGTTTTGGTTCGATAACCGACAATTATTCGATATGCACCACGATGTATGTACCACGAAAATAAGGCCCTAAAAGGTAATCGAACGATCGTTGCGGTTGCAGGTCGACGGATTTGATCCTAATAACGGATTGAAACTAACATACAGTGTATCTAAAAAGAAATCTAAAATCCATTTAAAGAAATATTATGAAATTTACCTTAAGATAAATTTTGCCCCCTCCCCCTGATAAACTGACTACGCCTATGATCTCTATAAAAACCTGTCGAAATTAATGGGTTAATATGAAAATTGAAAATGCCACTGACATAGGCCACGACAATTCTTGCAAGAAGATCCATGATCACGCCGGATTTCGGATCTGTTCCGGTGTCACAAATTGAAAACATAAACACTGGGGCTCGTACACCGCGTACACGTGTCCTCTGTATATCATAAACTCCTCGACGGTCGTCAGCGCAGCCTTTTCGTCTTGCTTACTACGTCCGCTGGCTCCGAGGTTCATTCATAAAACTCTCGACGGCCCTTTAAACCGTGAACGAGACTACAATGAATCCCTTAAACATGGTCATTCCTTTCTTCATGAGTCTTTCCTTTTCAAGGTTAATATCGGCATAATCCTCGAGCGTTTGCATGCCATTGCTGTTTTATGATGGGAACTTTCTCGCCATTCCCATCCTATTCGTCGCTTTCTTTGCACAGAATTCAAAATTTCTTTAGACGTCATTTTGTTACCAAGATGGCGTCCGCAAAATTGGTGCATTAATTACATTCTGGTTTCTCGAATAATATCAAATGTACAGAGTCAGTTGCTACTGTGAACGTGTTTTGAACATCGATTTCCGTAATGGTTACCGTCCTCGTAGAGATAATGATTTAAAAATTTATTCATGATTGTTATAGTTAACCTGTAGAATCCGATTCGTCGGTGAATCTTCTTAATGCAGCTGTCATTATATTATTTACAAAGTTTCATGTATTATCATTCTTGCACGTATAAAGTCGTATCACTGCTATCATTATTCTGTAAGTAGAGGAAACAAGATGGCGTTGATCGTCGTCGAGGCACATTGTATGACGCGCGTCAACGTCGACGAAAAGGTTACTCCTCGCTACTGAAATAATAAACAAACCCTTTTTGTTCGTGCAAGTATATACACAGTGGTCCGTTGTTAAGGGAACAGGGTCCCTGATCTGGGTTAATAAAAATTTGAACGGTGTCGCGTTTCAAGGAAGGCCGACGTCCGGATTCTCTCCGAGTATCGAAATCACCTAAAGTCCTCTCCTTCTAACCGTGTTAAAAAAAAAAAAAGGATGAAGACAGTGACCGCGCTACCGAAGAAGCAATCGTTCCCGGAAAATCAGCTTTAAATCATCTTTGTCGTCGTAAAATTCGCTTTGAACGCCTCTGCCCGCGCGACGTGTTAACTCTCATTGAGACGCGCGTGTAACAGAATGTTGTTTACACGACTGAAATCCAATAAAAAGGAGGTTCGTTCGAAAAAATGGTAGGGAGTGATTTCGTTTAGGGTTCCTCGAGACTTCACCACACCAGTTAAAGGAGCAATAGTATATCCTAATTCCACCAATGATTTATAAAATGTAAGATATGTAAACAGAAAAAGAGTGGTAACACGTATTAGAATATATCATATCTTAAGCTACTATTTAACCTAGACGACAAATAGTCTAAATAGAAAAGGAAAGAGAAGAAGAAGCGAAGGTCCGTTCTCCGCCTCGCGATTCCATCCGTTTTGTAAGCGCGGATAGGGCTCGGTTACATCGCGAGATAAAAATATTAATTCGTTACGCGCGAGGTAGCGAGCTCGCGAGCGAAAAAAGCTGACCGACGACGCGTTGACGGTGATCCATGGTGACAAGAGGGAACGTTTTTGCCATCCGGGCGAACCATTGCCCCTGGGAAAAAGGAAGATAAAGCCACTTACGCTGTTCGAGCCGGGAGGAATCGTGCACTGACCGCTAATATTTTCAGCTCTTTTTGCCGCTAATTACGGCGCTCGTGGAAGCGACCTTTATCGAGAGCCACTCGAGAGCGCCTCGGACACTTGAAGATTAAAACTCTGCTACGAATTTAAAATAGGACGCCCTTACGCGGGCCGATTCAAGGAAACGGGACCGCGATTCGACGGATGCACACGCTTTTCTCGGAGTTTAATTACAAACCTACTTGGTTAAAACTGTTCAAAGTAACCACAGCACGGGATCATCCTGTATCAGGATCGGTCACACGATTCATTCCAAATGAACGTGCGATCCAGAGAGGGATAAATTGTTTTTATAGTCCCGACTTCTGACAATTCGCCGAGTCTATCGAATGGTGATTTTACTCATGTCAGTCTATTGGTCTTATTGGTTTTTTTATCGTGTCATATGTTTTCCAGTACTGTTATTTATAGTACTATTACGATTGGAACATCAGAACAAGTATATTATAGCGCTTCAGTGTGAATGGCAAGGGGAGCTATGTACATATACTATTATAGTTTGATAAATTACTAATTAATTAATTAATGTTACCCAGTTTTTTTTAGACGTGTCCAACGGAACCCAGAAGGGATCCTAACCGTAATTATCCGTAGAGATCATACAGCTGTGATCTTGTTCAGAAGCAATAACACGAGATCCATAAAAAATTCAAGTCAAAGATCCACTACCTACAGCCTACAGCGTAGTAACTACACCATAAGATACCAAAAACATTCCAGTCGAAGATCCATATAAGGGAATCCTCCTCGTCGCACGATGAAAGCTCTCCCAAAACACAGCTTCGGATCGCGATCGAAAGCTCCATGGAAAGGGAAGAAAAACAAGGAAGAATGGGACCGTGATCGAGTGATTCGCGGCGGTCTATCGCGAATCGGAGAATGCGATGGCGGGTGGCGAGAGGCTGCTCGTGGCACCCTAAATCATGGCCTGCCGCCGCTGATTCCCGTTCAATTTACTAATTGAATCGAGAGGAGCCCGCATGGGCGTAGACCAGCCGGAGCTCCGCCCTTGTACTCTCTCTTCCTCCCCACGTTCCCGTGTCTACACCCACTGCGAGAACGTTTCGAGAAGGAGCAGCAGCACCCGGATAACACTCCACTCGCTATATGCTCGACCGTCACCGAACGAAATCTCCCTTCTCAGTGTTCTCAGTGGCATTTCGACCGCATCCGGAAACGCATCATCCGAAATTCTCGGACAAGACACCGTGTCGCGTGTGTCCTCGCCACCCCTAGTGTCCTTTGGTTGATCAGATTGATCATCGAACAACAATTTTTCATCTTTTTAGATTTTTTGTTCGACAAACGACAAAATTCTTGTCTTCATTCGTCACGTTTAACTTCCCTGTTGCAAAACAGTCACACTTTCCTTTCGGAGCGAATAATATTATTGGGGGAAATTTCGTTGGAGAACGTTCTTTGATTTTGTTGATCGACGTGAATGGTGTACCTTTGAGACACGAGTTTACCGCGGTGAATTCGAGGGGAAGGCGAGCCGATTGAAGAAGAAAGGAATCAATTGGTTGTACATCTTTTGTGAACTTGTGTGACAGTTCGTGAAGGGGGAGCACGATGATGCTCGGGGGTTACGAGACGCAGCCGGATTACTATCCGCAGTGGCATCAACCCTATAATTATGTTACGCAATTACCCTACGGTAAGTTATGACTCTTCTGAAAGTTTTTTTTTTTTTTTTTTTTTTTTTTTTTTTTTTTTTTTTTTTTTTTTTTTAAGATGGAATCTAAAGCCACGATAAATGGCTGATTCTATGCGCAAGTTACTAGTCGTTGATATTAAAGAAAGGGGTGAATTTATACCATTCCAGCTAATTCCTTGGATTCTATTACTGATTCAGGATTATTGGGTTTATATTAGCAACAATATCCTTTTTTTATGTAAGCAACTGATACGTATAAGTAACTGTCATGTTTAATTGACTAAAAGTATAACTCATATTGTATACTATTTATTCGCACGTACGTTGAAGTAATTCATTACAAACTCTAGATCGTTAACATTGGTGCGTTAATTTCTCAGCGACGGAAGCTACGCTTCGTTCTATACATACACCGTAAAAATCGTAAGATCACGCACAACAATACGACCTCATAAACTACATTGAAACCGTCACATTCGTTGTCCAAAGTAGTAAAATAACAAAAAATTGTATCATAATAATTTCTGTTACCAGAATCTTACTAAAATCAACTAACCTTATTTATACATCTACTAAACATTTACAAAGATCAATTATAGAGAAAAGAACACACCGTAAACCGAATTTAACGAGTACCGATTTTACAGTAAATCCAAGTGTTAAATGCAAAGTAAATGCCCCTATATAACTTCTATTATTCACTTAATGCACCGATAAGAAGCAAAGCTTGTCCCCTTGGTGACAAAAAGGAAACCATTTCTGTTGTGCAGGCCCGCTGAACGTTCCGGACGCGGACAGCCAATCGACGTACTGGGGTGCGGATTCTGGGATCTCCGGGGGTAGTTCCGGCGCGGGGAGTCCTACCGCCTCTACACCACCCCTGATCGAAGAAATCGGTGTCCAGGAGACCACCGCCGGTTACTCCCCTCTACAGCAATACGCTCATCCCTCGGTCAACCAGCACTACCAGAACCTTTCCTATCCGGCCCAACAAGAGCTCTCCCATCATCACCTGCATCACCATCATCATCATCATCATCAACCGAGTGACAGAAGGGATGCTGAGTACACAACGGTCTCGTCGATGAACCAGGTCGACGGCACCTTTCAGCAACACCTTCGACAGGGGACGAGGGAGGGTGGCTTAGTGGTCCGGCCGAAGAGGCGAAACACCGCGAACAAGAAAGAACGAAGACGAACCCAGAGCATAAACAACGCGTTCGCGGATCTACGTGATTGCATACCGAACGTACCGGCGGACACGAAACTGTCGAAGATCAAGACGCTTAGGCTTGCTGCATCCTACATCGGCTACCTGATGGCGGTCCTCGACAGCGACGAGGGCGAGGAACCACAGACATTCCGCGCGGAGATCCTCTCGAACGGCCGGAGGAACAAAACGACTCAATTGAATCAGGTTCGTGAATTTTTAATCTTGTTGTAGGGTATTAGATTCGCTAGTAGAGATTTTTAGGGGTATCTTGTCGAGTGATAAACCGTGTCCCTGAAAGCATTAGTGGTGTAAGTCAATAAATATGCTTTTGAGGTATTTAAATTAAAGATTTAGGAAAAAATCTTGTAAACGCGCCCTCTTCTCTTGAATTCATGCACTCATCATTACTGTATCCGGATATATTACATTGATCAAAGATAAATATGAATACTCATTGAAATTATTCAACACCCCCAGGACAGAATGAAACTAGGGTTATTTTTCTGTGATAACTAAAATTGATGGAAAATTGAATAACAACCTTTATCAGGATAGAATGGAAAAGAACTTCTGAGACTCCCGGTGCAGAATAGCTGAAATTAACAATCCTAAAATACCTATTATACTTCTTTTAATCCAGTTTATTTATTTGGTAAAATAGTAACATTGAATTTTTAATTATTTGTGCCGATGATTATTAGAACGCGACATTTCTTCAGCACTTATAGATTAGAATAGGCTCCCGAATAAAAGAAGGGTTCATAATTTCTTTATAATTAGAGAAACACATCTCTGGTTAAGCAGTTCGATTTCCGCTGATTACTTTTACGGGAGAACTATCTCGAGGGTACCTATACACTGTGGGCTTGAATCTACGCTATCCTCGTGGACTTTTCTGAATCTCCTGGAACACTTTCATAAGCGCTGCCTTCGCGTAAACATCGCCCTCGTTTAATTGGGTCTCGTTCGTCGCCGCTTGAGCGCACTCGATTTTAAACTTGTCATCGTACCTCGAGATGCCTCGAAGGAGAAAAAGAGAGGAGGAATCTCGTCGTATTCGCGTGCCATTAGATTGTCGTCTATACGTCGACAAAGTAACTTGGTCAACGTTACAGTAATAATAATACCACCAATAACGATTTCCTTACTGATCAAAGAAACTACAGAAAGAACAAAGATGGGAATATAATCAAGTATAACGATTAATAACGAATGCAAAAGTTTGTAAAGGGCGGGGTACAACATTGCATTTCCACGAAAATTATAATTATAAAATTATGTATTTGGGAGTCTTTGCGAAACGAAAGTGGCCTCAGTAGAAGTAACAATTAAAAACGAGAATACTTTGTAGAACGAACAGTCCACACCCTTTCCTAAATATGTAACTTAAGGGCGTGTTTTCAATAGAACCAGACATGATAGTAACGGACACGGAGAAACGAATTTTTGGTGGCAAGCAATGAAGGCAATGGAGTGCTCGGATCGTCCAGGTACCACAGGTTTTCGACCATCAGTTGAAATTCTTTCACAGTTTCTGTAATACATCGACTTCAGGGACACGTGTTTCCATCAGACCCTGTAGTTTTGTGGTTATCCCCATTATCCGCGATTTCCCGCCACCCACGAAGGAACTTCTTCGTTTCGAAGGGACGTCGACCCACATCGATACTCGTCCTACGATCTCTATCACATTATCGTCGAATAAAAATTATTTATTGCGCTACATCTAAAGACACCTCCATTCTATATGTAGAACTATTGGGTGTACCAATAAGTAGTCCACTATTTTTTATGTAAATTCCGAATTTGGTTTAAAATGATTCAGAACCCTTTGCTATATTAACAGTATTCATTATTCTCTGGCATTCTGACTAGTCAGGAGGTTGGAAAATCATTCTGAATTTAAACTGAAACAGCATGAAAACCATATTGGATTACTTATTGGTACCCCTAATAGACTTCCTAAAATAATACAATCACAAAGTTTTTAGGACTAGTAAAAATAAAAGGAGGTTTCATTTTTCTAATTGCAGAACGAGTCGTGTTTTCATTCCGCGTCGAGTCTCATGCCCGAGGAATCGTCAAAGGGCAAAGGACGAACCGGATGGCCCCAGCATATGTGGGCCCTCGAATTGAAGCAGGAATCGCAGGCCAGTCAGATACAATAAGATCATCGGATCTAAATCACTATCTATATTTCCGACTGAACTTGGTGGGCTCGAACCACAGACACCCAGACGAATCGTAACGGAAAAATATGAATCGAGGCTCCGTCCAGCCACGATGGAGATCCAGTAATTTAGTAATTTAGTTTATCGAATTCGTCAACAACGAAGGATGACGTTTCATTATGCCATTTCTTCGCTCGTTCTCGAATCGAGGAAAGAACGAACGAAATGAAACGTTCCACGAAGTTTAATTTAATCGGTGGACCGTGGATCGAAGCACCTTACGAGAACGAATACGATCAATTAACGATGGATTCCTAAGAATATTCGTATAATTTTGGCAATCTCTAGATTTCACGGTGATTCGAGAGTCAATCAGGCTTTGAAACAGAACAGAGGAGCTAAGAAGAATCTTTTTCATGGGAATCGTGTTCCCCGCGAGAGCATATCATAATTCGTTTTGTAAGCTAGATTATCGGTGGAAATGGGCAAATTCATCGAAGTAAAATTTCGAATGACAACAAGAAGATAAGTAGTTAATTCTTCATCGAATTCACATAGGCATTTCAATTTTAAAAGTGAAAAGCCGTTTCCTATTGAATTAGTACACATATACATATGTATATCTAAATAAGCATTTAATCGAATCAATTGTTCGACTACATATAATGAACATCTTGAACCGTCTTTCTTTTTACCATGTGCTCTTTGAGTAAAACTGTGCCCAGCTCTAACCACCCGTCGAGTGTCCGAAAGATGATTTAATTTCATCTACGAGCACGCTGTACAAATAATGATCGATCGTTTGTAAATACGCGTCCGTGATACGTTACGTGTGTAAATAGAGGTGTCCTGTTTCGTAGTTGATAATTAAATGTTAGCCTTTTGTGTCGGTTCTCGCCGTACCCGTACAACCTGATAAAACGTTCAGGCAGCTGAATGTAATCGTTTCCAGAAAAAATTCAATTTTCGAAGTAAAACACTCGAGAACTTATTGTTTCGAATATTCCTCCTAAAGTTTTGTTTTAGGATGACTAGAATATTCGACCTAGATATGTTACGTAGAATGTTTTGCAATACTCACGAAATTATGGGTGAGTTTCTCGAAGAATAAGTTGTATTTAAATAGGACGTTCTTTTTATTTCAAATTCGATGCTGTACGAGAAATAAAACGGAAGACGCAGACGGCTAACGAATTATACGAGAGTTATGTATATCGATCAATACATCGAAGCAAAGGGGTGCGAGGAGTAAAGTCTAATTAAACGTGTAATTCCCTTATTACGGTTCCTTTCGATTATTTTTCCCAGAATAGTGCAATAACATAACGTTACTGAAACCCTCCGTTACCATTTAGGTTCACTTCGTGTCGTATTAATTGACAAGAAAAAGGAATTTTTCGTGTCGAAAATTATAAAGGATTCCCGCGATGTTTAAACTTCCGAACACGCTCCGCCCGTTTCCCCGTTCGTTCGGTAAGACTCTGGATCGGTTCGAAGTGCTTGTAAACTTTTGTATAAAGTACCGCGTTAACGATGTATAAAAAGCTACTAGCAATAAACAGAATATCGTAATTTAACTCCGTTTGCCTTTCTTTCATCCGTTTAACATCTTCTGCGTTCAGAATCTCTTCGTTCTAGAACTTTGTTCCTCTCTAATTTTTCTTTTCAGCGTACATTGCTATCGTGACAATCGTGACACAACGTCGCGATTTGAGTTCCGTCTGCCAAGGCGACAAAATGTTCAACCCAAATCACAATGTTTCGGCTCCCGTGTCGAGGCCTTCCGTTGCATGGAAAACGTGTTCTCCTCAGACTACACACTGAGCAAGCATTGTTCGACGGCGACGACCGGCTCGTATTTCCTGGATATCCTGGCGCCGTTGCTCGATCCGTGGTTGTAGAAATTCAAACGAAAGAACATCCTTCTGCCTTCTCCGGTCAGAATAGTTTATACCTATGTATAAAAAAGGAGGCTGGAAAAGGCGACGATCGATCGACGTTTGTTTTCGTTATCCGATTGTCCTCGGGGAGTTATCCTCTTCACGCCGTGGACCGTGGATCATTCTACCGGGCGTAAAATAAACTATCGCTCGATCAAACCAATCCAGACTAAATATTTGCGGTGTCTTACGAAGACATCTCTATCTGACGCCGGTTCGATAACTTCGATCCGACGACATTGTCGACTCTGTATATTGCAAATGAGCTGTCCCGTTCCGCAATCTAAACGGAGCAATCGAGAACGATCTTGAGCTCGGAGTTCGCTTGCAATCAAAGAGGTCAACATCAAACGATGGACGCGTCGATGATGGACGACGAATCTAATGTTGCGAAGAAATTCGATAAATTTTCTTGAGGTTCCAACGATCCTTCACTAATCACGTTCACTAATCTCAATTCTGTCCTCTGTAAGTTAATAATTTCAAGCAAATCACTCCAAAACGATGAAATCGTAAAATTTGCGGAGAATTGCGCGCGACATCTGACTTTGAAGCTATTCGTTTCGCCGTAAATCGCGAATCACCGTCCCACTCAAACGCGCGTTAATGACTAACGTCAATTAGTCGATCGAGGCTCGAGCGTGCTCGTTCCCGCACGCAAAAACCGTTGCCTCTTTGGACAGATCGCGCGCCGTACTCCATGGCAAAACCCGAAGGACGATACTGGCAGCAGGCCGATTGATGACTGTTTGTTTATCGGAATACGCGTCGAGTGGCAGTATATTATAGCCGCATACGTATACATATGTATACGTGTTACACGTTATACATTCGGCCCCGTACCGTATTCTAGAGCTCGGTTTCGCCTTGTATACACTTCAATCGTCTTATGCTGACCATGGTTGCCCGAAGAATTCCCTATCGTAGGGATAAGGTGATGTTACACAGAGCTATACATATACACGAATACGACTTGTGCACACACCATGCTAATATCCCATTAGAAATGAAATTGGAACGACGCGTCCCCAATACAAAAATATACCCCCTCTACTACTCCCTACTACGTCATTTTGTCCCTGGCCATGTTTTCCCTACTTCTCGCGATACTAATCTTGACGAGATTTCTGTAAAGAGTCAAAAATTTTTCGAATTTCGTGAGTCACTGTGATCGACAGTATTGGTCATGAATCAGGAACAATTATAAACTTAGAAACTATAAGAGTCAATTGATTAGAAAGTTCAAGAAATCGTCGTAAGTGGACTGCGGATTTTTATGGAAAATGATATTTTATAAAGTAATTCACAAAGACAAAAAAATAGTAGGAACTTCCTTTTTTCTTTAAGAATCTTCTTGGGTTAAGAATAAAAATGTTCTCTATTATTGTATTTCACAGAGTCAGATAAGCATACAAATGCATAAAACCCGCAGTTAAGTCATAGGCAATGTATGATAATTCATTGAAAAAGTAGAGCACGATGAATACTTTAGATCGAAGATTTAGAAGAAATGTGACTTCTTTATCTCAGTTTGTACGAGTTGATGTTTCATGAAGGATTGAACATTTGTAACCGTTCGAGCAACGTATACGCGAGAAATTGTAACGTAAACGTGGAAATTCATTACAGCAGCAAAGACTCCAAAAGGGTAGGGACGAGGTACGTGCTGCCCCGCTGGAAGGTGTTAAACACGGGAAGGTGGAATCGGCGTCGCTGTTGTAAACTCTTTCCTTGACGAAGCCCAGAACACCAGGCGAACCCCTGAATCAACGATATAAACACTCCGCGGTGCCTAGGAAACTCGGTTATTCTCGGTAACGGCGAAGAGATCGTTGCTTCCTTGTCAAAATGTTGCCCTGAGCCCTCTCGGTACACAAAGGGAATCGCGAACTTTTTCTCCCTTTGCTTTGTACAGGATGTTTTCGCAAAATTCGTATTGTTTCGAATGTGTACCTTTTTTATCGCGTCAACGTGGACGACAGTTTTACAATTTAAAAACACTTTGAACTTTCCGAATAACCGAATATATTGTATACATGCAGTAGAAAGTATTTAAATGCACTGTACAAAGAAATTGTTTTCGGTAAGTCTGCGTAACATGTGCAGAGAAAAATATGAAATTTCAATCTTCTGAATTAGAAGATTCTTCTTCTTTTTAAGTATACATATAAGGAAATCGATATAATACAATGATAAAATGTTCGACCAATCGATCAAGAATATATGTAGAGGAGGGTTCGAAACTAGAAATTTAGCACTATTGTTTCTCTAATGTATGTGATCTCTGATATTCTGTCCTGTCACTTTGCGATTTATACATTATACACCCGGTAGCAAATTAATTTCAAACTCCCATCGAGGTCAGATCCAAACGTCAAACTCTGCGCCACAATCTGGTCAATCTGCCCTCAACCCTCACCGTTTGTTCCATAAATCTATCAGATCTTATCGTACCTCAGGATGACAGATAGTCATTTAGAAAATGAACCCTACCGATTCGCTCACGGAACTTTTTTCCTCCTGCTTACTCCACACTTATTATACTTGTACAGCTACACTACAATTATAAAACGTTACATATTTCTAACATTTTCGTCCATAACAACGACCCCAAAGATTTTTCGTGACGTGCTCCTGTAATAGCAAAAAGATATATTAAGAATATTGGATTAGTTATAGAAACGGTTTGAACCAAGTAATCGAGTAAACGTGAAAATACGAGGTCGAAAAACAGAAAGCAAAAGACATCCTTACGTGGGAATGTTTTCGAGCCAGAGATCTGAGCAAAACAGATACATTCGTGTGCGAGCAACACACCGAAAACGCATACGCGCCCGGCGTAAAAAGCATGAAGCAGACGTTTGTTTGCTTTGACGAGTATCGAAGGTCCGCTGTACGAGGAGTCTAAGTACAACCAACTAAGTACGACTCGACCACTTAGCGTCCTCATGAAAAACTGTCCCGTGCATGTGTCAGCCCGCTCCCTAATTGCTGAGCCCGCGAGATGCTCTTCTCTTGAAGCTTGATGCGCGAGAATAACGCTGCCCGTAATGCTTTGTTTGTCCCCTTTAGGAATTTTTCTGCTTCAATTATCGATGACCATCGTAGCATTTTCAAACTCACCTTGACAGAAACATTTTTCGTTCAACGTGATCGCGCTTATATTATAAATATTAAAACACTTGCTGTATACGAAGATAGTAGTGATCTTACACGGAAGCTACAATATGTATAATTAAACATTTTCCTTTAAAGTTCGTCTTGTATTCGATAAGAGCTCTAATATTTATTCAGTTTACAGTGATATAGTAACAATTATTAAACGACAAACGATACGATTTATTCCGAACGGAACGCGTTCGAACGTCAGACGAACGGATCGATGGAATGACCGAAATGCACCAGACTCGTAACACCACAAATCTTCCTCGAAACCGTTTACACTACGAGAGACGACTGTGCATCGTACCGTAAACAATACCGTTTCCCTCTAACATAGATTATGTTTTCTGTCCGAGTGTTAAACTTTAATGTCTCGCAAATATTCCCTTGTTATCTTCGTTGTTTTCAGTAATGTACACTTTACGATGGTTTAATATCCTATCTACATACAACGTTCAACTGCCCCTGCAAAGATCGTAGACAGTAGTTTGGCAAAGCTGATCCTACAAGGCTCTATATTATCGTATTGATATCCCTACCAAGAGCGCTATAACCTTATTTTCATCGTTCTTCAAGTGAAAATTGAATCGTGCTCCCGCCGACCGACCAGTCACTAAATGCGCCGATCGCGAAGCTGAATCGTGCTTTTATACGCCACAACAACGGATGACCTTCCTCCGCTCAGCCTCGATCTTGTTGATCCCGAAATTGAATTGGTTAATTGACAGGCTTAATCGAGAACAGATTGTCCCCATGGAACGCCCGGAGCGCTGGCTCCAGTCGACCGGGAACAGAGAACGCGAGGGTTACCCCGCCGATTCCACCGAGCCATTATATTTTTCAATTTTCAGCGTAACACTGCTGCAAGTCATTCGGCTCACATTCGTCTCCATTTCGGCTCTACGAAATCACCGATTATCGATTCCTTGCCCAATCACCCGTACCCCCTAATTGCACACGCTCCAGTCATCATTTTGTCTTTTATTTCACAGGACGTATCCAAGTCTCCCTGTTCTTCCTAATCCTACGTATAATAAAAAAAACTTGTGTATTATATCTAAACGTGAAGTTTGGAGAACAGACGAAAGGAAGCACGTGGGAAAAGCTAAGAGCCTTAGATAATCGCAACACCTACGGGATACAGAGGACAAACAGGATACCTATACCACACACAAGCGTTATCGTGTTACTCGAACGCGACCGATTGGAGGTGTAATTCACCCCTCTTCGGTGGAGCGAAAACACGGTAGAAACTGAAAACAAATAGCGGTGAAATTCCCTGCAAATCCCGGAGGAGTGAATGAATCGGGCGCGGGTGGGTAGGCTTCCGGTTTGCAGAGCTGGGAGCAGCGGGGACGATTGCAGGGTTGTCACGAGATCGGAACGCATCCCGTAGCAGTCGGTGTGGGATCCTCATTAGGTATGGAGGACCCGTGGATCTCGATTGAAATTGAGACAAATCGTTTTACGGGGCCGGGTTCGAGATTGGCCTCGGCGGGGCGGATGTTTGCGCGTCTCGGTGGCTCGGGGCGAAATGAATGAAAGAAAGGGAGAAAAATAGTCTCGATAGAGAACCAAACGAGGAGGACAGTAACGCGCGTAAGCAAAAACCCCCGGATGGGTGGGTCGCACCCTTATAAAACCTGCGGATCCGGACCGTATCGGCATCATTCGACGACAAGTCTCGTGATACGGTGCACCCGAGGAAGCAATGATCGGTTCAAACGTCTTCTCACCGTCCTGCGTCGCGTCAATCTGCGCCCTGGTTTGCCTGCTTTGCACGGTGTCCTGCACTTCCGGCGAATACGGTAGGTCTTTACACTACAAAACATTATACTGGAAATTCCGTGCTTTTCCTCGTCAAAGAAACTATGTGATAGCTACTGTTGCTGTGTCACTTGTTTACCTGGCAGCTTTGTTCTTTCAACGGCGTCGACTGTCATGGCGTTCATTGATGACTGACGCTGTTAGGTTCCGTGACAAAACCACTGAACTTCAGTGTAATCGATACTAACTTATTTCTTCAACAATACTGACAACAGTTTGGTTCTTACCGTTACACTTTCGGTCCCGTGTCCCCTTCTCGCGCCATGTTTCAGAACATATAGAGGAAGCTCTTTTCTTTTTTTCTTGTCAGAGGGGAGAGAAACCTCGAGCAGCATCGTGAACGACAGAACGTCGGGCAACGAGTTCGGCTCGTGCACCGACGGCAAGTGCATAAAACGCACCACACAGGAGATCACTAGCGGTATGTGGTTCGGACCGCGGCTAGGACGACGACGAAGGGCCGACAGGAAGCTGGAGGTCGATCCGGACCTCGAGGCCCTAGCGAACATCCTCGACGGTGGCCGTTGGGCCGTCATCACGATTCCAAGTATGTACATATACTACACTCCTCGATCATCTTTTACCAAGAACGAAAAAACAGTGAAAATTTTAACAATCTGCTCTTGTATGTACTGTCTACGCTTCCGTAACGAGCTGCACTTGTTCCGTTGCTTTCTTATTCTTTTTCTCGCACAACACGGACGTATCAGAACATTATCATTACAGATTTCGTAGAGATGGGAAATATTTTCCTTTCCAGTTGAGGTATACTTACATACGAAGGTTTCCGCCTGCCATCACTGTGTAGACTATTCCTCGAGAAGCAAACGGTTTTTTGCTAATAATTTTTCAATAATGTCTTGATTCAGGCGGTGAAAAACGGCAACCGACCCAGTTCACGCCTCGATTGGGGCGCGAGTCGGGGGAGGAATTATTCTCCTACGGGTACCCGAGGGATCAGGAAGAGCTCTACGCCGAGGAGCAAATATTTCCCCCGTTGTTCGCGCCTCGTCTGGGACGACGACTGCCCTGGACTCCATCCCCGAGACTTGGACGTCAATTGCACACTGTCTTTGAGAAACCGAGACAGTACGTCGAAGATTCACGCTTCTGAGACCCGACACGATTCGCTGAAACAAAGAAAATAGCCGAGGACATAGTGTAATTGAGACGCAAGGAAATAAAAGACTTGTATTTATTTGTATTATAAAGCACGTTGTTGTTCCCTTTTGGCTTTAAATTCCATCTCGTTATAGAATCACATCAGAACATATTAATGGTAACAATAAAGAATGTCTCTATTAGATCAGATATACGTAGATAATGAAACGTTGACGGTTCGGCAAAGATGCCGTTCCAAAAATCTAACCTGGAACCCCAAAAATTGAAGTAAAAATAGAAAATAAGAAGGAATTAGGATAAGTTGAGTGCAACAAGGGGAGACGCGTTTAAACGAAGTAAATGATTGTGCAACAGAAAGAATAGATGAAAGAAAGAGGATCGAAATTTGGAAGAGTTGGTTTTTGCTAGCCACCGATAATTAAGAAACGGGCGCGAGAGAGCCGTCTCGCGTGTTATTCTTGTCCGTTCCGATAGTAAATTGTTACTCGAGCAAAGAGAGGCGGAAAGTTAACTTGTATCTGTTGGCAGTGTTCCCAAGCTTTATGATTACGAGCGGAGTCTACACTGCCACATGGCCCCGCGGTAGTTCCGGTCGAGGAATTACACGCGTAGTTACGCTTCCCTTGCACCCTCTTCTCTATCCTCACGGTCTTCTCTGTTGAACGAAAATTCTCCCTTGAATTTCTTTGATTGCGCGAAGTACATGTACTCGTCAATAAGAAACTTAAAAAAACAATTTCGAATGCCTTTTACTACTTGAGAACGCAAAATCATCGAACAAACCCTAGAGTTTCAATCGGGAAGTAATCAAAAAATCTTTGGGTGTAATGTATATGCATCACGAAGAATAAACGGAAACGTGGATCGAATAATTCTTGTTTTTTTTTTTTTGTTTTAATAGAAACGATACACCGACGTCCAAAAGACAGAAATTGTTCGTACAACCGAATGCACTGTAACAATGGTAAATTCAGTTAGTAGTTACGTAAATGCTGAATGTTACGTTTCTTACACGAAGGAATTGCACTTAGAAACATGTACCGTATAATCACAATGTTTACTTACGCGCATAATACTGTAGTTTGTATTTCGACAACGCATCACTGACTGAATTCGTTCGTAAAAAAAAAGAACTACTAGATACAGCTTAAATAGTAACATCGCTTTTTATAAATATTGAATAACAGGTTAGTAAGTTCTGTTGGACTTACAATCCATTTGCATTGCGACTTATTGTAAGTGGCAAGGCCTGTCTCTGTATCACCACAACAGTAAAACTGAATAAGTGACAGCGTAAATGGATTAATTGTTAATCCTAAACCATGAAGCAATAAACAACGAACAACCGCTTAGAAAAATAAAACACCAATCGCTGACATCGTGTGAAATAATTCATATTTTTGATCGCACACGTTTAGGTTATAATCGTTGGAAAGAACTTGTTTTATTAAATCGAAAATCGTAATTCGTACGTATCGATTCGCCAACGAGGAGATGCTTCTTGAATTTCAAACTTGTGACCAACTGTTTAAGTTTTATCGGCCGTTGTCGTTCCGGGACGCGGAATCAATGAAAGACAGCGGCGTAAGTATTCCTGTTTTACCAGGGCTCGTGAAAATACGCCCTACGATATGATTAAGTTATCGCTCGACGCATCCACCAGAACGACACTATGTAACTACGTTTAATCAATACCCGCGACAATCTCCCAGCGTTTTTGTACGTTTCCCTGCCCCGAGGAAACGTTTACGAAAAAATTTCTCCACTAGCTTGCCTCGTAATGTTACAACCCGTCAACGAATCAACGTCAACTTTCGAGTCAAGGCGTAACAAAACGAGTTGTCTGCCGAACGAACAAGTTTTGTCTTCGCTATTGACAGTGGAATCGTACGAAACTGCGATTGGAGCAATAACAATAAGCAACGATCGAATCGCTGTACAATCAGAACGACTAACCTCCGATAGTTGAAAGATCCAGTTCCAATAGGAAACGAACGTTCTTCTCTCTTTGTTTCGACTTAAAACGTACACACAACTACATGTAGAACACCCGCCTCTCAACAGCTTCGCCAGGAAAGCACTCGTACGATCAACGCGAAAACATTGCCGATCGCATTCCAGACGATCAGCAGCAGAAGATCGTACCATCGAATCGTTTTTCTCTCCACCTTCCATTTCTCGTTCCCCGTGTCCTCAGTGTTCACATGCCCTCGATTGTCACCGATCACGTCCCTATCCTCGTATAAATTAACACTTGACCCGCAAGCTTGCTCAAATATAACGGAGGATTCGCTCCATCAACTGCTGTTCTTTACGTCCGACTCGTTCGTGTCCTTGTGTCTGATCGAGTCCTCGTTCACAATCGATTCATAACCACGATCGAGCCTAACCTCCAATTTCGAGTGCGACGCATCGTCAGAGTCCTCGTCGAAACCGTTATTTTGATGAACGTTTTGTGGTTTTGGCCAGGAATCGTTGTTACTTTCCGGGCCACCGATTACGAAAATGAACGGACATCGGTCGTCCCGCGAATGAGACTTTAGATCCTGCGAGGTACCGGATGCGTAAATACCCTGTTGATAATTGACATCACGCGCAGAACTGTACACGCTGTCGTCGTTCGACGTCCGATTGAAGGTGTCGTCGCAGGCCTGCGGGATAGACGACGATGACTCGTTCGTGGATCGATAGATCTCCTTGCTCGAATCGGTCGAACCGAACATCTTTCCCTGGTTGGGCTTCGTGGAGAGCGCAGACTGGCTCTTCCTGTTCGCGAACAGCATACGATCCAGGGTCATGAATGGCATCTCGAAGCACAGACTCCAGACCGCGGCGAGTAGCATCGTGAGACACAAGTTGCTGCAGTAGCTGCGGAACTGGAAATGTCGACAGAATTGAATTTTATTCATTTTCTGTCCTTGAAAGTTTTGGAAAATTGGATCCGGTTTATTGTTGGAGGGAGCACAGTTTGGACACAGGTTACTTACGATCGACATTGGTGTGACTATGCCACTGGTTCTGACCGAACCAGCCTCCGTCAGTAGAAACACGTAGTGACACAGGTAAGCGCTGTAGGTCAGTTTACTGAACGGAACCCATCCTTTCCAGGACAGACACACACCAACGAAACCTTAAAAGAGAAGTACCTATTTTAGTGTATGAAACTTATGAAAATTCATAGACTGACGTATAACGTTTCGCGTGGGTAGCATCGTTTAGATAAAATTGAACGTCAATATTAAGGCAATCAAACAAATGCCTTCAGATCCGGTGCAAGTTGTTTCTACATGTAAACATAATTTTCATAGAACTAATTTTTCCAAAAGAACGCATTCATTCTCGGTGGCAGACATTTGATCGTCGATAGAAAATACGGTAAAGGGAACAGTATATTTAGCAAATGCACAACGTGAAAAATTGTATTTAAACACAGCGATCACATTTCAATGACCACTACCTCCGTATCCGTGCACACAGCAAAAAATGAGCCAGGAGATGGAAAGGGTGAAGATCTGTCTGTGCAGTCCTGCGTAGAAGCTTGCTTCAAGCCTGTCGTAGACGTGCTCTTCGAGATACATCCATCGAGGACCGACGAAAACGAGTAAACCGGACACCGCAGCTAGCAACCATCCGCTAACCATGTACATCTGTGAAAAATCACGTTATAGATAGAGCACAGATGCATCGTGAAAAGGTAATGCTGACTTGAATACGTTATACGACTTTTCCGGCGAACATGCATGAAGTTGCGGGGGATTTTCTTTTTGCTTCAGAGGAATACTCTTCTGTTTTCATTTCTAAACGGAGGAAACGTTTGTTAACTTATCGGTATCGAGGCTGTGAGCTTCTGCTAGCGATTTTTTCATTATTATACGCGGACGTTGACTTAGTTTTAGGGCAGAATTTCTTTGAACAGTGACTGTTCTCTCCCTATAAACGCGCTGCTGAGTTCACACGGTGCTATTATAGACGGAGTGTTCTTTGTTAGGTGTCTTGTTTCTATTTTTAGTAAAAAAAAAATGAGCGACGATAGTGAGGATGAAGATGATATTACAGAGAGGTCGATGAGGCGCGATCATAAAGAGAGAATCCAATGTTTCCCTCATCGTTTTCAGCTTCTTCGGTGTAGATAGAAGAAAATGAATGAAACTATTATGTTTAAGCATATATGTATACTCACCGGACGTATTTTGATGACTCGCGCCCGCGTCTTGTACAGTATGTAACCGAGAGCCAGTCCGATGAGGTACGCCCCGTACCTGTTGTAAACTTTCGTGTAGATTTGGACGTAAACGTTGGCCACATCGTTAGAACTAACAAACAAAACACAAGTATGACTAAATAAACAATATTAACCGGAAGAAAAATTATGAACTGGCAACGAATACGCTATTTGGATATTCTAATTGTGCGATCTACCATTAGATTCATACAGTCAGATATTTATAACACTATGTAATATAAGAATATGTAGACTTCTATCAGAGAAGTGGTGCGTACGCTGTACGACCAGAGAAAAGACGTCGACCAGGTGCAACATGTGGTCTCGAACGAAATAAATCAGACGATTCGAAAAGATATCGCAACGGACAGAGGAAAAGCGATGTTTCTTAAATTTTTATACTCACTCTTTGTAATAGAGCATGGTACCGGTCAGATTCAGGCTGAACGTAACAAAGAACGGTATAAGGATCGAAGTGACGAAGCCGACGACGATGACGATCCAGAAGAAGATTTCTCGCGTGGACTTGAGCATGGGGTACAAGATGATCGGCGACAGCCAGACAAGTTGCATGTCGGTCGCCAAGTACCAAGACTGTGACAGACACTGAAAACAAAAGGCGAGGATAGAATTTAGAGCCGATACGATTGGACCGAAAGACGAGAAATCAGCCAGAAATCGGGGGAAAACAGTTTCTCGTGTATTCGTTTGTATAATCGTATGTTCCCTTGCTGTACGTACTATTCTGGGCAGATTCACGTAATTGTTCACGTATAGTAGATTGGTCCACCAGTTCTCACGACAGTAATCCCTGTTTTGACCGACCCATTCGTCCCAGGCTGGTCCAGTCCCGACTTTGTAGAACAACGTCGCGTAAAAGCCGATCATCATCGCGTACGCCGGCGTCAGCCTCATGTATCGATGTAGATAGAGACCGATGGAAGAACGTGTCGGTGATTATGTTCGCGTTCAGCAGTAGCATGTTGCTCCAGTTCAAGTGCATCTTAAAAGTCCAATGAAATTGTTAATTTTAATACTGAACGGACCAAGGATCTTGATAGTGAAATTTCGCATGGAAAAATTGTGAATGATCAGCTCATCGAAGTAGTGAATTGAGAAATTTCGATTACACTACATTTTGTGGTCTTCACATATAAATAATATAGTTTTTAGAATCCTTGGAGAAAATGCGTTGATAATAATAATATGTAACGTAATTTCAATACGAGAGGTTAGTTATTCTATTTCATTCGTTCACATATGAACGATGATAGATACAGAAAATATTGAAACAAAGACACTTTCACCTCGTGGACGATCAGAAATTGACTTGTACTACTGTGTCTTCCTGCAGATTCTGACTGCATACTGGATGCAACGAAAATGAATGTTGAATCCTCGTGAACTATCTTGTGATACATGATTTATAGAATTAATAATAAATGCAAATACTATTTATTGTTATCAATAATAAACTTCTTCTATTTACTGAATGTGGTTTTCTTGGAAGTAACGCGGTTTTAAACGTAATTTCTCTCTAAGGTTGGATCGATTTGAGATTGTCACCACGTATCATATTGTTATACAACGCCGACGAATGTTCTTTTTATAATCTCCAAGATTCACCGGGAAATCCATAGTTCGTCGCGTCTTAGAAGCCGTTTCTCGCTTACCAGCGGGACCTCGCTAAGGTTCATTTTTACGCCGACGATCTCGCAATAGAACGTATGACCGCAGATTATCCAGCATATGCTCAGATAACGCAATCCATCGAGACATTTGATAGAGTTTCTGGATCTGTCCGTCCTCAGCAAATTCCTTCCATTCGTGTAGACGGAGAAGGACGTGAGAATCGCGTGTCTCGTGTCTGTAAAACCACAAAAGGACAGGATTGTTTACCGATTCTCCGGTTCGATCTATGAGCAATCTATGCAGACGTTGATTAAGACAGTGATCGTCGAGAAACCATTTAATCGTTCCATATCGAGAAAAGACAAAAAACGATAAACTGACGCAAGTGACAAACAAAGCATCCTTAACACCGATCGTTATCGGCCCAGGCCAAGAATCAGTTGTTATCGGTCACTAGTAAGATCTCGCGATCCGATCGCAGCCTGAAGCATCGTTCCGCGAGAAATTGATAAGCTGACACACACACACCCACACACATATATACGCACAGTCAGCGAGAAACGAACACTTTTACGTAACGAGAGTGAGCTACCCACCTTTTCGGTTCAACGTACTCAAACGGCCTTGCCTGGCGATGTCGTAACTCGTGCTGGCAATTATGATCACCGCGAATATCGAGAGGATTGATCTGCAATTAAACATTATCACACACGTCGTACGCGTTAGATCGTTGACACAACTTGACCGTTTTGTTGAATATCATACGAGATTCACCGGGCCATGTATAATTCGACGAAACAATTGTTACTCCTGCTAATCGTCTATACTTTTTATTTCTGTCGGAGAACGCCAGGGTTTGCGGGTTTGTACATTGCCCTGGTTTGAAAGTATGTCATTTTTGGACAGTCCGTGTGTCAAGACCTGAAACTATGATATTTTGTGATTTCTCAATATCCACTATCTATCCTTTAGTAATATGCGGTATTGGAACGTCATCGTCGATGAATAACGAAGTCAATCCATCAGACTAGAATCGCGACTATGAAACTTAAAAAAAAAAATGCTTTAATCACTATACATATATCTATTGCAAATGCATTGTAAATATTATTCGTTTAAGTGGCTGTGTTTATAAGATTTCACTAGCAATGGAATTAACTCGTTGTAAAGGGTTACAAATTGGTGATTCAAAATTGCTCTACCAAGGACGACATTACTTTCCCAGTGACCTAATTTGTGGTGACACGATGACGATATGTATTCTGGAGAATCGTCAGCTCCAAGAACGTACGGATACTCGTATTTGATCGCCACTTCAAGCACAAAATTGTGCGCCGATAATCTCCAGCGTCCCGATTTTTTTCTGGCGACACAATAAAGGTGAAATCGAAAGTGACGAATTCGAGATTTCCCTTCCACGGCGGTTTGAGGTATACGCCCGAGTGTTGTTAAAAATGGCGACGTCGCGGTCAAAGCGGCACGATTGCGCAACGTCCAAGGCAGATACCAGTTTTAAATATTATCATCCACAAACACCAAGAATTCGCCACTGCGCACTCTGTATAAACTTGGATGTGCAGTAAACAACGCGTGTTTTTTAATGACCTGGAGCAAACTTATCAGTCGCTCGAATTTAAACATACGGCATTTATATACAGGATGTAACAGAAATAGCTGAACGAACATCATATTTTGTACTCAAATCAATGAAAAGAAATCTTGAGATGGACGACAATAAAAGTAGAGGATTTAAATTGAACGTGAAATTAATTCCTTTATTTTTATGTTCCAATCTTACATCACCCATAAGATGCTCAAGCTCCTAAAGTTTGTCCTTCTATTTCCGTCACACCCTGTATACTTCGATCGCGCATCGCTACGCACTTACGTCAAAACCCCAGTGAATGCAGCACGATAGGGAAGCAAAACACTTTCAAGTACGTCCAAGAAAAGACGCGAATTAATTCATAACGTTAAAGGTCGCGCAGCCCGACCAATAAAAATTCGCGGAACTTCATCGGCGGAAGCGACCGAATGACGCAACACACGTCGACCAAGATTAAAATTTTTACGTGAAAAGGTCACGTAGGATATCCACGGATATGCAGAACCATCAGAGCCTTGTCCTCGAAGTGACCAAGCAAACAACGAACAGTTGTCTTTTTGGATCACGCGACAAAAACCGCGGGGCGCACGTTGCTGGTACGCCGATAAGGATATTGTATATGTATATTTACATGTAGATCCAATCAGTTGCGTCGAACACCGGCCGATCCGTTTCTAAGGTGTGACAAGAATTTTCGGGAACGTTCACCACCAAGTCCACGCGACCTTCCACCTTCAGAGGATCGAGGACGATTTCCAGCGCCTCCTGGACTTCCGTGTGGTTGCAGCTCGATGGGACGCACCACATCCACTCGTAAATCACCGTTTTCCCGGGGAGCGATTTCATCCCCTGAATTCACACATTTGTATTTCTTGAAAGAGAATACAGATGCACAGTTTCTTTTAATAGAGGCCGGCGGAGGGAGGGGGGGAGGGGGTATGGACTATAAAAGGATAAATCCATTTTGACGAATAATAATAGGAGAAACGGGATATTTTGGTCCTTAATCATATCGAGAAAATGAAATTAATCAAGAACTTCCTTGGAGGCGATATCTGATTCAGAGATAGCTCTGTTATTTGTACGATCGACAAATGAAGCGAAAGCACATCAAACGGAGCGTATCGAAATTCGATTATTGATCCGACTAGATTAATGGACATTCGGCCGTATCGATCGACGCTAATAATAGTGTCTTCGTTGCACGAAGATAGAAAATCTCGGTACAGGCATATAGCGAAGGGATTGATAACGATAATCATTAATAAGATCGGTCGACGATATACACGCGACTCCGGAACAATGACCGATAAAAAGGTATTGAATGAATTCGTGCTCGAGCACGTTATCGCAATCGGGAATAATGCGTCTTATCGGTGAATTTTACAGAAAGAACCATTTTCACTGGAAACAGTTGACTGCCATGTTTCTTGAACGTACAACCCCCCCCCCTGCGTTTTATAAGTCACTGGGCACTTGATTGTATTTTGAGAAAAATGAAAATCGAAACAGAAATTCAATTTCTCGAGAGAATTTCAGTAATGTATTTTATATTTCCGTAAGATACTGACCCTTAACGTTACCGAGACATCGTCCAGAATTTACTTTAACAAATATTACAAAACAATAATCAGCTGTAAATTTTGTAACACTGCCCATAGTCTGGGCAATCCGATGCCAAGATTAATGAAGAACTAGTGAAAGTGATTACAAACTGATTTGAGTGGAATCGGGGGTGAATTATTGTAAAAAATTCATTGTTTGGATGAATGTTCCTCAATCACATAGACATACTAATTAAAGATATATTTATAATTGTACACACCATTCAATGTAATTTACATTTTCTCCGCCATGCGCAAAATTGATAAAAATCGATTCGTTTCATAATTTACGTGATCCTGTTTGTGCATAGACTTACATAAAATTTCGAAAGAATTTTGAAATCGTAATCGAGTCGATTGATTTCCAAAGTTATTTCTGAACGAATTTATTGTGAACCAATGCTATAAGGTATTGGAAATTGAATCAAGATTTACTCACCGATGCATGTGCTACGTTCGACAAGAGATCGACCAGATCGGGATCCCGATGTTTCTCGGCGCCACCGGAGACGTCGAATTGCACCATTGCTTTGCAGGCCTTCCCGGTGAATCCGTGTCCGCTTTTCACTTGCAGACACTCGTCGTAATTGCCTAACTGCTTGTAATTGCCCGTGATTATGCCCGATGGAATTTTCACGGACGCGTCGTACACTGGAATTCAGAAGAAGGTCTTTGTACTTTTCTCGTGATTCCTCTTTCTTCCTCTCACCCACGTATGTAGTACAATCCCGTCTTCGTTACTATTCTCTACGGCGTACGAAACGAAACGTCATTCGAAATATTTAAAAAGTTTGGGTTATTCTATTATCATGTGATTAACTCTTTGAGTATTTATTTTTGAAAATTTCATACACTTTCTTTGCAATTCCTTGATTTGTTATATCCTTTTCGTAACTACTATACCGGCCTCATTCTTCCGTATATCTTTCCTTACTATATGAAGACCACACGAGAAAAACATGATCGGTCATATTTCCTTTTTTTTTGTAAAGCATAAAAATTAAAGTTCCTATTATTAGAAGGATGATATCTTTGAACCTGGCAGGTTATTGCTCCTTTTCAACTGTTAGTTGAAAGTTTGAGTTACCAGATGACATAAATATCGAAAACTTGAACAAAAATGAATTTATCACGTTTCCCAAATCAAAAGCTCAAGTACGTAAAGTATAGCAATTGAATGGCATTAAAAAAAATCAGAATACACAACGAAAGTACCTTCTGTAACGAGAGTACAACGAAAGTTGTGCTCGACGAAGATTGTTGAGATCGTGTCGGCGCAAAATTCGGTTCGAATATCGCTGTGCAAATACCGAAGCATTATTCTCAAAATACAGAGTACCTGTTATCATCGTGAAGATTGAGGACAGAAGAATTCCTTGACGCGACGCACGGCTTGTTCGCGGTACTTATACACATCAACCGGTTCCATTCGATTTATTATAAACCGCGAGTGATTATTTAAATGTCAACGCGAGACCGGCACATGTTCACGGGAATCATCCGATACTAAAACGTTCCCCTCGAAATTCTATACTTTTTCATTGTAAAACACGAGATACAAACGGTATGCAATTCCATTAATGTGTACACTAGACAGCAACGTACTATGTACAATTTACAATTGGTGTCACAGGTGGAACGTTTCTATTCTATTCTGAATTTCAAACCTATTGCCACCGTATTGAAACTATTCTGGATTATTTATTCTGAATCTGAACCCTATTGTCACCATATTGCAACCATCGTGGATTGCTTATTATCCTTCATAAAATTGTCCATCGTATAGAAGACCGGTATTCGAAAGATGAAATCCGTGAGTACAAGAGTAAATCACTCTTGCGATTAAAATATACAATCATCGATGAACCGCGAACCGCTTGTCGCAAGGCTTAATGTCCTTTCGGTGTATTCGAACATACACGGAAGTGCAATGGAGCTCGGAGATACGCGCGCGGGAACTGCGCGGTAACGTGAATCGTGAAACGGGTCGTTCGATAAGGGTCGCCGGAGAAAAAATGTGGCTACGATATCGTCGAATTTTTCAATGATGCTCGATAGCGAGGACGCGGTGGCACTATCCGCTGTGAGCTAACGCTCGCAAATAAACGTGTACGCGCGCCAATTGGTGACCAATACAACAACGCGTCGTTGCGATTTCCCAGTGACGTTTTTGCCAGGAACTTGGAACCAGGAATTCAGGTGGAGGGAAACTCCTGAATGGAAATCGAGTACAATAACCATCCATTCGATTGTTGACAATTTCTCGTTTCATCCACAAGGTGGAGAATTTCACGTGGAATTGAACAGAACGAGGATAAAGCGAAAATTGTAAAATTTATGTAGCATGAGAACAACTATTTGCGATTTCCTGATCGACAATATCGAGTGGATCGTTTTTGTAAACGCTGGCATTGATAAAGCGTCCCGATACCACCACGGAATCTGTAAAGACTGCGTTACATAAGGAAATCGTGGAGTTGTGCGGAACAAAACAATAACAATAATGACCGTAATAATAACAAAGTCTAAGACGTGACAACAAATACCGATAATGAATATACTATTCATTCCAATATCCAGATACAAAGGATTCGAAGAAATTTCAGCAGTCTTCAGAAGAAATTAGCAAATATTTCTCAAAATACCCCGAAAAGATTAAAGTAGCCCTCATCGATTGTATGGTCCGCCGGAACAAAATTTTCCACATGGTCGGCGTTACACGTGGCATCAATTTGAATGATGTCAAGAGATCTTCTACCTCCTCCGAGGACCTTGAGATCGTCGACTCGCAGAATCACGATCGACCTTCGTCCCGAAGGCTCGTGGGGGACCGATGCAGTTCTCTTGTTCCCGAGCGAGATTTTCGCCACGGAATTCATCTCCAGGTGCAAAAAAAAAGTAATACCCCGAGGGTCAACGTTAATTTCTCTGTCCAATTAAAGGAGCTATTCGTTCGAACGTTTTTTCTTCCCCGCAACTTTTTTTCCATTCCGCGAACGGACATTCAGAAAAAGGATCGACGGGTCCCCTGCAATGTGTCTTTCGACTTATTTTGTCTTTTATCATACCCCGTGTGCATTCGAAGAATTGTTTACCGATATATTCGTGAGAAAAAAACTGTGGGGGGCCGTTACGCACGACGAACTCTGAACAACATCTCGAAATTCTAATCTTCGCCTGTCTAGAGAAACGATTATGCTCGGCTCGGTGGCACGCAGCACATAAATCGAAGACGCGAAATCACGAAGGATCAAACGTGTCAAATGTCAGCCGGAGTTTCGCTTCTCTCGCTTTGTTCGATTAGGTAGAAAATTTTCCTCGAGCTTGCCCGCTGGAGAAAAAAAGCCCACGGAGACGCGATACGGAGAACACAGCGGCGGCTACCGGCTCTCGGCCGTCATCGATGAAGATATCGACGGGGAAGCAAACGAACTCGTGACCTTAGAATGCTAATTCCTTGCAAATGCGCATCTGAATAAATCACCGATTCCCAGTACGATGTTATTAACCCTTGCCGCCGTCGGATATTATAGTTTCCTATCTACACCGACGATAACGAACGTCATCACTCTGACATTTTCTTCGCTTCGATAGTGACTCCACGGAACTTTTTCCTTAACATCCATTTCCTCTCACCCCTTGCAATTTTAGAGTCGTTTTGTTCTGCAAAATAATTCGATTACTTTTTTGAGAAGACTGATACATAAAATAATCGCAGTTATTGCGTCCCAAGACAAACGAATTAAAGTGTTTTCAGTGCAGAGTAATAATGTCCCAACAATCATCATCCAACTTTCTTGGATAAGGATCACTATGGTGCAATAAGAATCATGTACTGCCCCCGATGGAAACGTATTTTCAACAAGAAACACATACGAAATGCTTATCGCATCGACATCGATTGAAATTCATTCCAGTTACCTGACTCACGCCGTATGTTAAACAAGGAGGCAATTTAAATAGTCAAAGGACGCGCGGTGTTGTTTAAGTGAGAACGACCTTGCAGCACCCGAAACGCATATCCCGAAAAAAACGAGCGAGCGACGGTTTCGTAACTCAGTTAGCAGGTTTTTTCAAATCTCCGTCTCTTTTCACGGTGTCAATGTTCATCCTCCTCTACGTGGCGTCGTTACGTATTTAACCGTCTCTGACACGCATCGTCGTTCGGTATAAAAAAGAAGCTGCATACACACACACACACGACCAGCCTTGAACCGCGGTGATGACGCCGTGCAGCTTGATCCTCCATTTTTTTTTTTATATATATATATATATATATACACATATATATATATATACATATATATATATACACGCGCACACACACACACGCGCGCGCGCGCGCCGTGTTTCGGAAGAACAATTCCTGGATCGGATAGTCGGTTCTTGGAAACGGAACGTGGAGCAACGATACAAAAAAAAGACAAGAAACAATGAAAAATCACCAAAGATTTTCAGCGAACGCCGTCGCCGCTCCTAATGACCGGACGTCAATAAGAGGTGACGAAAACAACGATCGACTCAACAATTACAATTAACGGACGAGTATATGTTTGTAAATAATTTTATGTGTTATCGGATACTACAACATTATGAATAATGAATTATGTAAATTTAATCCCCGATTACTTACTAAATCTCCGCAAAAACTGACACTTTTACAGATGTAAGAGAATGTCGGGAATAAGTATAGGTACAACGACTTTGGTAACGTCGACGCGTGCAAATGGATGTAATCACTCAGCTACACCTCCGAATTGCATTCCACCGGTCGCGATACAATGTTAAACAATTTCGAGTTTCCTCGGTAACTGAGGTCGGCTGATTGCTTGGATGGTTGCCGTTCGGTTATTCTAACATCGAACAATGTCAATTAACACGGAAATCGTCGTGGTTCTGTTTTATCCTTTCGACCCCCTATTACGAGCCTTAAATTTCATCACAGAGTAGTACTTTCTAATCGAGTGAAAGACAGAGACGATTTCCTTGGGGATATCGAAAAATTCACGGAATGAGACCGCCATTTTGTTTTACGAAGTCACAGTACGATCACGGCGAATTCTCAGAGTAATGTGAAATGTTCTTTATGGAATTGTAGAATTTTATTTTAGGATACTTGACTTTATACTATTTAGTTGCGTTTGATTTTAAAAATTGTTTTTTAAATAGTGGAAATTCTGAATTTCGAAACACGTGTAAACGTGAAATTTTTAACCGAGTAACGACCACCTTACAGCCCCGATCTAGCTGCTTCAGACTTTTTCCTCTTTCCCGAATTGAGAAAAATAATCATCGTATTCACTGAGAATCCGTCAAAAATGAAAGTCCATCAACATCGAAAGTGTTTCGGTTCGTTTCTGTTCAATTCGGTTGGTTCCCTCGTCTTTCTTCGATTTTTTTCGGTGTCTAAATCAGTATCGCAAATCAATCCTTTAGTCGACAAACCCGTGTACGAAAGGGAGCCGCAAGATACGTTGGCGGTGTCGGAACGAGGAAAGATCCATCGATCATCGGTCACCCAGCAAAAAAAGGCCGGTTCTGATACACAAGGACGGTCATCGGCACCGGCGGATATTCCTTGTTGACCCAGTTTGCATACGATATATGACGCACACGTCGATTCACAAATTCGTTTTAATTTTTCGTCTTTCGATTCATCTTCCTCGCCGCGCCTCTACTCGCGCGCAAATATGTTGTCATTAATGAAAAGTGAAAAATGAATTTTAAAAATGTCTCGGAACTTTTGCGCCACCCTGTATTGCTGGTCCCCTGCACGACGTCGCGCGTCGCGGGAATATTCGGAACCCGAATGGACCCCCTATCGAAGGGGCCTCTCTTTGACAGTGCCGAGAAGCTTTCGAACACTCATTGAGCATTAATTTATTGTATTTCATTCAACGAGTCGAGTTCGTAACTATCAACAAACATAAGTGATCTAAGGAGAGAAGGATAGGAACAGTTACCAGCCGATAACTGAAATTAGCACACGAAAGTTTTTATTACTTTTACTGTCTTGTCTCGTTAAATGCACAATAAGTAGAAGTGTACTTACGTGATTATTTTTGAAGGCATTCTTGAACCTTCTTCTCCCGAAATGAATAACAAACATGCAACGGATATATCAGCACAGTCTCTGCGTTATGCAATTAATGCGGTGCGATGTGTAACGAACATTATCGACCGAGAATGCGCAAATTTCCATTTATCGGGGTGTGTTAATGGATTTACGGGTCAGTGGAGCGCGGTATAATTAAAACCATTGAAAACACGCGAGACCGACCGCTGTTTTTATGTCGTACGTATGTATTTGTTCTCCGTCCCGGCGTAATTTTTCTTATGTCGTATCGACGTCTTCATTAGCTTCTTGATTACAGACAATACTGCAACAGGTTTGTTTTTCGCTTTGACTAAGAACGAACCAAACGGATCAGAATCTAATCCGTTAATTAACGAACAATACCTAAACATTTTGCGAACAAAAGATTCCGTCAGAAGTTTGAAAAAGAGTGGACTAAAACGTACTTACTTGGAAACATTTGATGAACAACAGTTGCCCGACGAATGGCATAAATATGTAGAAGTGATATTTTCAAGACTAGACTGTATTTTGGTTTTTCTAAATAAATAAGAAGAAAATTTGTAGGTAATCTGGAATTCCATGAAATTTCCATGAATAACATCTTTCTACGATAATTAGTGGTTCGTAACATTGGAACTTGACCTTAAGCTGCCGCGACTAATAGACATCAGTAGGCACATAATCTCTGGAAGTATGTATAACAAATGGCGGTACGTAAATGCATCATTATTGTTGAATCGCGTAATTTGCCGAAGGAAACTCGGTTAATTTTCGAAGTCAACGATAACGGTAATTATCTATTTGCGGCGTGACACGGGGTCAATGTCAACGTATCGGGATAATTTTTGCGCATTATTGTTGATCAATTATGATTTTCCGGAAGTGTCTGAAAACATATATTCTTTTATGATTCACGTAGGATTTTACAAACAAATTGGATTTCCATTGACTTACATTATAACTTATTCAAGATGGATCGAAACCAGAATTTCACTTGGATCCTTTATTCTGTTCAACAAACCGGAAACCAGCAGTCACTGGTATACGAAAGACTCGTCAACGTAATTTTATGACTAGTCTAGACTTCCGTAAGCACTTTTTCTACTTTGTATTTATCTTTATCTCTATAAATAAAATATTAATCGTTCATATCGTCATAATATATCTTATGACGTTTTTTCTACTATTGTAGACACGTGGTTTGCAAGGGGTTCGTGTACCTTATAAACGTGAAGGGAACGAGCGAGATAATCCGTTCACGCGAAAGAAATCTAACGATTCGTACAAGAAACAGAGTGCGTAGACAAGTAGACACACTGAGCGGTCAACGACCCCCGTAAAATGAAATTTCTAGTTCGTGGGAGATTCCGAAATTTTTTTTGTCACTCCAAGACCCGGTATTCGTCACTCCTGGTGGTTCCTTTTCCTTTCACCTACTGTACGCAACGGTTGGTTCCTTTCTTCTTAAATGTCAACAAGAATCGTTCACCCTTTCTGGACCACGATTGTTCTTTCAATTCGAGCGAAACAAAGAAACTCGAATCGTTTAACACTTCCGTTCCCACCGTTGTCATACGACCACGTCTTCGAAATTACGAAATAAAATGTTAATATGTATCACGTATTTTCTCATATGTGTGAGTACCTACATATATAATATTCTAGTTTCTGCTGGTCTTCTATAGATCGAATGGCACAAATTTAAACGAGCATTTAATAATAGCTTACCGGTAAAATAAGACATTATTCGTCCTGTGTCTCTTTCATTCGATGAAATTCAAATATTGAGCATCGTCACAAATACAATAGAAACTTACAAAACGAAGGTAAAAAAGGTAAGAAAACTTGACTTTCATTATGGTTAACAACATTATAATGGTAATTATTATATGTCTTATATAACAGTGATCAATGTAAAGAAGTTGCCAAATAGCAACGAACGAAAAACGGCATTAGACGGTTTTAAAATAGTAATATGTTCTTGTATATCACTCATATGTCAATTAATATACACGAAAATACAACAATATGTTTGTTTGATAATTTTTAAATAATTTGGGAACGAAAGGATTAAAAGTAGCGGACCGGGGTGAAGAACCTCTTACACCTGGACGAGTAGTTACGCGAAATTCGTTTCACCAAGAAGGTGAAGAAGAGATAGAGAGGAGAAAGCAGTGATAGAAACCCGTGGTCGACCTTTCGACTGTGTTCGTCAATTTCTTTCAAACTTTGTCCACACTTTCATTTCAAAACGATCCTAATCTATTCGATAATCCACGTGAAATCTAGATAATTAACATTTTTCGGATGTTTCTGACACTCGAATCCTTCCTTCGCTACCGAACCCCACTCCCCCCACCCTCTCTCTCTCTCTCTCTCTCTCTCTCTCGCTTTTGAACCTTGCGGACACGTCACCTAAAGTTCCATCGAAAGGAGGAAAATGTTAATAAATCGATTCACCTTTTTTGGTCCGTTCGATCGTTGTAATCCGTGCTTCATACATTGGAAAAACTAAAGACTCTGTCCTCCGCCGTTGCGGACACAGATCGGTGGAACGAACGGTACTTTTATGGTCACTTCCTTCTGGTTCCCCTTCGATCCAATTGTTCCCTCCTCGAATATTAAAAGCCTCCTGTTGGTCCCCGTTAGAGGCGACGCGTTAAATAATTTCCCGCGAATACGTACGGAGAGATTGGGTCAAACGGTATTTTTATGACGGCGATTTCTATTGCTCGCTTTCTATTCGGGAGGAACCCGTCGATGGTTCAGTGACCCCGCGAAACCGATCGAGCAATCCACGAAAAAGAAAACCATACCAACGTTGTCCCCGAAACCATTCAACTATCGTCCGCCTGCCTGGCTCGCAACAGTCGCAACTCGAACGGGCGCGCGCGGAAGAGGATTCGATTGCATCCGGTCGCTCGATACGCAGTTTCGCTCGAAACGTTTCGCCCACAAAGGGTTTTCTTGTTCTTTACAGAAAAGATTGAAAATTGTCTAAATCTGGGCATAATATGGAAAGACAATCTGCCCACTGAATTCATCCAATTTGGTTGTTAATCGAAGATGGTAATAGTCACGCGTTTAGATTAAACATTGGGAATTTGGGAAGGACTCTGCGGATCATCGTGTCACTTTTGATTTTCGTGTGAGGATTCGCGGATTGATAAGAAATCGGCGTGGGTATCTTTCTGGGAAATATCTAATACATATCTACGGTTATTAATACCGGTGGCACGAAAATATTTTCCTCTCGTCAGAGAAATGGTTGGACGTCGATTGTGTTTTATCTTCGTGGATTATGCGCTACCGACTTTCCTTTTCTACAATTCAGTTAATTAAACCTGGCTTTTTTGCTACATATTTTAAATTACGAAATAAAAGATTAGTATCGTATACATATATGTATTATAGACATTTGAAAGATGTGACAATCGTACGAAACAGAATTCAATAAATACTCCACCACTTTGTTCTGGATTAGAAGAAAGATCTATACATATAGGATATAGGTGCCCCATCGAAATATCTAGAATTCGAGCGATACAGATAGTAGCACCGCGTGCAAATCGCTAGCGCCTCCGCGTTCGACAGACTTTGTTGCAGACGATATGGGAGGAATCTCTTGGAGTTTTCTCGGTCCATCCGATAAGAGAGAGAAAAAAAAGGAACGAATGCGAAGAATCGACGAGAGCCCGGGAACGTGGTTCACAAAGCTACGACTTCAACTTGCCCGATAATTCGGTCAACAAACCCAGAGCCCGCAAACCCCTAGACAACCGTGCTCGGAGAGATGCATGCATCACGGTTCTTTTTTTATCATCGGTTTCGTCCGTGCTTTTCTGCACGATACGCAGACGATCGCGCCGGGGTCCTCGTCCCAAGGAGCTTCTCCTAAGATGTTTCCTTAAAACTTCTGACACGCGGAAACCTTCGATCGTAAACCTGCCCTTCGATAAACCAACGAGATACTTACTCACCTCTTGCGTACGCGAGAAAAGTTCATAGAGCCGCTTCGCTTCTTCTTGTAAATGAAGGCTCATTTGGTGGCGGGCGTGAACCACGCGGTAATCGAAAATTCGCTTGGGAAACTATATACTGGTTTCGTAGTTAGTATAGTTTCAGTTGTGTAACCAATATTTGACGATTTTCATTAATTTATGGAAACAAGAAACAAGCAGAACAGCAAGTTCTATCAATGTGCGAAACTTCACTAAAAAGTCAGCGTTACACTTGGGAACGTGTACGACACCTCATCGAGTATTTACTATTTACTATACCATTAGACATTAAATAACGAAATTCAATTAAGAAGAAAGAAACTCGAGTGAGACAGAAGAAAGAAAGCCAAAGAAAAAAATATAATAAAATCGACTTACTCTGAAGAGCCCAGGGCGTGTAGCGAGCGACTTCTCGGAAGTAAACGGCGCTGTCCCTGAGACACTGCTCGGAGGCCCCATCGAAGGGCGCGAATGGTTTCGCGAGGAAGTCGAAGAGCACCGTTTCCGGTTTCACGGCTGCGACGGCGATGAAGTTCGTTGAAAAGACAGTGGTGATGAAAAGAAAAGGAAGAAGGAGTACAGAAGGAAATGGTCGACGGACTGGGAAGAGGAGGCCGTGAAAAACGAGGGAACGCATCGTGGTCGACGTCCGGTTGTTTACTACACACACCACACGTGTCTTCCTTTTTCGGGGCCGTGAAGCACGTGGCGGCGGCTGCGGCAGCCGCGCGGGGTCACGTGTGTTCCACTGGGAGGCGCGGGCGCGAGAGGGCTTTTATGTAGGTGGGCACAACCACAACCACACCGTGATGTAAAACGAGGCGGCAAGTAACGAGACGTCAAAACGTGAACTGTACGTTCTGTCAATCGGTCTGGTGCATTTATATATGTGTTACTGGTGGCGCTGGCACGATGATGGGGGTAAGAGAGCCCATTCGACTCGACTCGACCCGACTCGACAACGATGGGCACCTCTTATCGATGCGACCGAGGATTACGCGCGTAATGTGTCTCTCCTCTCGCTGGTGCCCGATGAAGGTGAAGGAGGTGGAGGAAGAGGAGGAGGAGGAGGAGGAGGAGGAGGAGGAGGAGAGTGGGAACCGCCGCGCGTGTGACTGGCACCGTAGTAGGAATTCGACGATGAGAAAGATCGAACACGGATCTCTCGCCGCCACCGCACAGTGTTCTATCTGTCGATTAATAAACAATAGTTAAAAAATCAAAGTGACAGATCTACAAATTTGTTGTTCTTAGTAACGTGATGTAGTTTCTAATAATACTTCAAATTTTTCATTCAATATACCAGTTTATTGTTAAAATTGGAACACATAAAGTTCACTGGAAAAATCTGTGCAATTTGATGTTTGTAAGTTGAATTCAATACTTTGTAGTACCTGTGAAATTAGTGTGTAATTTTAATAAAATAGTAATAAATTGTCTTAATTTTTTATTTAAAATCTTTACCAACTTTGAAGAGACTTTCATAAAAGAGTACCAAAGATACCTGCGTGCTTTTTCGTTTGTTCAATTTAGAACGCAATAAATTTTACATTGGAAAATCAAGTTCAATTGCACGAGTTTGCCCGAAATGGAAAAAATAATCGAAATCGTTATTACCACGTTCCATAGGTCCATTTTTTTAAATAAACTTATTGTACAGTCAGATCCAGCCGTACCATATTATGATAACATATGTAAAGGAAGATTAAAAATAGGAATTCAAATAGGAATATCAGGGAAAAAAATAGGAATTCATTATACATTAATAATATATTATACACATACGTGTATAAATGATGTACATCATTTGTATGTAATTAAATCATGTATTCAATCGCCACGTACGAACACTGATTCTTCTTCAGTCTTGGATAATGTTGTATCATTGTAGTTACAATTAACATGATAAAAAAAAAAAGTATCGAACAAAAATTAGTCAGTATTCAGTTGGCAAGAAGTTCCAATAGTAAAAGTCGATAAAACACTTCTCACTCAATAAAAAGTCATGATCACTTGCATTATGTTAACAGAAATGTGTACTTTTGTTTTTTATACACTAATCGATGCATCTTTGTATTCTCAAAAGTCAATTAGTTTAGAATTGGTGATGTTTTTTCCCGAACGCCCGTATACTCGACACACCGTGCAGCGGTGACGGTGAGAGACACGGTAAACCCCAATCTCCTCCTTTTCGACCTTTCGACGGAACCGTTTTTCTTTTCTTTCATTTTCTTTATTTCTCCGCACTCCCGGTAACTGGCGAATCCGAACCTACTTTCAAAGAGACGAAACCGACTACAGCTGGAAAAATGGTGATTAAACTTGACGATGTTATTGACTCCGTGTATACGAGAAACAAAACAGAGAAAAAAAAAAGAAAGGCACGGGTGATATGGTGGTTATTACCGCCGAAAAAGTTTCGGGTGCTGGGAAAGTTGCCTTCTCCCAGAGGTCGAATGACACACCGATTACAAATACGCGTCATCCGGTGGTTCGTTTACTTGTCAGAGTGTCTATCGTCACTCGTAATATTCTCGGTTCGACGGTCAGCGACCAGAGATTTTGAATTCTTCGGTTCAACAATTGGAAGTAATCGACAGGAATCTAGGATCGATGGTACGATTTGGGGTAGTACATACATACTTAGGCGTAATAGCGAGTAAGTACTATACATATACGTAAGGGTAGTTGGAAAGTCACGAAAGAATAATCTCTGACTATAATTGAAATACAATAAAGTTGACTAGGCTCCACTATTGTCCATTTAAGGAGACGAGTCAGTAGAAAATAACCAAAACATTCCCATACAAATTGTCTTTGTCGCGCCTAAATGGCTATCACCTCCCTTTTGTTTATACAGTTACTGACTCAACTCGATGAATGAGGTATACATAGGGGTCCCTATTATGAATCATTTTAAACCTGACCCCCACTTCCTAGCCGTCGTCGAGCAAATATAATTACTGCATTCGGAATTCGAGGTAAACCCGGACGTCGACTTGTGTACACGCTTTAGTCTGAATTTCGGACCAACCAAAAGAGCCGAGTGCATCCAGAAATTTATAGGAACAAATTCGAGACAAAACAGCGCGGTCACGGTCGAACGATAAAGGGGGTAACTGCACCGGTGACATTAGCGAATCAATCGATCCCGACGGGACAGTATGCGAATCGGAAATATCTATAACAAAATCAGTGTTCATTTTCCACGACGAAAATTAGCCTCATGAAGATCCCCGAAAGAGAAGCTTGTAAGTACTTGATGCGTGACCAGATACGGGGCCCCGGGCTGAACTTTAAACATCGAATGTGGAGAGAGAAACGTACTTCTCTGTAAACACGTTAATCTCGAGAGTGTCAGGTCGTAGCGAATTCTGCGATGCATTGAATTTTGATCGATGATAAATAAAACAAGAAGTAGCCGACGTGTATCTGGCGAGATAGAAGTGTTTCGCGGGGCGATGAAGAACAGTGGAGGGGAATGAGAAAGGTGGAGACTGCGGAGCAAAACTTTCCTCCGGCAGGTGGGGAAAAGTCATTTGGGGAAGGAAAATTTTTATATCGAAATTAAATCGAATGACGCGTGATCGAAGAGGAACGGCCGAGTTATTGCGTTAAACACGGTGATTCCCCCCGTGTGTGGGTTGCTCTCGTTGCGTCCAATTTGAGGAAAACACCGAGAAAATTGTATGCGACAGCAAGTTCGATGACCGAAATCGTATATGTATGTATATGTGCCTACACCGCGTAATATCGGCCAGAATAATTTCCATGGAAAAGAGTTGACGTACGTATACCTTACCGGCTTGTCTGAAAGCAGTTCAGATACCACGCATAAGTGTACCTACCTACCTACGTGGATTTGCGTAGGAACGAAAACCCGATGAAGTTGACGGGCGAAAACTAGAAGGAAGTAAGTACCTCGATTAACACTAGAATCACCAGACCAGTCAAAATCACTGGTCAGTACACTCTTATAACGATGATTAGCCCTACGTTGCATGAGTTTGGCGTTCATCAGATTTACATATCGTGGGTGAACAAGACCCGCAGCAGCTTAAAAAGTATAAAACAAATTTTTTTATTCCAAAATCAACACCATTATAAAAATACAGATACTATTGGTATGAAAATTTACCAACTACATTTTTCACATACATAAATTATATGTTCTTTAGCAACATGCAATGATTTCATTATACAAGAAAGAAATTTAAGATTAAATATTCAAGTTAATGCATCCTAGGATTAATATGTTATGACAATACATTTTCTCAGATCTTTCCAAAACTTTCATTGCGATACAAAAGTGAAGAAATCAGTTGATTTATAAATTTCAAATAGATATATGTTTATCGTCGGTGGTTCTAGTGTTAAATATCCCCAATCCATTCTGTAACGAGTGTCACGGAGAGGACATTGTCCTGAAATTGATTCGATCGCTGTAGAAATAACCTTCTAGGAGTCAACGATTCGCGCTTCTTTCCAGCAAATAATTGCATCCTCCGACAATATTTTCTATCGGCAGATATCGCGGAATGTTTCTTCGCCGTCGATATTTCACGACTACGGGTATCGATAAACGCGATCGGTGTACATACAAAATTGATGTATACAGGACATTAAAACGGGGGGAGTGTGTCTTGCAACACGTATGCATTAACCTTCGAAAAGGATTCCAGCCAGTTACGCAACGCTTCGTTGCTTTAAAACACATATAATCGATACACACATACACACGATCCAATGAGGAAGTTGTTTAATTCGTAACTTTGAGGACACAATCAATACGGAAAAATCGTATGTGGTTTTGGCCTGTACCGAACGGCTGCAACAATTCGTCGCTCTAGTTTTTAATTGTTCTATCTCCACTCTTTTCTAAACTGAGAAAACTGAGTTTAAAGTTTACGATGTTTAATATTATAGAAGCAGGAGAGTAGCAAAATAATAAAACCAACTATAATATCATCTAGTGAGTAGCTATTTATTACAATATTTAACCAAATTTTATCTTATTATCAAGATACATTTTTAATTGTCATTAGTATTTCGAGATGGTATACAATCATTAAGAAAAGAAAAACTTTCAAAGTTTCGGAGTTAAGACATAAAAGAATATTTGTTATTTTCTAGGTTGAATTTTCTTGATATTATGGTGAATTTCTATTCTTTGGACCAATGAAACTCATGTAGATCGATTAACGACATTTTTTTGAAAAATTAAGTTAGAACAGTTGAAAACTCGGGCGACGAGTTGTGTTCCATCTGTGGCGTGTTAACGAGTCAAAGAGCGCGGCGAGGGCCATTGCGCGTGATCGATAGCGCCGCGGTTCGTTGATCCCGCAATAGCAATTTATTTTTCAGGGTTACTGTTATCGCGGCGAAAAATGTTCACATTTACGAAAAACGAGGAGAACGGATCGATAACCAATACCGGTGACGGCTGTTGGTCTCGCGATTTCCCGATAGTTCGGAGGAAAATATCCCCGTTACGATTTAAGGGAGTATTCTACATGCGACTTTGTTAAATTTTTCAGAAATTTTTTTTTAAGAACTCGATGAAAGAGTTTTTTTCTAAACGTCTATATTGTATGTTCATTATATCTTAAGCGATAAATGAAAATTTGATTTTGTTGGAAATATGAAATAAAGATGGGGGTGCAACTTATGAAAGTTGACCACCTCGACAAAAATTGCTCGATTGGTTGCCATGATTCTGGTCGTTCTTTTCATTTGATATAAAGAAAACTAAAAAGGTTCTTCAATTATTCGGGCATGGCTATCGCAATTTGAAAAATTAAGTATTGATTTTTGTGACATTTTCTCATCTTTTTCGGGTTGTAACATTAAAAAGAAAAATATTATGGCTTAATTCTGTTAGGGACAATAACCACACATCTGCTGAAGATGTGTGCACAAGATGGGCCCGATCGGTCGAGTAGAATTTTAGATATCTTGGCAACCATTTTACACAACACGATTTTGACAAAAACGAGTCCAATCTTTATTCTTCTCTAGGTTTGACGGTTTTATGAATTTCGCCATAATGCTTCAGGAACACATTTTCAGGACCCGAAGCTATAAGAAAATGGAAGAAAAAGAAAATCAGTAGAATACTCCCTTAAGGTACAGAGGTCAGAGGGAGCATGACCGATAAGGATCGCCCATTCCGGGATAGTAAGCGTGTTGCTTATTTTTGCGTGATGATTCAGATAATCGATACAAGGAAATCGAACCGCGCGGTCGTTAAATTGAAAAGTCGGATGCGTAGTATGCATACATATACATACATATATGTATGTGTATACACGGTGAGATATCGAACGGCGATATAGAACTTGTGGAAAATTTCGCGAAATTCTCGCACCAATAAATTTACAAACATCGAATCGTCTCGCGGGGCCACGTTTTCCCGAGTCGTTAACCGTGGACTGAGAAAGTAGGGGATCATTAATCGTGACGCGAAACTGGTAAAGGTTCGCCGATTTTTATGTACATATACATATATGTATGTAAGATGCGAGCGGAGGTGGGCAAATTTATTACCTAGATAAAGAGTTTGGAAAATAAAGTACTTCGTCATTTCTAATCGTTTCAACGTGAACACATTTCAGTTTTATAATAGAACAATACTTCTTTTTGAACGAGTCAACAATTGGCACATAATTATTTATTCTCATTAACTGTTTAAAGCTCATAATGATGCTCTTATATACTGTAGCTTTTCGCCATGTATGTATATTATCCGAATAATATTGTGCCCAACTGTGAATGCGAGACCGGAAGTGTTCGTATCGAGGTACGATTAATTGTAACGGAAAGAATCCAAAGATACAGTATCTATGACGTGATCTAGAGAAGGCACGTTTTTACACTAAGAAGCGATAAATGGAACATATTGGTAAATACGTATCTTTAACAGTAAGTATCAGGTGCACCAACAAGTAGTGCACTGTCTTACTTGACGACAGAGGTGGGCAAACTGATTATCTAGATAATAAGTTCCGAATAAAAAATAAATAAGTATTTCGCCATTTTTAACCCTCGAATGATAAAGTGGGTTTTGAGGTCGTTCTTGTTAAGGTGGGGTCGAATCCGACCCGATCTCTTTTTTTTCTATTTTCAAAGACGTCAAAAAAAGGTATTATGTATTTTGAATTTGTATTCTTGTTTATTTATATAATAAGGAATAATAATTGAGTTATGTACCATATAATAATATCATAAATCGAGAATAATAAAACGGTAATAAAAACCAGAGTGGGGACAGCACAAAAGAAACTATAACTTTAGTCGGATACGATCCGGACCGTACCGTTAGACGTTAGAGGGTTAATTGATTGAACGTGGAAGTTCCGATTCTTTAATGAAATATTTTTTTCTTGAATGAGTACATAAGTAGATAGATACGCACTGTATAAACTTGCGAGTAAGGAATGAAGAAAACCGTATGTATGCCGACTAGGTGATAATTATAATTAATATTTTTTTCTTTATTTTATTTAAATTTCTTTGTTTTATTTAGATCGGTTCAATGAAACTTTCATTGAGTAATGAACCAACTCGGGGCCCGCGCAGATTATTTTCACACGTCAGAATTTCTCGTGGCGGTCGCGGTGACTCGTTAACGAGACAGATTTCGGCTACCTCGATGAGAAAGTTGTAAACGGGTCGATCTTTCGACGGTGAAGGCACATTAACTTCGGTAACACACGGTGGCGGGGATTGCTTTTATAATCGGGGAACGACGGAAGAAGTCAATGCTCTTTCGGTGCAGAATTCCAGCTTCCTCCTCGCCTTTTATATCAATTTACGTCTGTAATCGTCCATCATTTTCAGATACAACTTCCACCTCCGATCACTTATTTCGCCAAAGTTACTCTTTCGTATCTTCCCGTCATAAATTTATTTGTTTTCTGATTCCAGATTATTAGTTATCTTCTTTTAAACAACGACCAAAAAAGGAGAATCGACGCTAGAATACCTTTCTTGGTGTTGACATAAAAGAAGGTCATTGCCTTCGCGTTACTTTTGTATCTTAAAGTAAAGTATCCAATAATTTAAATTTTTTTTTTTTTTTTTTTTTTTTTTTTTTTTTTTTTTTTTTTTTTAATAGTATCCATCAAGACGAAACCAGACACTACTTGGTTCTATTTTGTAGTTCGATCAAAGAACTCTTTCTCTATGATACGTATAAGGTGCTCGAGAATTATAAATACAAACTTGAATTCGGCTGAGAAAATCTACGCAAAAGAAGTAAGTATCGTGTATCATTAGTGACGAGTCTAATAATAATTAAGAACTTGTCTCACGGTTTGTAAGCAGATCAAACGAGATTTCCCTATTTTAAAAATACATATACATCACGCTCAGATTTTCGTAACTCGTCCGTTCAATTTTGCACATACCTCGACACTGAGGAATTCGTCTTTATATGTTACGTACCGGGTGCTCCAGAATTACAAGTAAAAAGCTTTCGATAGATTTAAGACATTCGGTACGATTTAAACAACGTTTGTACTGCAACTTCAATATACATTTGGGGAGGCGCGTGAATTTTTATTAAAATAAATAAAATAATTTTAGTAGATTGAGTCTAATAGTAAACGTTTCTTTATGTTATAATACTTTTAGTAATTGGCGCCCGCAATACTTTAAACTTCAGCGTGTGCTGTACTACTTGCGATTGCCGTTCTACAGGGGTTCTATGATTTACGTCTTAAATTTATTTCAAGACTTATCAAAATTCATACACTTCAGATGAGATTTTAAATTCCTTCATGAAAAGTTGAAATGTAATTAACAGGCATTGAATAGTTTTATTTAATAATCGTGTTGTATGGTGTCTATAATTTACTTCAAGTACAGAAACAATATCAATATAAAAATATAGCAAGCAGGTTTTTATCAAACAATATTTAATGTCTCATTATACAAAGACAGATAGAAGTTTTAAAATATTTGCCACGATTTTATATAAAATTAAAGAATGCATAATGAATATTATATTACCCATTGCATATCAATTATAACCATGTATCTGCAATGAAAAGTAATATTTTCATAAATGCAAATAAATGCAATTCACAGTTTTCATGGGGTCCCTATAAAGAAAATCCTTTCATAAAATATATACTCTTCTAGCTGTAAAATGTTAGGTTGCGATTGGGTACAAATCTCGGTCTCCCAGAGATCATTGCATATGTTTTTACAAATCATGTAACCATCCTATTTTGGCTAAAATTTCCTCAGTATCTTTAGCTACTTTATCTGGTGTCTGCATACTGTTTACTTTATACACTATGTTCTGCTGCTCAAAGTGCTCAATTATTGGCAAAGTATTTGCAATATAAGATTGATGTCTCTTCACCAAAACTTCTTCATTATCATCACTTCGTCCGCTTCCTGCAGCACCACGTTTCAAGCAACGCTGTGTACATACTTCTTGGCTACAATCGCAAAACAGTACTCCTTTTACTACACATTTATCGGACATTGCCTATTAACAAAAGAGAGTATATTAAAGAATATATATATATATACAGTAAAACATGTTCAGTACTATACCTTGTTCCATCCGTCCACATTGTCTTGATTTCGTGGAAAACCATCAATTAGGAATCGTTTCTGCAGGTTATCGGACTCTTGCATTGCACGATCCAAGAGGCTGCAAGTGATCGCAACGGGTACAATTGATCCATTTGTAATATGATTTTCAATCATTGCCCCGTACTCGGAGCCAGGCTTTCTGCGTTCCTCTCTTAAAAGATCACCGGCCGACAAGTGTACATAACCATACTTCTGAGTGATATAATAGCACAAAGTGCCTTTGCCTGCTCCCGGGCCTCCTAACACGAATAAAACCTCGGACTTTTGAATTGCCGACATTGTGAAGAGTCGCAGTCCAGCTGCAAATACGTTGAACATAAAATACAAATGTGTTCCGTTCAGTTCCGTTCAATGCCGCGAGTTTCTCGAGTAACCGCTTCGTAGCAACTATGGCGTAATTTTTTGAAAGAAGAATCAAATCCATTTCCGACTTGAATTTACCGAGGTTCCGTAAATTGTGACTCTCAAAACGATGATTTGAAATTGAATTTGCAACTAAATAACTCACTGTTCAATAATTTTTTCATTTCATAGCATGCATTCACACCGCAAAATTAATCACAACGTAAACGTATACTTTTTATTTCGTACTCACGTTTGCTCGTAAAAAAGCCGAACAATTCCTTTGCCAAAAATTTTGACACTTCACAAGCCACACGCGATGATGTTAACAGAAAGTCGATAGATATAATAGATTTCGCAGATAAGAGGGAGACCACTTTTATGCAGATATCTACTTACTACGTGACTTTTCATTTCTGTTATCTTTTACTTTACAAAATAATTAACTCGATAATTTTGAACGTTTAATGTTAGAATCTAATTTTTATAGAAATTGTCTATTTGGTCGTCCACGAATAGGTTAAGAATCGAAATAACATTATTGAAACTGAATTCCTCGTAAAAAACCCGCATTCCAAGGGAGCTAAAAACTAGCTAAAACTACTCTTGCAAGCTTTAAACTAAATGTACATACTATCATATATAAGTATATACGTATATATACAGTATGTGTGTGTATGCAATAATGTTTATCGTACAACTTTTACGCATATTGAATTTCAAATATATTTTTTACACAATATAAGATATATTCTTGGTACGGGGAAAATATACTAAATACGCATCTTTTTAATTACTTTTACTACATATTGAGATATCTTTACCTTCTTATGTACTTATTTAGGATACGTTATTAAATTCGTGTAGAAGTGTTCGAATTTCTCAAAACTTTAGCACCCTGTTAATACTCTCTTCACAAAATCGCATACATATATACGTAATACTCACAATTACAGTTATCTGTCAGGCATGTCAGTGCATGAAAACGTGACTAACAACTGCGCATGCGAACTATTACGCAACCGCTGCATCCATGCCATGCCATGCCATGATTGCCATCAATTGCCATGCAGTTCTGCTTTCTGCTTGGTTCTGCTGCAAGGCATGGCCACTTAACCTTGCAGTATACGGCTAACCAAATTTGTTACATAATGTGAAGAAATGCCGGCAAATTTGTTATTACAATGACTTAAGAATTACGAATAGTAACGTTGTAAATAGTCGTAAACATTCAATCACGTACGAAGACTTATGTCTGTAACGAAATTAATCTACTGAAAATAAATTTGAGGTTATACTAAATTCATAATGTTTCATTATGACAGATAAAAGACGAAACAGTGATAATGATGCACAGATGTCAACGGTTAATGGGGTCTGGAAAACTGCTAGCATCCTATGTACAATCTAGTCAAAAATCATGCATTATTAGTCAATTGTATCCTCGTATTGCGATTCACACGTCATCGTTCATTCATGAAAAACATGAAAGCAAGTATACGTCGACGGAAAATTTTACGAAACCTGTTGAAACTTCAACAAAAACGAACAATGAAGCAATGCGTTCTGTAACAACAAGTGTGCAACCAATACAAAATGTAACATTTGCTACAAAATTAGTTAATAATTGTCCATCTAAAGTACAGCCATACTTAAAACTACTAAGAATGGACAAACCAATAGGTGAGATAACACAGTTGAAATTATAAAATTAACTGTAGGTAATTAAGCCATGTACTTTTTTATGCCATAAATGTATTAAGAGTGTTAAATATCAAAGACATGTTTACATAGGATCTTGGTTATTATTTTGGCCTTGTGGTTGGAGCATAGCTTTAGCGACACCAGCAGGAGCTTTACCAGATTTGCATCTACTGACTCTTTTTGGAATTGGTGCATTCATCATGCGTGGAGCAGGATGCATAATAAATGACATGTGGGATCAAGATATCGATGGAATGGTAATATCAACTCTAAAAATACCAGAGAACAAATGTGAAGAAAATTTTTTCAATATTAGGTAGCCAGAACAAAAGATAGACCATTGGTTACTGGAGAAATTTCACCTCTGCAGTCGTTTGTTTTTCTTGGAAGCCAATTAACTTTGGGATTACTTGTATTGTTACAATTAAATCTTTATAGCATTATATTGGGTGCAAGCTCACTAGGTACTGTTGTTTAAATTTTCATGGAGAACAGTATTTCTCAATTTTACCAACAAATTAAATAAGTGATTTCATTTTATGTAAATTATAATTATAATATATTTTATACTAATAAGAAGTAAGCCATAAGTTTGTAAACAGTAGCAATAGATTAATGTTAATATTCCATGATTGTAACAGACAGATCTTTAAAATGTTCATTAGGTAAAATTTAGAAATGCTGTTAAAGTAAACCCATAAATATACTTAATTTTTCAAATTTGTATATTACAGTTTTGGTAATACTGTATCCTGTTCTGAAAAGAGTAACATATTGGCCGCAATTGATACTAGGAATGACATTTAACTGGGGTGCACTTTTGGGCTGGTCTGCTGTACAGGGATCATGTAATTGGTCTGTGTGCGTACCTCTTTATACTGCTGGAGTTTGTTGGACACTTTTGTATGACACTATATATGCACACCAGGTAACATTTCTCTGTCCTATTCTTTTAACATTTCTTAATTCTCGATTCCTACATTGCAGGACAAAATAGATGATGTTATAATAGGTATAAAATCAACAGCTTTAAAGTTTGGAGATAGGACAAAGATATACCTTTCTGGATTTAGTACAACCATGATCACTGGCTTAATTGCATCAGGTATATTAACTTCACAGACCTGGCTATATTATACAGCAGTTGGAGTAGTTGGTGTTCATCTTGCTAATCAGGTATTTAAATAATTGTCAAAAAAGCAAACAAGACATTGGTGATTTAGCTTAAAATCAAACGTAATCATGAAACTTAAGTAATACTATGTGCAATATATTTTCAGATTTATAGCTTAAACATTAATGATCCAGCTGACTGTGCTAAGAAGTTCATCTCCAATCATAGGGTGGGAATGATTCTATTTGCTGGAATTGTGTTAGGAAATCTAGTAAAAGATTCAGTGCTCAAAAAAGATGACAACATTGAACAAGAAATCAAAGTAGAACCTATTTCCACTGTAAAGAAATAACACTAGTTCCATCATTAGTTCTTTAAGTCAAAGACAATTTTAATTCAATAATTTTTAAAAATATGTTGCATACAGAGCATACAATTGCACATTTTAAACTGTACAGGGCAACGAAATTATATAGGTAACTGGCTGGTTCCAGTGAACTCAAGAAATTAATCTCAATAATTCTATATGTACAGATATGCCATAAAAGAGCTTGAATTGTTAGTTGTAATTTATACAATGCCATTTTTTAAGTTACAAATAATTCAATTCTAGATTGACACAAGTATTAAAAGTAACACCAATTTACATTTAACAAAACAATGTAAATTAACGTTTACACCAAAGACTACATCATTGTACATTACTAATAATAATGGTAATTTAAGATAGCATTATGAAGTGTCAATTGTAAAAATGATAAATTGTTCCTTCTCATTTGAACATTCATCTTATTTTGAAAGTACATACATATACATTTATTAAAAATGTTAACAAACAGTACATTTAACAGTAGCATACATTAAATCAACTTGCTATAGATAATGTAATGTCATTTTCATTTGAGTGCAATTGAGAATTGTTGTCTACTGTTTTCGAATCATTTTGTATTGAAATATCTAAATGATTTATAGTACTCTGGCGCTCTAACATTTTCAAGTCATATTCTTCTTGAGTTAGCAAAGAATTTTTCATTTTATCCAATAGTTTTATATTTGGTAGTACTATAGCTAAGTAGCCTCCTTTATGTGGAGGTTCTAATAAAAGTTTTGGATTTTCTAATAACGTTTCATTGACTTCGACTAATTTTCCAATTATGCAGCATTTTATAGTATAAGTTTTCCCATTTGAAGTAGTAATTATACAAATATTTGAATTGGCTTGCAGAGGTTGAGCACCATGTTTACTTTTCCCTGAAACTTTATTTAGAACTCTATCCAACTTTTCGCTGACTCTGAAGTTCACATTTGTTATCTCTTTATCACTTTGTAGAATTGTATGACTTGGAGCCAGAGTGAGCATACAAATTCGATTACTGTGCATTAAAATGCAAATATCATCTGCAGAACTTTGTACATCTAATTTGTAATAAGCAGTCAAATATCGATCTGTAATTGTTGGAAATGACCCATCATACTGTACTTCATCTAACATATCTGCAACATCATCATCTGGAGGAAATGAGCATAAGTGATCGTCCTCGTCATTCTTTGGCAAAGAAATTTCTTCCTCATCTTCATTATCAGTTAATTTCATATTTTCTTGATATTCGGGATCCTTCTCTATATTGTTTTTATTTAATTTTTCATGTTCATTGCAATAATCCGTATCTACATTATTAGATCTTACTTTTTTTGGTATTGGTTCATTTCCTGAATTTGCACTCATAGTTAATCAATAAGAACTTACTATGGAGAAGTGCATAACACTATAAAATGATATTTTAAATTGTTTGAGGCAAAATAAAACTAAATTATGTACTTTAACAAAACTCAGTCTATTTTGTACTTCCGTTTTCTTCACTTTTAGCGGCTTGTATTCTCATCCTTTCCTTAGAGGCTTGATTATTTTTCTGTCTATTATTCTCTAGCTATAATAAAACATTAAAATATTTCAAATATAGTCAGGCGTACATGAAAATTAGCGACTCTACTTACATATATAAATAGTTGTATAATGAGGTATTTACATTTTAATTGTATTTACCAGTAAACAACCGATACAACTTACGTTCTCTTTTATGCATAGTCGCATTTTTCTCTCAACGTTATCGCAATAGCCAATAATTTGACGAAATGGATGCTACAATCAAGATTAAAATGGAATTCTTAGGTTATGCACATTCGTCAGAAAACACATGTGAAACTATACAGTATATTAATGGGAGTACCTCGTATTGACAATCTTGTAGTTCAAAGTATACTTCGTTACAGGCAGCATTATGAGTAGCTAATTTTTTGTAATGTCGCATAATGCTATCCTTACAATCGTTATACTATATGCTATGGTATAACTTCAAAAATACTGAAAAAATTTTATAATTATTTTAGATTATATAATTATGGATAAAAGAGATATTCGTTTCAATAATTCATATTTATGCGATATCTAAGAATACCTTCGTTAAAATACATATATATATATATATATATAATTGTACATACAATAATAATTAATATATTCAATTAAACATTATCCTCTGAAATGAATTCATTGTGGAAAGGGAGGTAAGAGCACATCGCAGATAGAGTTGAATCGATACCACCGAGGTATCGATACTTTTACTCATAACTACTTTTGTATGAAAATATTGATACCTTGGTGGTATCGAAACAAAAGAAGCGATACCTACTTGTATCGAATTATATTTTCCTGACCATGACACCCAACACAAAACTTGTTTCTGCGTTGTGAGAGAATAAAATACAATACTATACTTTATATATTTAATTAAATGATTAATATAAAATATAAAACATATAAACATAAACTTATGTATAAACTATATACGATATACGTAATACAAGGTATACATGATAAATAAACATGTGCATATGTACATCTCACACACACGAGGTCTCTTCCATGCCTCGACCTCACTTTCTCACAGCACGGGGACTCTAACGCTTGTTCCAGGGACTCAATGACCCCACTTTCTCGCCGAGATGGAACTCTTATGCATCGCCGGGGTTTCTATGACCCCACTTTCTCCACAGGTGGTGACACTACGGATTCTCCGGGGGTTCTATGACCCCTCTTACCAAGCTACTACCGCCGACTAGGTATAGAATAGACCTATCATCTTTGCTAGCCATACAATTGGCTAGCAGTTTCAGCGATTCGCCACGGATGGCGCCACCGGTCAAAAAAATAGTGGTACTCAGCGATTAAATGCTATTTTAACAGTGTTCTGGTCGTTTATTGTTATTTTCAATGACAGGAGATTAATCTACGTTCTTTAAGCTTCCAACTGAATGCTTGATCAAGACGTAACCTGTCCATATAACGTTGGAAGAGCTATTCAAAATGAACTAACTGGGGTACACATGATGAGATACACTGTCAATCGAAGCAAACAGTTGTGAATTTAACAATATTCTTGTAATTACTGGTTCCGAGCTGATAGAGAGTACTAATCTAAGTTCTTTAAACTTGGAATGTAATCCATGACGAGGTAAACTGATGCTCGTTTAGCAGTGTAAATCCGAGCGAAACCTGTTGCAATTACATAACCACTAAACAGGCAACACTCTTCTTCGTCATGCATTACATTTGAAGTTTAAAGAATGTCGATTAGTACCCTATAACGGCTGGGAACCAGTAATTACAAGAACATTGTTAAAATCTCATTTGTTTGCAACGGTTGACACTGTATCTCGTCATGCGTACCCCGGTAAGTTCACTTTGGACAGTTCTTACACCGTTATACGGACAGCTTTCGTTTAGCTGAAGCACTCAATTTGTAGCTGAAAGTACGTAGATTAATCCACTATTATTGATAATAACAATAAACAACCAGAACACTGTTAAAATCGCATTTAATCGCGGAGTACCACTATTTTTCGACTAGTGGCGCCATCCGTGGCGAAACGCTGAAACTGCTGGCCAAATAATTGCCTAGTAGTTTCAGCGATTTGCCACGGATGGCGCCACCGGTCAAAAAAAAATAGTGGTACTCAGCGATTAAATGCGATTTTAACAGTGTTCTGGTCGTTTATTGTTATTTTCAATGACAGGAGATTAATCTACGTTCTTTCAGCTTCAAACTGAATGCTTGATCAAGACGTAACTTGTCCATATAACGTTGGAAGAGCTATTCAAAGTATTGACACTAAAATGGTAACAGGGCTACGTAGCCCTATGAACGTAGGACAGAAAAAAGCATTGGATGATAGGTCTATTCAATACCTAGTCGGTGGTGCTACTATACAAGTCGATATTCGTCATTCGACACGAGTACATTCGTTCGATACCTACGTGATATCGCAACCGCAGGTATCGATACCAAAAGTACTCGGTATCGAAACAAAAGTATCGAGTAATGTACTCGTATTTACTTGTATCGATTCATCTCTAATCGTAGGGGAATTTTATAAAAGATTTGAATCATCGAAGGGTTTTTTTGAATTTTTAAAAAATTTTGTACTCCATTGAATTATCGAACATAAGAGAGTATTTTTATATCGATTGGCAATTCCTAGAGACACTATAGGGTCTCTAGTACTTCTTTAGTTGATGTCCTTCTATTTTGACCATCGGTGTATGAATTTGAATTAAATGCATGTGTGCGTGCATAATGAATCATATATTTTAAATAAATCCTTTACTCCCTCAGAGTAACAATTCTTGATATTAAAAGATTCATGAATATTGTCTAATGTTATCTTAACTACCAAGTAAATAATTGATGTAAAAAATCAAGTAAAACAGACGGTTATAATTAAACCCGTTATTCATATTTTAAAGGCGCATTTCAAAGGAAAAATCTAGATCGTTCGTCCCATGTTCGTCCGCCTGCAATATTCCTAGATTTACAAATCTATTATTGGCCGAGTACGTAACTACTCACAGACACAAAAAAACAAACACAAAGCGATATCAAACCGCGGAAAAGGAAGTGGTTTCCGCAAAAGGAAAGTGAAAGAACGGTTGAACAAAACGAAACGAACCTTCTATGAGTACTTTTTTATACCGTGGTCTGCTTCGGTTCTTCGGAAAACAACGTGAAAATATCCGAGGAAGTTCTTGATCTTGTAATCTGTAATTATGTTCGCTGTACGTCTGACTAATTTTAATACGTATGCTTTCGAACAGCGAACAGTACTTCGCGAACGGAACCATCAGAAATTTTGTAAATGACTTGGCAAAACGAGACACTATTTTTATATACATACCACGTCAACCAGCCTACACGGGAAGAGACACTTTAACAGTGAAATATGTGTTCATCCAGACATTTAATATCGTAATTCGATTTAAAAATGTCAGAGAACAAAGTTGATAGGGAAGTTGTGCGGAAGCAGTATACAAACGATGCGGGCCTCATCGATCAAGTTAAAATCGTTGATGTATCTGTTTTTGATTTCCATGACACTGATGTCTGGTGAGTGACCTTATCAGAACTTATGATTTCTTTAAAGCTTTCTGATTATAAGTTATACTTATCGAATGTCATTTATGGTTTTAACTGAATTTAATTCCTTTTCAAGGTCTGGCTATCTATCACAGATATATATATATATATATATATATATATATATATATATATATATATATATATATATACATATATACATATACCTGAAGGTAAGGATACAGTGTGGTATAAATCCAGTGGGGTCATAAAAAGGGGTTTGGGTCTAACAATCAACAAAGAATATTGTCACACTAGGTAATTGATGTCTTGTCTAGTGCCGTGTAAAGCATTGATGTTAGTTTAAAATTAAATTAACTTGCCTTTTAGACCAGTTTTGAAAATTTTCTGAAACCCAAAAATAATTTTGTAACCAAGAATCAGAATTGGATTGTGCTCGTTAAAAGAACTTTTATATGTGGTCCCACTGTATTTATTACCTTACTATATCATTACTTCCAAGTGTACTCTTGGTGGTATGCTATAATGTGGTCATAAAGTCAATCAGGAGCTAAAGTATTCATATTTTGGACACTGGGATGAAAGAGAATTTGTATCAATATGATTGAATGAGATGTTAATTGTGAAAGGTCTTAGGCCTCAGAGTTACATGAATTATGTAAATTCTGGTTTAGTTTAATCATTTTTCCATTTTGTTTCAACATCAGTAGCTATTTGAACATGAAAATCATTATAAATGCTAATTAAAATCTGTAGTTTTTCTATTAGCAATACTATTGTTATTATAATTTTTTTAAACAGAATAAAATAGGATGCTTTTATTACAATTCTGAGATCTGTGTTATTAATAGAACTTATTTGTTCAAGAATCTCATAATTACACTATGATATTTCCACTAACTGTGTATGTTTAAATAGCTAAACCATTTTTTAGTGTAATTTTATATGAATGGATATAATATTTCTAAAGTCTAAGTTTATGCGTGTTTTTGTTTCATTGTCAGGTTGTACATACCATCACAGTATTCAACAGAGACTTCAATTCAAAATTTGTACATCTGGTTGAAGAATGAACCAGAGCTAACTTTATCAGGTAATGAAATGTCATTGCAGTTAATTAAAATTGTTTTGTATCATTTTGTGATTAAATTTCAACTTTAATATTTTGTAGGTATTAGGAGATCCATTGATACAAGAACGTTTACAAGACCTAAAAAAAGAACTAGTAGGACTAACTTTGAATCTATTTTGGAAACTTTATCTCCACCTTTGTCAAACACATGGAAATCTGCATATTCAGGTTTTTCAAATATCAGAGAAGATGTAAGTTTATTTCTTTACTATTTATTCTATAAACATCATATGTACATACGTACTTATAATATGTATATATATATTTTTTTTTAAAGTTGGGTAAACATTCAGAAGTGCCTACTGCCAATAAAGAGGAAATTGTACCTCCTATGTTAAAAATGGCACCAAATGCAACTGCTACTCTTCTTCCTGATGAAACAATGACAACCTCGGGGCAAGAAAGTATGGAAATTTTCTTAAACATGTCCCATTCAAAGGGAATCGATTCTTTCATTAATTTGGTGGAACCTGGACTCGGTGATCCACTTATGAATGTGTCACAACCTTCGATTTTTTATTCATCTATAACTTCATTGCCTAGAGATGATTCTTTGCATAATACGGGTTATGATAAAGAGGATGGATCTTCAAATTCGACTCATTCCATCAGCCAGCAAGCTGCTAAACATGAAGATGTTGAAAATTTCAATTTAAACGAAACGTTTTCAATGCCTCATGAACTAGACAATAAGAGAAGTCTGTCTCCAACGGATAAAACGTTTATCAATAAACCTGATAAAATGGAATTAAATGGGACTTATAAAACAGAACCATTTTCTAGAACACTTACGTTGTTATGTTCAGATAAAGATAAACATGGTACAATTAATTTGTCTTCCACAATTGTAAATAGAGATGTTGAGCATACAAAATTAGTACAATCAGAGATGGACGGGAAAAAGGAATCGGGTGCTTTAAATTTTACATATTGTGCAACCGAAATTAAAGAAGCAGTGCCAGCAGTAATTATAAGCATTACGAATGATACACGAAACGATAATAGTCAGGCATGCAGCGCACAGAAAAATGCTACTCATATTTTGGAAAATTTGGTTGAATCCACATTTTCTGTTGGAAATTCATCGTCTTCATTGATGAATGATAACGCTTTGGATTCTACATTTAATGTATCTATTATTCCTGGTAATCAATCAACTCCGAAAACTGCATTAAATCCTATTTTTCAAGCAAGTAGTAAGCATTTAGAACCATCTCCGATATACAATACAGGCTTGACTTCAACTTTTAAGGCACCTACGTCGCTGAGGAAAGAATTGTTAGCGGAAATACACAGAAACGCGGATCATAGACTTGATAGTACATTCAACTGCGTGACTAATGAATTTGACGTTATAAAGACTGAGAAAGACAAGGTTGACGAGGTCTCTAATCAAAACGTTAATGATATTCCCGTTCAAAATAAATACAACACGTATAAAAAGGAACCATCGGTTAATAGAATGAAAGTTCGGGCTGAGATAGCAAACAATGTTAAAGCATGTGTTCGAAATTCGCCGGAAAAGAAGTATTACACTTTCACGAAAAAAGGTAATGCTCATAATGGAAAGACTGATATGGAAAACGCGGGATCTGTGGAGAACGTGAACGTTACGTTCGTGAAGCCACTTCCAAAACTGCAAAAAGGGAAGCAGCACATTCCGCGAATGCTTTCGAAGTTACCACAGTTCCTTCAGAAGTCTAATCCAAATCTGGTATCTAATTCCTTGCGAACTGTCGGCGTGACAGGATGTACAAACGCGTCTAGAATTGGATATATGAAAGGTTCGCAGCCGAACATTGTAAGGGATGTTGAGAAAACTATAGCGAATAAATTGTATACCATAGGTAAAATAAAAAGCGGTTCCGAGCAACGACTCTTGGAACTTAATACGGCCGTAGGGGATCTCCAAATGATGGGTGCTGGAGGATCTACAGAAAGCATTGAAAGTACACAAAGTGCTCACAGCGCGCCTGATCTAGACGACAGGCTTAGTACGTGTTCAGACAGTAGTCATAATTCATATACTGTGCAGCCACTGAATATCGAACGATTGCATCAAATAGTTCGAATGCAAGAAGAAAGTAAGCAATACTTTATATTAACACGTTCACTGTTATGGTAGTCACCAAAAACTAACGCTGTTAGATGATTATATGTAAAGTCATTCGATTTGTAAACAGTAACATTTACAATCCTCTCAATACAATTTTTAGTATATGGTAATGATCCAAGTAACCAGTTATGTGCACAAGCCAATATATAAATATTTATATATCTCGCGTGGCAATAACTTAAGTAGATATATTTAAGTGTACTATTGTCCTAACAATTAAAATACGGGTGGTCATTGTGTTAATACTGAAAGAAAAAATTAAATTGCATTTTGTTCCTTAACAAATTTCATACTTTACTAGGTCTGAAACAAGACTCGACTGCTTCTTTAAGTAGACGAGTCTTGGAAAGCACTTGGACAGATATGGAAAAAAATTTTTCGTCTCCTATACTAAAAAATGGTACTGATGGTTGTGAAAGCGATTCTTCTTCGTTAACAAGTATGGATTTGAATGTTAAAACAAGCTCTCCAATAATAAGTCCCAGTAGGTCTAGTCAGTCCGTAAATACTGATGGTAAGCTGGCATGTATATAATAATTAATATTTTTTATATTTACACAGATTTTATTCGTGTCGTTTATATTATATTGACAATTCATTTTTTAAGGTCATCTTATGGAAAGTGCAGTGAAACAGCAGAATGAAACAGTCGTAGTGAAGAATGCTGAAGTAAGTTTTTTACCAACTTTGTAGATACAATATTCATGAAAAAATAAAAACGGATATTAATTTAAATGATGTATACTTTATGAATATATGGTCTTATCTACACATTGAATTACATGTATTTAATTATAGGCGTTTAATAAACCAGTGTTGAAAGCTGAAAACAAAACAAGATTGCGACAACCAACGAACTGGAATACAGGAGGAAATAGAACTTCAAACATAATGAGCGCTATTCCTAGACCACCGTCGCGCATACCAGCTCCCAGGTCTGCCAGGCCAACCGTAAAGAATGCCCAAGGTGATGTAAAAAGAGGATACATGTAAAAATTTGCAAGATACTAACAATCAAAGCAAACACGTGTTTCTAAATAAGTCTCTTATAATTTAATTTGTATAAAAGGTGTTTAAGTTGTATCCTCAAGGAGAAAGAAAATCTTTCGAATATGACAAAAGTTCAGTATTATTATACTTCCAATATGATAAAAGTTAAAATTGTTAAGACAGCGCTCTTAAACCTTTTCGTTTCTGTTTACGTTTATAGAAAACATGGAATTTAGGAAAGAAATATTCACAACCATGTAGAATTCAATATTAAAAATAATGAAACTGTCGCATGTTGTTTTAGAAATCTACAATACAGATTCGCCAAGAAAGATCTGTCAGAAAATTAGTATGGTGTAATGTTGTCTGTCCACAATTTAAATGAATTATGTTTGTCTTTTAAATTATTTTTCCTGGAAAATAGAGGAATAGATAAATGCTGCTGTTTTTTAAACCAAAAAACTAGCTTGTCAAAAAACGTTATTACGAACGTAATTATTCTGATTCACCGTGAGAATGAATTAGCATATGTGCAGCATAAGACGGCCCTTATTACATAATATGTAGATATATGAAAATATTTTTTTTATAAGAGTATTGTCCGATACAAAATGATATTGTATTTCAACAAGAGTATATATGCGTAACATGTGTATTCCATTTGAAGTGTTAATGATATACCACTAACATGCTGTGTATTTTGTTATACATAAATAGGATTTCACAAGCCAAGTTTTGTACAAATTTTCTGCCGTGAAAAGTAATAAAAAAGATAGTGTCGACTGATCTTGAAAATATTAAATATGATATCTATATTTAGAGAACACGAGAGTTCATAAATATAGGTACATAATACATATAAGGAGTAACTTACGTTTTATATGTATAGAAGTTAGAAATAAATACGTAACAAAAGTATGGAGTCAAAGAACATTTTTTAAACTTAAAAATATTGGAAAGAACATGCCGAGTACATTGATTAATAAATAAAATATCTGAGAGGTATCAAGTTTATATACCAAAGAACTATAGATAAAATTACAGAAATGTAAGAAATTATATTTTTAAATAAGATAATGACTAACAAAACCACTGATTTAAAGCAAGTTTTTACAAGTAGAGTCAATGGTTTGAGACTAAAAGCTAACTTTTCAAGCTAAACCAGTTTTGTAAAAACCCAAAGTGCGACTATCCTTTTTAAAAAATCCAATTTAATATTTTTTTTATACATATAAGTGGCCTATACAGAGTTCGATTCACAGCGATTTATGGTATATTATTAATTCTTTGCAACATATCTATATATTTTTAAGACCTTCAAGCATAATTGTCTTGCTGATTTGCAATGAATATATTTTTAAATTGTAATTTTCATATCAATTCGTATATTCTGGAAACATCTTAACTAATTTTAACGTGCCGAAATTAGAACATTTTTATCAGCTTAGATTTTTAAAAATTTTAGACTTCTAGTTACTGAAGGATAAATGCAGAATTGTTCTCTTATTACAGACCGGTTGATGTTAACTGTAATGTTAAGCATGTAAATTTTTAATAAGTCCATTTATACGTGAAAATAACTGGAAAATACATTTTGTACACTGACAATTAAGAATTCCGAAAATACGTATGAAGATGTACATATATAGAATATCTACGATTGTAGATGTAATCTATGGTAGATATCTACAGTATCCCCTTATTAAATGTAATTGATTTCAAATTAGAAACTATAATGGAAAATTGAAGACTAAAACGGTCAGAAATGCATCTGTAAAAAAATGTGACACAATTACGCATGTCCGTACGACAAGAAGTAGCCACCTCGTTATTAAAGGAATAACAATGTTTGTAAAAGATTTACATCTTTTATAGTATAAGTGTGTTAAACATCAAAGTGATAATTTTGTATAAGTTTATTCAAAAGCGTGTATGATAAGTAATTGCACCTCTAAATATGTCACATTGTTATATTTGAAACATTATTCAAACTATAAAGTTTTACATAAATCGAACAACATAACGAAAGAATATTGAAATATTTCGACACATTATAGTTTTTATACACAGGTAATTAATTGTCGTATACTTCGTATAATATTTCTTCTTTCCATCCTAAAATTTTGCTTTTCCCGTTCAACCAATATCTCCAAAGCTATAACATATCACAGCGTACAAATATTGAAAAAGAAATATCTTAAAGAATATATACATATAATACATATGTGTATATAAATATATACATATTTATGTATCAGTACTAAATTGAAATTAAATAACAATTTGAATGACTGATACTATGCTATAATGAAAATATTAAATATCAAAACTTTATAAATACATACAAGAATTATTAAAACATAGTTATAGTAGAGGATATTTGTGAAGAGTCCATCAATGATGAGAAGAAAATTAGAGTTCATAGTTGTTTTTACTACAATTACTGGAGGTACCGTTAAACAGTTTTAAAACTTGGAAAGAAAAAAAAAATAATGGAGCATATTAATCAGCATACCAAATACAATGTTTTACAATATTGCAGACTCTTCAAAAATGGTCCATGTACATGTACAAGAATCATATGCAATACATTTTTATATCCTTTGCGAACGATTTACGTTAATTATTAGCATTGTATTCGATGCTTAGTTCAACATATCTCTTCTGTAATTCTTTGCTCAAAGCAATGGCAGCAAAGTGCTCGTACATTGTTCTGTATTACAGAGTGTTGCCAGTTGTATGCGCATAGTCGCAATTCGTCCATTTTATCATTAAATTTTAGTCCTACATATTTTATGATGAAATGTTGTGCTTGTTGCGTTGTGTTTGAATCTTCATTAATATGAGCATGGATTATAATCGCTTTGTAATATACACAAGACAGAGTATTCTTGATCAAAGTGAACAAATGCCAATAATTCTATTGCAATACTTTAGCAATTGAATACATTAGTCAATAAATTACAAAATTTAAAGAGTAGAAGATCGATAAGCCTATAAGTGTCCAAAAATATTTTTAATAATACAAATCCATCTAGAAACTATCAAATCATAGTAGTAACAAATTTAATTGGAAAAATGAAAAAAATACAAATGATATCTCTTTGTCATTTCTTTTTCTCATCAGCGGATATTCACAAGAAAAGAATTTGAAACTTTGTGTACTCATGTTGTAAATAATAAACATAAAAGTGATAGTCATGTTACATTCTTCATTTATATCTTAAAATGTTAGACCTTAAGTGCCTTTATTGTATTATGATACAAGATAAACTTTTTTATACATTCGAACTACGGAAGCTATAGATAGCTGCTCACTAATCATACTGCCCAACATTGGTGTAAAAATGTAATGTGATCTTTTTCTACTAAAACCTTTAACCTATGATAATAAACGTTTTACAATAGTAAAACAAACAACTAATTTTAAATGTTTTCTGTTCCTTGTACATTAATGGTACTCTCTTTTTATGAACTTTTTTTGTAGTTTATACAAATGTTGTAATGCTTATCCTATTTAGTATACCAAGCATAGGGTAGGATATTTAAAGTAAAATAATCAGCAATAAACAATTGAAAATTAAGAGGTATAATAACTTGTAGGTAGACAAATTAATTAAATACTAAATTTAACATTAGCAATTACGAATGTTTATGTCAGGTCAAATGTTTTTCAGCTGCTTTTAACAAGTAGAAATTAAATGAAAGTTTATTTCTTCCATTATATGCTTTGTAAGATACAAATGTAATATAGAACTTTATTATATTAAATATATTAATATTTTACTATATTCAATTCATGTATATTATAAACGTATAAAATTCTCGGTATACCAATTATTATAGACATTATGATATGTTAATTATACAGGTCGCTCAGGCGATGTTATAATTCACGTTTTATCGCATCATAATACGTTATAGATTACATAAGTCTAAGCATCATCCGAGTAATGAATACATTTACAAAATGTATTAAAACATTACATGAATTATGTTTATTTTTAAAAAAGAGGTAAGTATATTGATGAAAATTGAGATTAAAAGTTTAATCAAATAGTGAAAGGAAGAAACTTTCCTCTCTGGCACATGTGTACATATATGAATCTAAGTAAGTAGATATGTATGTAAGTACATACACACACATATATATATATATATATATATATATATATATTCGTCCGAGCAGATTATTAAAGTAAAGGTTGTGATCAGTATCATAGTCTTCTAAGTGTTTCTATGCAATTTCATGTGTAAGAGTGTGTAAGAGGCAAGTCTTGATTTTGGCTAGCTTGGTTTAATTGCTTCAATCAAACATGGCGCAAATGATGATATCAAGGATCGCGGTTCTATCAATTAGGAAAAGTAACCGTGTATTACCACGAATACCTGTGCCCATAAAATATCAACGATCATGTTTCCACACAAGTTGGATTCTCGACGGTATGTACTTCATTCAGAAATAATTATTTAACACATTTATTCATGACTCTTAAGGTTAACATGCACTCATTTAGTTAAAACGATGTTTCACTGATATAATATTGTTGCTAATTTAAATTGTAATGTCGACAATATGAAATGTATAGGTTTTTTTTCATCAGGTACAGCTCATGACCATTTATTTATGGTATAGTTATACAGATTGATTATGCAATCAACTATTAGACAAATTTTAATGTATGCGATATGTATGCTTAAAATGTACAAATAATTGTTCATTACTAGTGAAGGGAAAGGAGGTTTTGATGCCTTCTTTGTCACCTACTATGGAAACTGGTACTATTGTCAAGTGGCTTAAGAAGGAAGGTGACAAGATTGAAGCTGGCGATGCACTTGCTGACATTCAAACTGACAAAGCCGTTATGACAATGGAAGTTGATGATGAAAGTGTTCTTGCAAAAATAATTGTAAGATTTGAAGGATATTTTAAAGAAATGTAATGATGACAGTTTACTGATCTTTTTCCAACGAAGTGTTCTTACATATGTAAAGAATTGTCAATGAATATTTTTAGTTTTGATACAATTTATATTGTACACAATAAACTGAAAAACATATTATATTATTTTACTAGGTCTCAGAAGGAACCAAGGACATTAAAGTAGGAACATTGATTGCTCTTACTGTTGAGGTAGATGAAGATTGGAAGTCTGTTGAAATGCCAGACAGTGTTTCAAGCGTAGCTACAGCTGCTCCATCAGCACCTTCCACAACATCTACTACTCCTGCCCCTGCCCCCAGTGCAACAGTTGAGCCACTCCCAGGCCAGTAGGTGTCTGTGTACATAAAGCTATACATACAACTTCAAAAATAATTAATGTATCAAACTAACCACTACAAGTGCATATACTTTTCAGAAATAATATTAGCATGCCAGCCTTGTCACCTACAATGACCTCTGGTACAATAGTAAAATGGCTCAAGAAGGAAGGAGATGAAATAGAGCCTGGAGATGCAGTAGCAGAGATACAAACGGATAAAGCTGTTATGACATTTGAATTTGAGGATGAAGCTGTGTTCGCAAAGATTCTTGTATATTATTTTTAATGAATATGGTGTTATGGTTAATAGAATCTTAATGAAAAAAGAACAAACTAATGAGCACTTGAAATACATTTAACAGGCTCCTGAGGGAAGTCAAATTGAAGTAGGACAACTGATTGCCATTACAGTTGAAAAGGGAATGGATTGGAAAAATGTAGTTGTTCCGTCAACTACAAAACCAGCTGCGGCTACTCCAGCCGCATCAGCAGCGCCGGCTGCACCAGCAGGGGATAAGAAACCTGCTCCGAGTGGACAGTATGTAAAACGTTTTTTATCGTTATTTTAAAGTAATTATAATTTTATATCTTACATGGATCTTTTTCACAGAGTCTATGGTTTAGCGGTGAAGCGATTGCTAGAAGAATACGGTCTGAGCTCGGGTTCCATCAAAGGAACTGGACGACCCAATCGATTATTAAAGAGTGACGTGTTAGCCTATATTCAGGCAAATAATGTACAAAAAATTTCTCCAAAAGCGGGTAAGCATCTGTAATGTTATTACAAGTATTCAGAATATTATTGTATGTATATTAAATAATGATGTTTCACTTTGTCGAAACAGCTTCACCGCCGAAAACTGAAAAAGGTAAGGAACCTGCTGCTAGTCCTGCGAAATCTCATGTGCCTGCTGGACAGCCTTCTGCCTATGAAGACATACCAGTTACGAATATACGTGTTGTTATCGCTAAGAGACTTGGAGAATCAAAGGTAATTATAAATGTTTTATGTGATTAAATCCCTACAGAAATTTATATAAGTACATACGCAAAAATTATCCACTCATTACTCGCGGAACATCCTTTTCAGAGTACAATTCCACATTCGTATGCTTACATCGATATCAAACTAGATAAACTGAACGAAATCCGCAGCGAACTTAAGACTGAAAATATTAACGTTTCGATAAATGATTTTATTACGAAAGCGACTGCACACGCGTTAGTCGAATGTCCATCGATTAATACGTTGTATCAAAATCATCAGGTATGTAAGAAAATGAAATCAAAATAAGCATTTCAATAACACGCACAAATGTTACTATCATATTTTGTTAAAAGATTATACGTATGCCGAGAGTCGATGTATCTGTAGCAGTTGCCACAGACACAGGCCTTATCACGCCGATTATTTTTGACACCACAGCAAAGAGTTTGTTAGAAATTTCAAAAAATATTAGAGAACTTGCCGAGAAAGCTAGAAATGGTCGATTAAAGCCAGAAGAATTTCAAGGAGGAACATTTACGTAAATTAATACGCATTCGCTGCATACATTGCATACAAATATATGAATTTATCAACAAATGCTTATATATTGTTTCTGATGTTGCTTTTCAGAATATCTAATCTGGGAATGTTTGGTATCAAACAGTTTAGCGCTATTATAAATCCTCCACAAACAGCAATACTTGCTGTTGGCGGTGGTCGAGAGGAACTGGGTAAATATTTGAAATATGTGTAATTCTTATAAGGATACGGTAAATATTAACTTATCGTTCTATAGACGCTACGCTACAAAAAACAACGAAAATGTCGGCGACATTGTCTTACGACAGACGAGCAATCGACGAAGATCAAGCTGCAGACTTCTTAGCCGTTTTGAAAGCTATGTTAGATGATCCGTCTTTCCTTATTGCCGGAAGATTACGAGCGCACAGGTACGCACAGGATTGACCTTTAATTAAATCTCGATTCTGAAATGTTTTGTTTAGAAAAATGGTTCAGTTATAGAAAATTTTAATGTTCCCTGAATATTAACGACACATAACTCAGATCTGAAGAACTATTTTAGAACAGACGTACGATTTGATTAAATTAACTAGGTCTACAACCTTTTTTCAAATAAACAAATCAGACAAAATTAAGAGCGTTATTCGTAGCTTCAAATATTGTAACATATGCAGAGTTTGATTTACAAAACGCGGACAATTATGGAAAGTATTTTGTAACATAACATCTCAACCAAAGAAACGATACACTTACTTGTTTACGTACTGCCATAATAAGAAGTCAGAGTAGTAAATAATTAAATGGCAAATTGTACAAATGTTTCAGTAGGAATGTATAAAGACATTAAACTTTTGAAATATTAAAGAAAATTATTGGAAACATTGAAAATATCTTGTTGATACTAGATATTAGATATAGTAGTAAATTATTTTAGAATTTTATTCTTTTTTTATTATTTAATGCCCTTTACATTTCTATGAAGCCATTTGAAAATCTGTTTTAATGGTCATGTTTATGTATATTAGATACATACTAAAGACTTTTGTGTCAGTATAATGAACAGATACATAATAATTATTAATTAGTGCAAACTACAAGGTGTCAAAAAATCAAACATTCTTAATGAAAACTGATGATTAATATGATTTGTCATAAATACAGACAATTGAAATAATAGTGGATATACCCGGTGCATATGATTTACTTTTGTGTAAGTAGGAAACTTATAAGAGAATTAAAGAATCCATTTGTTATATTTTAATTAATGAAACAGTTTGCACACTGCAGTAATTTTTGTCATACAACATAACTGTTATGTTTTGTGAAGAAGTAAATGTGTTCAATACCTTGTTTATTATTATTGTTATACATATATGGAATTTGTACAAGTATAAATACGATGTAAATACAAACATTGTTAATAACGTTTATTTTAAATTTCACGCGTGATTAGAAATTTCAATGTGGATTAAACAATTTGTGGGAATAGTAAAATGTATAAGATTATAAATTTATCTTGTAAATAAAGTATTTATTGTTTAAATGGATACGTGATGTTTATATGGTACATTTTCTATACACTATATGTAAGAGTTAAGAAAGATGGAAACATCATTTTTTTTTCATTCTGTGCCTGTTTATTAAATCATTACATTTGTCATTGTTCTATTCTGTTATCATTGATAAAAGTTTTGATAAGGCAGTTACCATAGAACCGTATGGACTGATCTGATAAGGCACAAATGTTGTGTCCACATGTAAACAATTTTACATTATAACTTCTAAATGCACAATACTTAATATTTAAATGTACCTTAAAATAAAAGTTAGCAAACATCAAGTATATTTTTCCTGGTTGCTAATTGATCACATATTTAATTTTGTATTATGAACTTTTTGTAAACGTATATCTGCCAATAACTTAATGTAGAAATGAAATTATACAGAAATTTTTGTACACGCAATGACAAAGCAGAAACTAATAATATGACAATACTAGAAGTATTCAAATAGAGTAACATAACATAACAGGACTCAATTTTCCTTATCACAGGTGTGATTTTCCTTGATATTACTGCTCAGGCCCTAACTAATTGTATAGTCACAATATAAATTCAGTTACATTTTTTTATAAAAGGTATTGTAAGTGTAAAGTTATATATACATAAATTAATGTATAGCATTCCTTAAAATTTGGCATTTGGTTTGAGCAGTATTTACTTATAAAATACAAATAAAACATTTTTCAAAAAGTGTACATTGAAATACTCTATAAAATCTTATAAAACTAATTATTACGTCTTTTAAAAACATTAAGAATTGCATTCTGCAATGTGCGGTATGTCGCACAACTTACAATACTTAGTTATTAATACATACAATGTAATATTGAACCAGGAGGTTCAACTTCTCACTATTAATGAAGAAACTTCCTACTTACAAAGATTCACAAAAATGTTCACAAAAGAGCAGTTTCTTTTCCTTCAATTCAATGATAATGCAGCACTTGATCATTATATAATACATACTAAAATACTCACTTTATGTATGAACTGTTTGATTTTAAAATATGTATAATATATGGCTTAATAGGCTGATTCTTTAGTCTATGATATCCTAAGTTATTAAAGTATGCAACTGAGAAAATGTAAATACTGGGTGTACAAAATGTATACTTAAACATTGTGTATATTGGAAATACGAATTTGGTAATGTTATTAAATTATTTTGTACTACAGCTAAACTGGTATTTTATCTTCCTTCATGTATTCAGAACTGTTGAATGTATACATAATAAAATAAGTTACATATGGTCCCTGATAGATGCCATGTGCAGATATCTTGCACTTCCAGTTATTGAATAAACTAAGTACAGTATTTATTATAAAAATATTACATAATAAATGCAAAACACAATTCAAAATGCACTATTAATTCCTTGAAAAACACTAAATGCATCTTTTGAAAACAATAATTACAGTTCCTTGTTTTTCCACCTCCCTTTTTGTGTTTGAATTGATTAAACAAATTGATAAATTATATTATAGTTGAGAAAAGAAGAACTAATATATAGAGATGAATCATAAAACTTATGCGATAGATATTGCACATGAAACCATTATTAATATCTTATATTAATTACAACTTTTTTCATTGACTCAAGCAACAGAACTAATCTATCGTGTTATTACAGTAATTGCAAAATGTATAAAATGATGGATAGAAATTAGTTTGTAGTAATTTCATTCTAACAACAACTCCTGCTATCTTTAGTGTAAATTAGATAAAACATTGATACAAATCCAATAGCTGGTCATAGATTACAAAATTTGTAAACCCATTTTGCACTGCATACAATTATATTCCTTGTGCAATATAAGAAATACTTTCCATTGTATAAATCACATCAATGCAGTATTCTGTGCACTTGAGAATACAAATGCATAATAAACCTGACACAAATATTTTAACTCTTACTTTAAAATAATATTTAGTAGAAAGCTTTATGAAGTATTTTCTGTGCTGCTCGAATTAATGGTGTAAGGGTTGTTAATTCCGCACAGTTCTCTAAGAATGGATGAGAGAGCAATTCATCGGCTGTTGCTCTCTCATCAACTTCAACAGCTAAACACCTTTCTAAAAAGTTCTGAAATATTGGACTTAATGTGTCCCATCTGGGTATAGAAGGTTTACCAATAGCAGCAATTAAATACAATGCTCTTAAAGGTGTTTCCTTCATATAAGGTGGTTCGCCCTCTATCATTTCGATAGCCATAATACCTAAAGACCATATATCCACCTTTTTACCATACTGTTTTCTTGTCACTACTTCTGGTGCCATCCAATATGGAGTACCAACCATAGTCTGTCGTTTCTCATCACCATCAATATTAGCACAAAAACCGAAGTCTGTAACTTTCACAGCACCATTCATCCCAAGAAGTACATTGTCAGACTTGATATCTCTGTGAATAATTCCTCTTGTATGCAAAAAACTAATTGCCTTCAAAACTTCCCTACAAACTGCAGCAATCTGTGCCTCCTTCATTACGGTTTCAGTAACAACATCTGTCAATGGTCCACCCTCCAACAGTTCCATAATTACCCACAAATGTTCATCTATAAGGTACGCATCCAAGAAGTTAACCAGATTCGGATGCTGAAATTCTTTGAGAACCTTAATTTCCGTCAATATTAGTTCCTTCTTTGGTTGTTTCGATAAATCTATATCCTTTACGGCTATTCGCTGATTGGTTTGCAAATCAGTGGCTATGAATACAGTACCCGAAGCACCAGCACCGACCTCCTTGGTTCTTTCGAATCGAAGGTTAGGATCTCCGCTGTGACAGATAGTTCTGAGCTCCTCAAAAACTTCTTCGTCGCTGAGCTTCACCCCTGTGGAATCTGTTGTTTTTCTTCTCAGAACAGGACTCTCCTCTGTTTTGTTCGGAGTGTTTCCATCCTCCGGCAATTGATCGTCCTCTATTCGATAGGTGTTTAAATCTTCCAAAATTTCGGTGAGAGACTTTTCGACTCTGTCCAGACATATTCGTGGAGTGGGCTTCGGGATTTTATTAACCTTGGGTGGAAGCTCTGGCAACTTCTGTTCTTGACTGTCCGTAGAGCTCACAGAACCTGAACCGTCTGAATCTCTGGATTGGTATTTCTTCGTCAAGATTTTGTCGATCTCCTGAGACTCCTCCTCGATCAGATCTTCTGTAACGAAAGGTTTGAATACCTTTTCCTCTGGTTTTCGTTTGATCGAGTAGTTGTAGAATTTGATGGCTTGCAATGCAGCGGCAGGATGCTCGTCCTGCTCTGATTTCGATATCTGGGTGTTGAGCAACCGAATCCAAGATTCGGGCAGACCCTCCAGTTGTCCTGTCTCGGCATTTTTACTCACATGAAACTGATGAGAGACGTTTGTGGGTAAACCAATCTCAGCGGCTTTCTTCCTCGAGAATAGCTTCGTTATGCTGAGGCTCATTTTAGCGCGCGATGTCGCGCTCTTGTCGCGTGCCGTTTACGATATGTTGCAATTTTTTTATCTCCGGACGATTAAAAATAGGAAGGGAGAAAGACACGACGATCACTTTTTAAATCGCGATTCTCATCGTAAGATTCGTAACATCACTCGCTCCTCGGCTCTGGCTCTGTCGCTGTCGCACTCACACTCTGTCGCGACAGAACATCGAATCACATCGAATGCGAATGTAGGCGTGTTCGGCGTGTTACTCTACTACGTACGTCACTTTGTTCAACAACTGGCGGGATATTTCGAAAAAACCTAGCATGATCTTTGCTGTTTCACCCCTTCAATTAGAAATTACATCTCCCAGACGTTCTAGTAATACTTTATAAAAACTATAATGCAACGAATACACCATATTCTTTTTATTAATGTGTTTAAAGAAGTAACGTAGTTTTATTTAAATCACGGCGCAGGCGTAAAAAATCAAGGCTCCAAAGCGAAGCAAATAATGTACACATTTGTATAAAATGTCAGAACATTAGTTTAAACAGTCTTAACAGTTCTGCATTATTACTGTTAAATTCTAATGCGCGGCATTAACTTGTAAACGGAGGAAGACGAATTAACTCATCATTTATGCTTGACTGTATCTTTTAATGATTTTTCATATTTCTATTCATCTACTAAGATAAAAGGTAAAAATTTAGATCATCGATGGTGATTCTAGATTTTATGTATAATAGAACCACTCGTCGATAGAAGGCGATTACTCATTTTCAAAATTCCGTTAGGTAATTGCAATAACTAAACTACGCGTTTTTGATAATCTCCTTATCGATCGACATTTTTTTTTCCTCTCTGAATACACCTTATCAGTTCTTCCGGCTTCCCTGCGTGCGAATACGAGCCAATTTCTGCAATTCATAAGAAATACATTTTTATATATCATCGTTGACGTAAGAGTTCACGTTTCTCCTTCCACAAAGAACTTCGTCTCCCGCCTACAGCCCTCTTCTCATCGAATTTATTTTACACATGAAGTTTCATTCTTTTTGTAAATACCTACATACAATGTATATTTCGAAACCATACTTCCACGCGTTCTCTATTATCGCGCGGTTACATACTGAATAAGAAGCGAACGAAAATGTACAAGCATGCGTAAGGAAACGTCTATTTTCGTCATCGTTTTATTATCATGAAATGATGCTGCGGAAGGCATTGATTGCAGGAATAAAAACACGCCGCGAGTGCTAAAGCTACTTTGTGACGTGCATATATTATTATGCCCCTTCCGAGAGTTCATTCCAGAAATTGCATTGAGAGTACTATCGGAGTTAACTAATCTCTTGCGGTTCTTTATGTTTTGTATTGCCTTGTCTTCGACGCAGACAAACGTCATATTTTTCCGATTCAGCGAAAGGTCAAAAAATGCTGACGGAACGCTCGTATGAGAGAACACAACATAAATCTTTGGAACTACATACTCTATAAGTAGTATCTAAACAGAAACAATTAAGCAAAACAAATTACTGACAATCCTCCAGAGTCCCGTACCTTTGAGCACCTTTGAATGAACAAGTAAAGAATAAAAACTGCAGTACACCGCGGTACAGTGTAAAGTGTACACTACGTACTGCTACGTACGACAACGTACGATGTCACATATGCATGCATACATCGCGAAACAAAAACCAATCTTCTCCACTTCCCAGTGCTTCCAAGGAACACTACGAAGAACGGCATTCTTATCTATGCAACGATGATCCGTGGCGCGAATAGCAACGCCACCTGCACGTAACTGTTTTGACGGTAATCGACTCGTTTGAATATCTGATTATTGTTCTAACAAAATTTTTTCGACAATTGCATTATAAACGAAACTATTCCTACAAAAGAAACTATATGTCGCTCAATACAAAGTTTATTTTGTTAAATTAAAATTCAGAAATTCAAACGCATCGATTACTGTCAGAATAGTACGTGTAGGTGGCGCTGTCATTCGTGCACAGGAAGCAGCAGGAAGCAGGAGTGGGGTGGTAAAATATTTTTAAAATATCTGTCAAAACCGCATTATTTCGTTCTGTTTACATTCAATTGTTAGTGAGGAATTGTTTATGTTTATACGTTGCTCGCAACGTCACATGTTCGATACGATACGTTACTTCCATATCTGTGCGTATGTACTTGTAACATATTAATAAGAAAAGATAAATTTTTTAATCGAAATTCACGAAACATCGATGATGAAATAATTTCATTCTGTCTTTGTTTCTTCATTTTCGATACGTTACCGAGTTATTCACTTATTATTTTTCCGCGAGAAAAAATAATGTTCTCTGCTTCCGTACACCGTGTGCGTAGTGCGTACAGAATCGAGAACGTATGAAAATATTTTTACAACAAGAAGTACGCGACGCTCGATGCAGTTTCAATAATAGTTTTCAAATAGTGTCGGTACCAGAGATAAGAAACTGTTTTCAATAAATACAACGACATCAATTCTAATCATATTTGCGTCAAATTCTCGTTAATACTGAAGAATGTTTCTCATTTATTTTTGTACCAAAATAAAGCTAAAGTCTGTTTTACATACATATTCTTATTTCCATATATATATAGTATCCTAGAACACATGAATTAGTTTGATAATAATGGTTTATCAAGCGATGGTTGCGAACATTGTGGTTAAGTGAGTGACAAGTGCATAAAAGGAAATTATACATATACAAGTATGCATCCATTATGTCTTATATACTGTATCAGAATTTTCTATCCTACTTATTTATTGCCAAGTTATCATTCTTTCCTTCTGGTACTATTTATGGTAATGTTTAATTTGGTAAAATGGAATTTATTCAAATTAATACAAAAAGAGCGTTTAACATATATAGGAATACCGTCGATGTTAAATTTTAAGTAACTATAGTCTATATAAGGGATGATTTTATAATGCGTACGTCATTTTTAATCATTAATTTCAACGAAGTTTCACAGAAAACATTTATACATATATATGAAATTGCTCGAATAATATGTATAAAAATCAACGATACGACTTTTTTCATCCATCTGCACACATGTTATATAGAGATGTAACCTCTTCTCTTTTTGCAGGGATTCTACTTCGCTCGAAAAAAAAACGAAAGCACTTAATAAATGTTTATGTGATACTTCTGTACGATACATCGAGAATCAAGAAACAGTCGACGTTCATGATAACAACACGCGTAATGTCCTTTCTTATCACGCGAAGAAACCATACTATCAACATGTTTTCAACTCCCTCTCCCTCCCCGCTCATTGTGCCTCAGAGACCAGAAGTTTTCCTCCCTTTTGCCGATCGTGCAGCATTCAGAAGATTCAGTTCCCATCTATACGACGTCCTGAAAATCACCACACACCAATATACATAATAAGAAACAATGCTTCTCTCGCCGCATCCCTGATTCTCTACCATCCCGTGAAGTCTTTTCCCATTCGAATTTCTGCCGCGAAATTTCATTTCTGTTACAGATTTCCACGATATATACGTAAAAATTACTGATGCGTTTGACACTGTTTTATATTCAAAAGCTGCACTTTGTTCCGCTATTATGTCCTATCGCGAAAAACAGATGGACTATATAATAAGCGTGAACGTACGCGGCACCAAAGTTTGAAGGTACTTGACCGTGAAGGGTAGAGTCCGAAAAATTGAATCGTAATATGGATGTGATATAACAGGAAAACCGATATTTTCAGTTTTATAATTTGTCGCTTGTGTCATCTAACGCTTCGTTAACGCAAACGGAATGTGCGAATACTTAAAATTTCAAGTACAAGCGCAGAAAATTTTATTTTTCTCGAAACACGAAGAAAAGTCACGAGATTGAACACACGCTAAAATTTCGATTTCTCTGAATGTTTTTGTTTCGATTAAGAAAGTATAAAGGTTATATTTACTTAAAACAAGAGTGGCCTAATCTGATCGAATTGAATTGAAACTTTCTGTACACTGTGTATATTAAAGTTTCATATGTTAAATTGTCAAATCCCTCCACTCTTCTATTTCTGTACGAAGAGAGGGGATTCTTGATTCATCTCTGTCTCTCCCTCACGCCCCTTATCAGCTAATAAATAAAATATTAACCGATCATTAATGCAAAGACATTATTCGAGAGCGCGCAAACTACGTACACCTACGAAACGGAGTAATCACGGTAATGTTCGGGTTTTTAATAGTGAATACGCTGTGTCACCAGTTACTACTACCAGCAGAGAACCGTGTCAGATTTATTCTTTCGCCAATTTTCTTTTCAAATCCAATTGTTTGAATATTTCTCCAATATCCGAACAATACACCGGAACACGATCTCGAAATCCTTTCTGGAAAGTGTTAACTTACGCGTCTACAATTTCACGGAATGCGAATTGTGCACCTAAACGATAGTTGACCAAAAGGATTCACAAATATCTCCTGTTCCTCCATCATCAATTTAATTAAGATGGTACAATTACGGCATCAGGTAAGCACTTTTCAAACTTATAGATATAAAGCATAAAGTTTTCCAAATGTTGGATACCTATGTGAATTTATTGATGCGTCAACCGACATTCTAGTTTTCTTGGTAACCGACGGTAATAAATAATAATACATGTGTACGAAGAAACATTGATTTTCTTTGTAATAACATTTACAATCGTATACATAAATATAATTAGTGGTAGAATAAACAAATGAAATATTTACACTCTTGATAAGAATAACCGTGAAAGAAGTAAATTAATACGACATATTACATATACTCCAGGAATATTGCGTGAAAAATCATTTTTATTTACGTTCGGTTGTCACTAGTGTGGAATAAATTCTTCGTCCATCAGCTTGACCCTGTATCGTCTTGCAAATTGGAATTGAAAAACAAAAAAAACAACGTAAAATACACTGCTTTGCCTGATAAGGATTCTTCGCGTAGAATCGGTACAATTATTTCGTGGTCTTTGCAATTATGCAATAGTCTTATTCACTTGTGACTATAATCCGGCTACTAATTTCGATAATTAATCGGACGCTGGAAACGTTTTCGCTTATATTTCATGACGGATTTCACGAACTGCGGAACTTCACGAAATCTCAGTGGAACAGAAAATTTATAGTTCAGCAGTTAAATCTTATATGTAGTAATTTCAAACGGAAGAAATGAATAATAAAAAAAAAGGTATGAATTTTCAAATACATACATATGTATTTTGTGCCACTGTCACATGTGTGATATAAAACTCTGTTGATATGGCATTTATCGCGAATACCACGTGCTCGAACTCTGTTCCTTGAGCTACCGTACGTAATTTCAATCCAAAAAGGAAGGAAAGAGTTTCGAATGGACTATGATTGACTATGATACATATTAAATTTGATGAAATTCGAGTTTTATGAAACTACGGTGTCTTTTGATTTTTGCAGAATAACAAGAAAATTTTTAAAACCACACTATACATGTATGTATATATGACTAATGTACATTTGTATGTACAATATGTAATTTCGTTGACCTAACCGTATCAATGCTTTCGTAAGCAACTTTTGGCACGATTAACAATTTACAATAAAACACTTGTTGTATCATCCGTCGTTTTTTACTTTATTCATGCGAGACACACAGCTCGACCAAATAGGATTTATTCCAATAACACAAAACGACAATATGTATGTACTTATGTACATATGTACTTACATATATATTTTTGTAACTCTGATATAATAAACCAGGTTAAATGCTGTCCCGCCACAACACGTGTTCAAATGATAAAAATTGACACTTTAAAAACAGATCTATCCGTACATTAAAAATTTGTAAAAAAATATTTTTAATCTCGAACAATTTACGAATTGCTTGAAATAATTTTACCCAGCATAGACATTACATATGTAGTTGGAGCTTATGCAAGAATGTTTGTACATATGTAAATACATACATGGTTATCGGTACTTTTGCAATTTGCATTCAAATAACTATACACTGATAGCAACTTTTTTACATAGAAAATGCGAGAATCATTAATTATAAGAATCTTTCCACAGATTTTATCCTGTGGGAGTTTACTGAATCAATTTCAACTTAACATCAGATGGAGTTCATCTTTACAAATCAGGGACAAAAAAGTAATACAACCAGAACATTCTTTTAAGGTATAATCCTTTCAAGGAAATTATTTTTACATAATTGATTTTAGAGTATCTGCAATCAACTTTATAAATATTGTGTTTGTAGTATGCAGATTTATCGGTCCGTCTTGCAGGACCAGAACAATTACAGCCCAAACCTAATGTCAGTGCTCTATCATTTGGTAAATACTTCACAGATCATATGTTAAAAATATTTTACCACGAAGCATTAGGAGGATGGCAGATACCAGAAATAACACCTCTTGAAAACTTAGTCCTTCATCCAGCATCAAAAGTGCTACACTATGCAATAGAGGTATATCTACTTTACATTTGAAACGATTATAAGTTTGATGAAAGTGGATGGTGGTTTTACTTCTAGACCTTCATCTTTAGTATCAGTAAAGGAATCGAAATTTGATTGATCCACTTTCATCAAGTTTAGTTCTGCAAACGAATAAAAAATTTCTGTACATATTGTTTCAGTTGTTCGAGGGTTTGAAAGCTTACAGGGGAGTAGATGGAAAAATAAGAATATTTAGGCCAGATTTGAATATGGAACGAATGAACAATTCAGCAGTGAGGGCTGGCTTGCCCACTTTTATTGGGGATGAACTAATAAAATGTTGCTGTAGATTAGTTAGTATAGATCAAGAATGGGTTCCCCATTCTACCGCTTCTAGTCTGTACATACGTCCAACTCTGATAGGTATAGATGTAAGTAGTAACTTTCTATTGAATATAAAACTTTTTAATACAGGGATCAAAGGTTAAACACATTAAATTTTAGTTATTTGTATGGTAGGAAGAATAATCGTGTCACTTATGTCACATACGTCATTCAAACTGACACATGAAAGTAAGCAATGTATTTCTCAATACTTAATGATAATACGTGATAAACAGGGGCGTGTTGCTCTTTTGTTGGGGCAGGGCCATAAGATACAGCTAGATCAAAAGCTACATTATGATTGATACATGGTATTGCACTATACATAAAGCAGCAAACTAAGAACTTCTGATGAGAACTAAGGAATAATTTAACTCATAATATAAGAATTTAAATAATAGTTGTTACATTACTCAATTTACTTTTCTTCATTTTTATATTCATTAAATAATCATCAATAGACATCGGATAATGTTCATTTTCCGAACTTTTCATAATCAGTATTATGTAAAATGTACAATAAAAATGTGTTCGTATCATATACTGTTCTGCTGATAGCTCTTTTCGAGATTATTCATGTGTTAGTTACAAATGACGCAATATTCTTCATAATGACCGAGCTAATCTAAACAAACGTATAATCACGAGAAATTTTCGTTCCAAGATAATATTGTAAAAACATATATCAGTCGAGTTTGCTACCTCTTGACATAAAAATCAGAAACTACACATTAAGAATACGAGTCACACAGAAATCAAATTAATAGTTTGGCTATCTACAAAACTTCGCAATATTAGTATATTCTACAATTTTTGTTCCTTTTTTGCATAGCCTACACTTGGAGTGGCATCCTCAGAGTCCGCTTTACTGTACGTTATTTTATCACCTGTGGGCTCCTATTTTAAAAAAACAGATGAAAACGTTGGTGTGTCCTTACTAGCAGATCCTCAATACACCAGAGCCTGGCCAGGGGGTTGTGGTAACTACAAAGTAGGTAGTAATTATGGGCCTACTATTTACGTACAAAGAGAAGCTGCAGAAAGAGGTTTGCAGCAAGTGTTATGGCTTTATGGAGAAAATAGTGAAGTAACCGAAGTTGGGACAATGAACATCTTTATGTTTCATATAAATGACGATGGAGGTAAGTAATGTTTCATAATGCCCTTCCTTTGATCGACTACTTATCTTACTCAAAGTTATGTAAAAAAGTATTTTCAAATTTTTAGAAAAAGAATTAATAACACCACCTTTGTCGAGTGGTTTAATTCTTCCTGGGGTCACTAGAAATTCTATTTTGGCGGTAGCTAAAGAGTGGAATCAGTTCAAAGTCAGCGAACGAACATTCTGTATGGATGAAGTTTGTCAATTATTATCAGAAAATAGGGTAACATCACTTTCTCATTATCCGTCCATTAAAAAGAATTTTGATAATTACAATGTTTTAATTGTAACCATTTTATGTGATTCTAGCTGTTAGAACTTTTTGGAGCGGGAACAGCTTGTATAGTCAGTCCTATATCGTACATCGAATATATTGGTCGACCGTTACACATACCGACGGTAGAACACTCGGAGCCTGTTTATAAAAAGTTTCTAAAACATTTAATGGACATACAATACGGTGTTATACCGGATCACCCGTGGGCGATACCTATTGAGTGAAAGTAGAATAATTTATTGATTTATTTATTGATCGTTAGGAGTGGATTTAGATACGCGTACATCAACATTCTTTGCATTAGATGTTGAACGATTTGAAAAATGATCCACCGGAAATCAGTGTATCGCTATTTTTTTGCGAATGACATAGATCTCTATTTATTTATAGATTCGAGTATTCGTTATAAACTGAGCGCGGGAGATTTCCTAAAAATATTTAGCAAATGAAAATATGTGTCTGAGATAAAACTCAGAGATAACCAGTTTATCACCGTTGACCAACTAATTGTTAAATATGAAATTTTAAACATAAACTCGACAATTTATTTGTAAATATGTAAAGTGTACATGTCATGCGTATGTATGTGAATATGAATTTGTATATTTTTTAACGGAAGTATGTATGCAGCGAGAAGTGTATGTATATGTGGAAATATATATATATATTTTCTATTATTGTACAAATTAGATAGAGCAACAATGTGATTTTACGAAATAATGAATGAATTAAAGGAAAGTAATCGAAACTTATCGAAAATAAAGTTTTTTTAATTCCTTTAGAATCGGGTAAGACATGACTTGTTTTAAAGATAACGACTGACGAAACAACACACTCCAATGAATTAAGTAAATAGAAATATATATATACATATAAATAGGTACAAGGCCGGCCGCAGTTGGAAATTCCAACTTGGAACTGAACCGACTTGGAATATGAATGTTTTCTATTTCTACGGCCTTAAACGTAGATGACGCTACGACATGCTACGAGTTTCTGCATATTCTGCATGTTCTTCTTGTTAGATTTAAAAGATGATTTAAAACACATATAAAAACGTGCATAAATAAATAAATAAATAGATAGGCTGAAGAAGCTTCAAATATCACAAAGATTAAATAATTGTTACTAAAGTGTGATTCTGTATAACATGAATTTACTTAATAGAAACAATCAGAAAAACATATCGTTAAACGGTGAACAATAACAATGTCTGTTTCTCGAGTTGAAGAGTTAATCAATTATTTTAGGTCCCATAATAAGATTAGGGAACAACAAAGTCATTCTGCCAAAGTACACAGTGTAGGATGGAGTTGCGACGGAAAACTTTTGGCTTCGGGTTCATTTGATAAGTCTGTTTGTATATTTTCCTTGGGACCGGATCGTCTGGTAAATAAACATAACCTTCCTAACTGACTTCTTCTTTTTATAACCGTAATCTAGTATTTGGTCATATGAAATGTTTATTTACTTGTTCGTTAACATATTTAGCAAAAATAACTTTCTTATATACTGCGATACATTTATATATTTAGTACTGTAATTGGTTAATTTTTTTTAGGTTATAATATTTGTTTCGAACTTAAATATTGAAAAAGGTCATAATTATGCAATGTTTGTACTTACTAGTATTGATGATCATACGAAAATTTAATTAATTCACATAGATGGCGGTTCATTATATTTTATTTCCGTAAATAAAAATGAATAATTATTTTATATTTTGAACAAATTTATTGCAGAAACAAGAGACAACTTTTAGAGGACATGGTGGTAGTGTAGATCAACTATGCTGGCATGCTTTTTACCCTGAACTATTGTCCACAGCAAGTGGAGATAAAACTGTACGCATATGGGACACAAGAACTCAAAAGTGTACTGCAAATATCAGCACAAGGGGAGAAAATATCAATATTTCATGGTCTCCTGATGGCAACACAATAGCAGTAGGAAACAAAGAAGACTTGGTAACTTTCATTGATGCACGTGTGATGAAAATTCGTGCAGAGGAACAGTTCAATTTTGAAGTGAATGAAATTTCTTGGAACAAAGACTCTGATACATTTTATCTTACAAATGGTCAAGGCTGTGTACATATTCTTAGTTATCCAGATTTAGAATTATTACATGTAATTAAAGCACATCCAGGGACATGCATTTGCATAGAATTTGATCCTACTGGAAGGTACTTTGCTACTGGCTCAGCAGATGCATTAGTTTCACTATGGGATGCAGATGAATTATGCTGTTTAAGGACATTCTCGAGATTAGAGTGGCCAGTAAGAACTATATCATTCTCATATGATGGACAGCTATTAGCTGCTGCATCTGAGGATCTTGTTATAGATATAGGTGAAGTAGAAACTGGAGAAAAGATTGCAGACATACCAGTGGAAGCAGCAACTTTCACAGTTGCTTGGCATCCAAAACAATATCTATTAGCATACGCGTGTGATGATAAAGATACTTATGATAGGAAACGAGATGCAGGCAGTCTGAAAGTATACGGATTTGCCAATGATTAAATAATAACTATTTTTTAGACTTTTTTATGAAAATATATCATTGTATAAAACAAAAGTCTAAACTTTATTCTTTACACCTTTCTGTTAGATAAATATATAAAATACGAATTAAGTAACTATATTCGGATGATTTTGATAGTAACGACACTTCTTAACAGATTTTTTAAATATTTCGAACCATTAATGAAGTTAAATTCATATTTATTTCAGTAGAAAACTGCAGAATTTTCTTATTTGAATCATCTGTTCAAAAAATCTGATTTATCTTACATTTTATTGGATTCTACATTGTTTTTCCATTGTGATTGTCATTAATTTTTTAATCTGGTCAGACATTTTTAAAAAATCAATAGTACGTTTTGATCACTATGCTCATTCATTAATTAATAACGTTTACGTTTAAGGAACAGAATTTATGTATGTATAATTCACTGTTGTGACATGTACTTGGTTGATATGGTAACCAGAAGTATGTATACAATATATATATATATATATACATATATGTCTGGATTTCCGTAACCGGGAAATACGCTAGAATTCATATCATATGATTATTAATTTTATCTTTTGTCTTTATTTATGAAAATAGTTTATTATCTTCTTGCTCAGAAGTTATGGAAGCTAATTGCGAGTGTCAATATACATTGATGGTAACCAATGAAATAATGCAAGGACAGTTCCCTGAAACGAAAGATAATTTTAATCATGTGCCCAGTATTCACGAGGTGGACGAAGAAGAAACTGACGAAGAGTATGTTTGCGATCAAGATTCCACCATCCTAAACGAGGTGCAAGAAGTTACTGACATAAGAGATGCAATAGATAATAACTCATTATATAGTAACGAGTCATTTTGTTCTGATGAATCCTGCGATGAATCTGAAGGAACTAATACTACACCAAGAACTTTGAACGAGTCTCATTATACACCTCAAGTTACTTATTATGAATACAAGAAGGAAGATAATGAAGAAAAGTGTGAAAGTGTGATACAAGACAATGGTAATACAAATTCAGCTCGTTGCAAAAGTTCACTGTCTGTAGATAAGTCTATAATACTCAAGACAATAAGAAGCAGAAGGAAGAATATGAGTTTTACAGATGAAGAACTTAGGAAGATTGAATGGGAGAATCAGCTTCTTCTGAGAAAGATAATGGCTCAGCAAAAACCAAAGGAGAAAGTACTTCATGAAAATATACCACAACAAAGAGCAAGCAGTTCTGCAATCAATAGGAAGAAGTTACAGAAGAAAATTGAAAGTGAAAATATAGTATGTATAAATAAAAAGGTTGATAGAAAAAAATATGTAAAGTTGTTAGAAGTTATCATCCTAATAGTGTTTATATTTACAGTTGCTTCTCCAAAGGCTACAACAAACTAAATCACGTGTTATGAACATCGCAACAAAACCTGGATGCAGGCAGACAATTCTGTAATTTGTAATAAAGTTTTTTTTTTTACATATTTTATATTCAACAATTAATCATCTTTTGGTTTTTTTTCACATTTTGACACGATAAAATTTTTACTGTTTACAGTAAGGGAGTGTATTACAAATCTTATGAATGTGATATCTTTTATTCTTTGTGCCACTGAACGTAATGTTGTAAAAGAACATAATACTCTTTGGAAACATATGAGAAAAGTATGTAAAAATTAATAGGAATATATCTTTATAAAAAAAAATTACTTTAATTCAAATACACATGCAAGTCACTGAGTGATTAGTTCTATGTGAACATAAGATGCGTATGATTGAAACACAGCAATTACGAGTCTTGAAGTGTAGGTACACATTTTTATTTCGTTTTGTATACATCACAACTTTGTAAAATGTTTTGAAAACTTACCGAAGAAATTTCTACAAGTCAAGACTATAAAAATCACAGTTCTCACTCGTTCCAAGTAACTTAATTATTACCTTTTTTTTTGTTTTTGTAACACCAAGACCAACGTTCTTCGAGTATTGTGATCACTTTTTCCATGTACATTTCGTGTAGAAAGTACGACAGAAACGAAAAATTATAGAACAAATAGGCAAAAACTTATAAACCAGACATCTTATTTTACACTTACGTATTTGCCTTCCGGATTAATCTGTGCTTCAATTGTTGCGCAAAAATCTCACTTCGAATTCAGGTATACGTTGTTTCCGGTGCATCATTTAGACTTGAAATTATAAAAGAAAAAGAAAAATCGTGTGATCTTGCATCAACAAAAATATTTTAACGTATCACATTCAAGCTACAATTAATAACACAGATTAACGAATCACAACGTGAAGATTTAACAAGTACAAATCAATTTTGCCCGAAACAAATTACTCGGTATTATTATGCGAGGTACTATTCAACAACATATCACAAATCCGCGAAGAATAACAAAAACCAGCCAGTAGTTCCTCTTTTTAAGCGTTGTCGATCACAAAAGTGTCGCTAATAAATACGTTGTTACTTTCCGCATTAGAAAAGAAAATCGATCAACCAAGTCTACGATATCACAAGACATAATATCGAGTATCGAGAATTATTGGGAACAAGATTAGTCTTCGTGCTTCTTCTTCCAAGATTCTGTGGATGACGGTGTCCATATTGTACTAAGAGAACGAAACGGATCGAAGCCCGATCTTTCCTAGAATCAGAGTAAGTTACATTAGTTCACGAAAGATGATTTTGCAAACATTATTATCAAAATAGATCCTAAACCTTAATTTAATAGAGTATACAGGAAGTGTCATGACATGTCTATAGGTGTTTATCTCTGAAATTATGTTCATAGACTATGAAGCAACTTGACCTGCATGGAAAAATGAAACAATTATTCTCTTACTTGTGTGTCTGGTTCCGTCTGTAATGAGGATAATTGTGAAGTTACAGGTGGTGTAGCCGCTCCCCATGGACCCGCAGCCCATATACCACCTGTGTTCACTCCCCAAACACAACTTCTTTCTTCTCCGACTGCTGCCCTTGTGTATAATGGTTCCCAATTTGTTTCGATTGCCATCCAGTTGTCTGCAAGTCCAATACGGTATTAAGTATCACGTTTTGAAGAAGCAGAATATATTACAGCGCACTTCATACCCCTCAAAGTGTCTGTCAACATTGAAGAAGGCTTTTCCGAGGATTTTGACGATTCAAATTGATATCCGTTTGTACTATCCGACAATACGTTAAACATGGGATTACTGTCTTCCCATAACTGACACCGCGTATCTTCTTCGGGGCTTTCTAATTCCATCAAAGGTTCGTCCGTTTCTGGAAGATCGTCGTACGGCACTAGTTCCCGTTCAAACTAAAATACGCGAGATGTACACTGTTAAAATCGAAATTTACACAACAACAGAATTAAATCGGATATATGTACTACATAATCGTTTATTTACCGGTGGTTCAGTGAACGCGTTCATAAAATAACTATTAGAATGTTGCAATGTGTTCTGTATTTTTAAGGGATCCTGACTAAGCGGCTTCTCCTTTTCAACAGACTGAACACAGAGACGTGGGGAACTCGATACCATTCTGTATTCCTTCGTGCTCTGTATCACCTCTTGACTTGATTGTTGTTTAGTATAACCTACATCTTTGGTATCGTTACTGTAGACCATCGACAAGTTATGCGTGGTCGTCTGAGGTTTGTGTAACTTATTTAAGCTTGAGAATGGAGATATACTCTCTTGACTCCTCGCCACGACATCGCTAAATCTGGCTCGATTTTCGCCCCAACAAGATGGGGGCGGTGGTAATGGAACAGAAACGGTACCCAAAGTTCGTGACGAATCCTCCCTTTGGCTAGCGCCTCCGTTCAACGATGTTGCTGCAGAATAAGATTATTTTGAATATTATGCTTCGATTTTTTTACTACCAGTAAAAAAATCTAGAGTAATCACATACCTTTGATATGAGTTTTGTCCGTACCGCGACGTTTCTGAGATCCCTTATCCTTCCTAGGCGGATTCTTGTTCTGTCGAGGTAATTTAAACGACGACTCAACAGTGCGGGACGAGTGAATGTGGTGCTTTATGGTAGATGATCTCGTTGTACTCGTTTTCCACCTGTTCGGATTATTGTGCCTCTCTTTGTCGTACTCGTCGTCGTCGCAATCACCTTCGTAATTATCCCTATAGTCCACACATGGCACAGGCGTGATTGATTGCGGCTTGGTCTTCTTGGTTGCAGGTTTTCTTTGTAACTTCTCGGACTTTCCGCAAGGCTGATCAAAGTTCTGTAATGAAAGAGTATATTCATAGTGGGGTAGTCAATTTGAATATTCTAAAAATATTTTTTAAATATTTACTATGAAGACTAATGTGACACCTTACCTTACATGGCGGTGGATCATCTTGAACAGAGCTCTCCGTCGTTGTAGAAGACGTTTCTTCCTCCGAAAGATGAACACTCCTTTGACTACTGTTCGTATCATATTTCTTAAAAGAAACTTGATTGTTATTACTATTCCCAACGGTAGTTTGTTTTCTTTTGCCGTCTAGTTTACTACTTCGAGCGTTGTTCAACAGCCCCGTTGTGTCAACTTGAACCTCGTGATCAATCAGTTTCGTCTCATCTTTAGCCGTTCCAACTAGACTAGGTTTTCCTTTCCTGTTAGTTACTGGACTCGACTTCATATACGCGTTCACGCTATATTTCTTCTCCTGCGATACTTGAACATCCGGAAACGCAATCTCTGCCATGCAATTATCCGTTTGAATTTCCGGTGCGTTGTTCTGCCTCTTATTATTCCTTTTCTTCGCGCCAAGCGCAATATTGCTTATCGCATTATTACTGTTATCTAACGACGACTCTTCGCTGCGTTTAAAGGACAACAGGTCCTTCGTTTCGGTGTCTAATTTAAACCTACGTTCTTCCTCCGTGGACCAGTCAGGAATTTTTAGTCCTTTCTGCACGTTTTCCTTCTCCTTGTATTTTTTCACGTTCATTAGCGCCCAGTCCGGGTACGTATCCTCTTTCTTCGCCACCTTTGGTCTCTCTTCAGTCATTAATTTCTCCTTCAGGGAGGTCTCCTGTGTCGAGTGCACAGGCATGTGCGACAGCAATCTTAAATCGAACGGGGCCTGGACTGGACTCTCCCTCGAAAAACTAGCCAAAGCTCCTCTTAATATTCTGTCTGCTTCGAGAAACGAAATGGCAAGTATACATGTTAACAGAATCGACGAAAGACTCACAGCTGCCCATTGAACACCATACTCCCATGATGGCCTTGTCAACGCGGATGTACAATCGTCCAACGAGTACGGAGGAAGAGTGGCGAGTAAATTCAGCGTCATCATGCCGTTTTGAATATCACTGTCTGACCCTAAGCTCGTCGATATGAAAAGCTTCCTTTCAATCCGTGACAATGTGAAATCTGGCGTGAACGCAATCTCGATCTTCTTGGTCGCATTTGGATTTAGCTTGAATGGCATACAATTCAATACTTTGAATCCGTAACCCTCGCAACGCAGGCCGTTTATGTAAAAGTCGTAGACGTCTACGGGAAGCTCTCCCGTGTTCCTAGCCATAAAAGATCTCTTCACCGTCAGATTGGGTACGGGATTTCGTTTAGATCGTTCTCCTATTTTTTTTTAAAGATAAACAAATCGTTAGGTTAGTGCATACGTTATCAAACGAACTTAAATCACATTTCTTAATGTTTTCGATAGAGATTTTATAAGTTGCCCAAACAGAAGTACCAAGGTAAAGAAACGTACATACGTTCACAATCTTTTAGATGTTTATCTGCGAGTTCGAAGAGTAAAGGTGTAGTGGAGCCGGGCTTCCGGTTCCCGAATCTGAATTGTGCATTCGCCCCTTGGCCCATTATACGCAATACTTCCAAAATGGTCATGTTGTTCCTAGAATGAATATATAGTCTTTATAAACAATGGAATTTGTAATAACGAATATATGTATAGTTTATGACCACGCTGTATCGTTTGCACCAACTATGCTTTCAACTATTTTCAACTACAAATTGAATTCCAGACGAATTTTACTAAGTTTTATTTTCGTACATGTACCAAATTTACCTAATATATAAAAGTGCGGATGATAAAGTGGGTGAGAAAGGAGTGTATGACACTCGTATAGTTTTCGATTCCGAGCGTTTTAAATATATGGGAATCGACTGCGGCGCTACCGTAACGTCCCATTCTCTTTCAAAATGTTCACGATCCTCTACATTCTCTTCTAACTTAAACTCCTCCGCAACTGTAGACCCACATTCTACACACGCGAACTTAAACCTATAAGCGGATACATTAATATTAGATACTTGTTATATTTTCCTGCGTGCTACGAAGAAATTTCGGAAAATAAATGTTACACACTTGGCCGGTAACGAATGATAAAGCCTTGTCCCTTGTGGGTAATTCCAATCCATTACCAACTGTAGTATCAAAGGATTGGTACTCGGATTGTATAGTTTAATCGTGCTGTAAGAAGTATTCCCGACTTGCGTCAATGGAAACACTAAAGCGACTTTATTTTTATTGTTACCGAAGCCAGTCAATAAACTGGGCCAATATGGTTTTATGTTCAAGTAAAATTTGTGCCCGCGAACTTCCGTAGTGTCTAAACGCATTGTTATATTCTGCCATGAACGACCGCCCGTTGAATTAAGAAAACGCGTGTATCTGCTGTTCAATAAATTCAAATCGGAATCTCTTGTGTGCGATGGAAGGGCCAAGGTGTTTAACCACTGTCTGCCAGCTGCAACGTGGTATAACATTATCTTACGTTACGTTAAACTTTTATAAATTTATACAACAGAATGTCTGTTTCTTTCTCTTTTCTTTTTTTCAATACCCATATCATCACTTACCATTACTATCTAACGACAGACCTAAATAACAATGATGCTTGCAGGTCACCGATGGTTCAATCCTAACTGACCCAACATAGTTTTCACCTTTTGTTATAATTGGCATCGATGCTTCTTCCAATGGAATATACTTTATCCTATTATCTTTATAAACAGGCACGATTCGAGTCACCTGCATGGGCCTTACAAACGTCGAATACACTTTTACTTGTTGCACGCAAATAGACCCCTGCATAGAAACCATTACATAAGATTTCATTATTAATCATACGCGAACATTGGCAGACCACTCACAGGAAAACAGTCTGTGAAAATAAGTTTCTTCAACGAGAGTCTTCCGTACGCCACCCGCATATAAACTGGTAAAATGAATCTTTCGTAGGTCGTCCTAACGAATACGTCGCCTACGATGGTGTCTTCTTCGACCATTGAAGTTTTCACTTTAATTTTAAAAATGGCTAAGTAACCGGGTTTTATGTATTGCTGAAATTAAGAGGGAGAACTGTTCATCCGATGCTTCCTTAAAAGTATTAAATCAATCCCTATATCAATAAAAATCCTTACATTGCCGGTGTGACTACACACAGTTATATTACGAAGCTCTTTGTCTAAAAAATCCGCCGGACCTCTTTTACAACCCATGAGTTCCAATACTGCACCGGGCATATTCACTCCCCATCCATGTAAGTCTATATTGATTGGATTTTGATTTTCCAGAGCGAAAATAGCTTCGTTCTCAGTCCCGCTCCCCACTGTGCCGAAATTCATTGTGCCCTCGTCGTTTTCTTGTTCCTCGGGAACAATTTTTCTTACTTTTCCATCGTAACTGAGTAAAGGAACTTCGGTTACGGAAACATTCGAATGAATTAAAATCGACGACTCCATTTTGACGTTATCCGTTTTCCTATCTTTGGCAAGTTGCAATGAAAAAATATTGACCTTTTGTTCCGGCTTTATCACCCTCGGAGTAAAGTTTTTTATCTGCAAAATGTACAGAATATCGATAAGTTTTGTCATAACGTTATTATTCTTGATCGAAACTGGATGTTTAGAATTTCGTGAAGTCTGCTTACCGTGAAAAGTGACTTTACATGCGATGACATTGTGACATTCGTGATAGCTAACGGCAATTTAAATTTATTAACAACGCTGAAGTTTCGCGCTTGATTAGATTGGAGAGAACAATAATGTGTAATTGATGCGTTTACTTCTAGTCCACCCTGTAGAACTTGTGCTATCCATGGTATTGTTAATTTCTGACTAGAACCACCGGGACCTATCGCCTTAATCACTAGTTTCCCTTTAAAATGCTGTAACTCTAAACCAGTCTTCCCTGAAACGTAACATACGTACCTATTACGTCGCGTGATGTATACTTGAGGGTAACAACATTATTAGGTAATAAATCCAGTGGGCCATAAACAGAAGCTTCTCTTCCGCTGCTGAGTCAGCCATAGCCTCAGCTTTTCAACATAATCTTCGGTAATTCGAAAATTTCTTGAACAATTTCAAGGTAATTTAATGTGCATATAACACGGAACAAGTTGAACACAGAATTCGAAATTTCTCTTCATGGTTCTCCTAGACTTACTACCGCGCTATATCGTTACCACTAAAAATACAGTTATAAATTATGTCGCATAGAAAGAGACTGCGTACAGTCATAAATTAGTGCTCCAATCGCAATCGGTATGTCTGTGTCACCTGGAATTATCGCTTGTTCGAAATGAAGTTTCAACGCTTTCGACACAGGTGTATTAATTATATTCTGCAAGAGAAACAGAACAGTTATTTTAAGAGAACAAAAAAGTTCGACTGTAATCGACAGATAATGCTAAGAGATGCGAATAATATTCACCATAATTTTAATTGGTTTCTTTGCCGAATTCTTTAAAGCAATAGGGTACTGTATAGGAGGTTGTAACGATCCACCCATACCTAAATTGATTACACCGGAGCTTCCACCCCAATGAAGACCAGCCCCACCTTTCACTTCAACTTCAACCGTTACAACAAGCACTTCTGATGTATTATTTACTTTAAGTCTGTAATCCAGAAAAGTACATGTATGAGAATTAAATTTTATCAGCAGCAAAAGAACACAATATTACAAACCTAATATACGCGGTATGATTTTTCTCTGTGTAAGCATTAAAATGTAGTCTTATAATAGGCTTTGTCTGATATGGTGGGATTTCCCATAGTTCGCGCGAACCTTCTGCCTCTCCTGATGGCAATTCTAGCTGAAATTCTCCACCACTACTATATACTTCTAGAACCTTTGAAAATATAATAAAACACAATTTAACAAAAAAAAAAAAAAAAAAAAAAAAAATTAAAAAAAAAAAAAAAAAAAAAAAAAACAATTGCAACTGGAAATTAGTCAAACTCAGACAAGGAATCCTCTAGCTAGGAATACGTACTTGTAAAGCTTCTGCATGTGGATTGTGCATGTATATAAGTGGAGTAAATGTTGCATTTAAAGGTAATTTAACACCCACTACAGGTCTGAGTCGATACGGACTACTGACACTTATTCCTTTTACCTAGAAAACAAAATTATATTTAATAAAAAAAATATATATTAAAAGTATATAATTATGCGTAGAATGAGTGGGTTACTTGGTATTTTATAGTTCCATCTGTAGTATGTATAAAAAGATGCGTATCAATATCGCCTTCTTCTCGACCAAGAAAAACAACATCGAATGTTGTGTTCCCCAGTGGTGGTATTATCTATGTACATTAAAATATAAAGATTTCTAATATCCTTATTTCTCTTGAATAAGATATTTCTACTTGCCAGTTACAGCAAACATTACTTGTGTTACTTGCATTTTATTAGGAGTCATTTGTTAGAAAAAACATAATTTAACATTATTAAAAACTTACTTTGCTTCGAAAGAATGATGAATGGAAATGACGTGTATTTCCGGAAATCGATAAAAGATGGATTGTTTTGTTATGATCTTTATTAAACAAGATCACAGTTTCTTGGTGGGGTATACCAAGTTGTCTATGAAAAAAAAGTTTTAGTGAATGAAGTTCCATTTGAATTACCATGCTTGGTGCTCTTGGTTTCCACTTACCTCTCTTTAAAGTCCAAAACATGTGGTTCAAAATGAACATAAGATAATGTATCTTGTGTTTTATCTTCATTTGATTGTGCATCCCTTAAAAGTAGTTATAAAATTTTAATATACTCACAGTAAGTTAGTAAATATACTTCTAATAGTGGAAATTGAAAATAGGAAAGGTACGAGAGAAATTAGTTTGAAGTAATCACAGTTAGTAAAGCAGTGTTTAGAATTTGAAAGCTTTATTGTTTAGACTTGGTACTGTGATGAAATGATTAAATGGTTAAAAACATTCATTTAAGTGATGTGAACTTTACATATACTGTACTTTCTAAGGTATTCCTAATCGCCTGTACGTATAACGACATAACAAATATTAACAGTTACAAAGCAACAAAGTTATTCTTTTTATACAATGAAAAAGCAATTACAATACTTTTTCTAGTTTCTTTACACATAATCAAATCATCAAAAAAGACTACAATATTGGGTGTGAATATTTTACAAGTAAGGAAGGAAATTTATAATGAAAACCTTTCCTACTTCCACTCACCATTATGTTTTAATGAGTATTATGCTTACCCAGCCCCATGTACTGTATTGGTAAAATCCTAGAAAGCAAAGAAATCGATAAAATGACCATCAAATAATGTAAAATTTAACCCTTCCGCTGCAAAAAGTATACTTGTGTGGTTTTTAATAATTGTAAATACTTTATTAATCTCACACATGCAGTAGCGAAAGGGTTAAATGAAAAAAGAGATTAGTTGAACTGACCTTATGCACAGACATAGGTATGTTGTCCAAAAGGTATTGAACATCATTGTCATCCTGTACAAAGGCTGGAAAACAAAATACTACTGTCAAAAAACATTTACCATTCACAGTACAAGATTATATTTTCAAAATTCTTACACTACTTATAATCATTAAATTATAGATGTATGTGCAAATGTAGGTTTTGATGAACAGATTTATACAAAACCAAATTATAAGAAATTTGTTCATGTTATTAGCACTTTCATCGGACAAGACTTTTAAGATAAAAAGATTACATTAAAAGTAAACAATTCTTTATTGTACTAAGTTTTACACAATTATGTATAATATAAATGCATAAAGGCCTCAGTCTATTAATCATATTATACCTTGCTCTTGCTGAAACAAGTTGAATTTATAAATTTCTGACATAAAACTGGAACCAAACATTACAGAGACAGATCTTGTTTCACAGTTATTTATTAAAATTAGATTTAGTATGCAATGTTATCGCATATAATGGAGATTTCTGTCATTACAAATGTTGCTCCAACTCAACTATGTAAAAATGCTTAATAGTAAATTTTCTAATTTTTCAATTAAACATGTTTAAACGAAGATTCTATAACGAACCAGTAACGTAAAAAAATAACAATAGTCAGTGATCATAATAACATTAGTTTCTTCTTTACTGATGTAGACATTTGATTTCTGCAAAAAATAACCATTCCTCGACCTTCAAATAGAATAAGGAAATACATCAAGATAGGAAAGATCTGACGCCCGTTAAAAACGACAGATTTCATGTAAAATAACAATGCACGAGCATTCTCGCGGTTGTGTATGGTTGTAGTGTAAGATGACGAATGTTAAAATAGCGAAAATGCGTGCTTACCATTATTGTGCCCATGTAAGGACGGTCGAATTTGTGACGTCAGCTCAAAAAACGTTAACAGGAGGAGACAATAAAGTACTTTTAACTCAGTCATAATAATAGAGTTTCACTGTGTTGTTTGCTGTTTTGTCTTTAGCAGAAATGAAAATCCGCTTTCGGCCATACTTTCGCCACTATCGAATTCTGAAGTATCGATTCTACTTCCGTCCGATTTCAAACATCTTTCCACAAACGAATTTCGTACGACCAATCTGACGAAGATAGATTATATTCACTTCTCGCACCTTTTATTATTATATCGATGTACTGCTGATATCCAAAGCTAGTCCATCAGTTCACTAAACTTCCGAGGTAATCTTTTCTCCGTAAAATTGTTATCCTTTCCATGAACAACTTTCGATATTCACACTCTTATTCACTAATTAAACTTTTTGGGACGGATGAAACGTCGACTTTGTGACTGAAATTGAAGTTTATTTCGATCACAAAGTATCTGTTGGTACTTTGTTTCTTTCTATATATAAATTATTGGACGAATTATGTACTGATTATTAGAATATAAAATTATTGATGTTATTACTAGAAGAAGTACAAGACTTTATTAAACATTTCATACGTTGGATTTCATTGAAGCTGATAAGTTTAATTTGTTAATAAGTATAATTATCAATGAACATTTGGAAAAATTGACCAATCCCGTCACGTTACTGTAGAAAAGTTGACTTCATCAAGTATCTCTATTTATATCTAATTTGAACTTTTCATCAATCTACCAATCAGATAAGATTACGACAAAGATTTCGTTAACGTCAATCACATTTATGATGGTGCTAATGCTATTGTTTGTCCCATCTCCCTACGACCTACGATATTGTGCATTAACACAATTGTCCGATGTGGCGTTTTTAATCATGTCTTATTTTTTTGTCATATACATACATATGTATATGTACAATTTAATAGTCGAAGAGACCTATATCGTCATCTACACCAAACAGTTAAGCTACTGACTAATTAGTAGATCTTAGTCACTGTTAGATGACGCCACACTACTCTTTTTTTATGAAACTACTAAAGCAAGTATGTAACATCTTCTGGACTCGTTTTCGTTCAGGCACATCGGGCCCGTTTATCGTTATCCACATTTATCCATTTATCACCATTGATCACCATTATCACACGCTGTTACTTTAACCTCAATGGTAAACAAGTGTAATATGCAGCGTGTTCAGCAATTAAACATTTTATTTGTATATTTTCCGCTAAATTGAAGTATATTAATTATTGCAAATATTGATTGTTATATATTAATATATTAGTGTCCAAGTGCACGGTCAACATGCGGAATATAAAATATAGTAAGTAATGACACGTATGTGTATATATATATAATATATAATATATATTTAGAATACTATGAAATTTTAAATAAAATTATTTTTAATGGTTTCACATTTAATGTTTATTCCTGATCCAATAGATAATAAAGGTGACAAAAAGAAACTTTCTTGGATCTATAGAAAGAAAACAAAGCTACAGAGATCCGAGAAATCGATGCAAGAATCAAATGACAATGAGGAGGAAAATAAAAAGCCCAGAATTATTGTTCGCAATCTACCATTTAAGGTTGGTATTTTTGTAATAGCAACATGTAAATTTTGAAATATCGTTTCATTTACCATTTTACTTATATTGTCTCTTATCCACAGACAACTCCAGAGGATGTCAAAAAGTTTTTTGAGCCATTCGGCCCAGTTGAAGAAATAAACTTTCCAAAACGTGCAGATGGTTCACCTATAGGATGTTGTTTTATTCAGTTTAAACAATTAGAGGATGCATCAAAGGCAATATTTAACACAAACAAAAAGGAATTCCTTGGTAATCTCACTTTAATTTTCAATATTAAGTACATTTATTAACTGTATTAAGTTAAACAAATATTATTTTAGGTAGAGTAATAAACAGTAGTTGGGCTGTATCCAAGTCTAAGTATTGTGAAAAATTGAAAAAAGAATCTACAAAAAATGTAGATCATGCAGAAAATCAAGACACAGAAATCAATAAAGAAATACAAAAGGATAATCATAAACAAAAAAGAGAAATACCAAAGACAGAGGAACATGTACAAATAAAGAAAGAGAGGAGAAAATCTTTGAAGGAAAAGAATAGAAAAAAAAGAGCAAGGATTGTAATAAGAAATTTATCATTTCAGGTAAGAGAAAACCATAATTTGTCATACTTCTTTAATTTCTTAGTATAATTGAAGTTTGTCTAATTTTAGGCAACTGAGGAAAGTCTGAAAGAGCATTTTTCTCAATATGGAACAATAGAGGAAGTAAAAATCCTAAGGAGAAGCGATGGTCAAAATGTTGGTTGTGCATTTCTACAGTTTGAACATGTACAAAGTGCAGCTAAAGCCATACATTATGCAAATTTGCAACAGTTACTTAACAGGCTCATTGTGGTTGATTGGGCAGTACCTAAAAATAAATTTTCCACAAATGATACTAAAAATATGGAAGAAGGTGAGATAAAAGTGAAGATAGAAAAAGGAAACGATAGTGAAGAGACACCTGCTCGAGAAATTGCAAAAAATTCAAGTGAAGAGTTAGGTAGGTGAGTAAATATTTTAATTAATATTAAATTTTTTGAATTAGTTCTAAATTGCATTTTTCTTAAGAAGCATACGTACATTCTTTTATATCTCTGTAGTAATGGAACACATGTGGATACTTTCTCAAAATCATATGAATCTGATGACGAAGATCAGATGGTGGTTGAAAGTAAATCAGAAGATGAGAGTAAAGCTTCAAATGAGGAATTATCTGAATATGGTGGAGATCTTAGCGAGGAAGAAGAAGTAGAAGAAGCGAAGAAAGATATAACGGAAGAAAAACGTTCACGTTTCGAATCTCATGATGTCTCGGAAGGAAAGACTGTATTTGTGAAGAACGTGCCATTTTCTGTAAAGAATGAGCAATTAAAAACGTTCATGGAACGCTTCGGACCAGTTTACTATGCTCTTATATGTATAGACTCGCTTACTGAATTCTCAAAGGGTACAGCGTTCGTGAAATTCAGGGTAAATATTAATTTTGTATATCCAGTTTATGATAATGCATACATTTTCATAAACAATTTTATTGCAGAACGTAGAGGATGCTGAGAAGTGTCTGACAGCAGGAAAGGAATTGGAAATGGAAGATCAGATAATGGAGGCACAAAGAGCGCTAGATAGAAATGAAATAGAAAATAAAACGAACTCGAAAAAGCCTAAACTTAAAGATTCCAGAAATTTGTATCTTGTAAAAGAAGGAGGTAATACATATCAACACTTACAACTGAAATTCATTTCTAGTATCATTTACAGTATTACAAATTTATTTCTCAGTTATACTGGCCGGAAGTCCAGCCGCCACTGGAGTATCAGCAGCAGATATGGCAAAACGATTACAAATAGAGCAGTGGAAGTCGCAAATATTACGGAATTTAAATATGTTCGTGTCCAGAACACGACTCGTAGTTCACAATCTACCACCGGCATTAGACGACGTTAAGCTCAGAAAAATTTTTGAACGTCATGGACCTCCCAATGCAATTATTCGAGAGGTATTTTTAAATTTAAATATAACAGTTCGTATATTGTATATTGTATCGGCTCAAACAAAAGAATAAATAAAATGAATTTTCTTAAGGCAAGGGTCATGCGAAATCTGAAGAACGTCGACATGAAAGGAGTAGGACTGTCCAAAGAGTATGCATTCGTTTCATATACGAACCATGAGGACGCGCTCCAGGCTTTGAGGAATATAAACAATAATCCGAACGTATTTAGCCCGAAAAGAGTACGTTATTATTGAAATTCTTGTTTTACTACATCTGACTTTGGAATTATGAAACTTTATTCCTTTGTTACATAGAGGCCAATAGTATCTTTCTCAATAGAGAATCGGGTTATGGTGAACGCCAGACAGAGAAGAATTCAGAAGAGTCGAGAGAACAATCCAACTTGGTCGGGGAACAACGCGAAAAGGACAGGAGACATGAACGAGGAAGTTCCGATGAAAAGATTCAAGACCGGAGAATCGCATCAAACGGAAAAAAATGAATCGAATAAAAAATCATTTGTAGGTATGACTGGCAAACTGGGTGAAAATAAACTACGATCGAACTATAAATTAAAAAATCAATCCATGGTACACCATCAAACAGTGAAGAACGAGAAGAAGCTGAAAAAGTCTTGGAAAAAGTTGGAAGAGAAAAGGAGACAAAGAAAGACAAATAAAAATGAAGCTAAAGTTAGTACTTTTTCGAGTCTATAAGCACGATATTTAATAATACATGTTTTCATCTCTATTTACGAAGTCATATTTCAATTGTGTGCTTTTTTTTTACAGCCGAAACAAAGAACAAAAGTAAAAGCTGAGGATGTACACATAGATAAACTTGTAAATAGCTATAAGAATAAATTAAAATCAATAGACCTGAAGAAATCTAAATGGTACGAATCGTAATGCTCAGACTTGTGTATTAGGATTTTTCAAAAAATTGTTAAATTCATCATTTTTGTTCACATTGAAAAATAAATTTTATTTAAAAAAAAAATTTTTTTTGTTCAACCTCATCTCTATAAATTACTTAATAAAATAATGCGATTTCGCATGGGTCCACAATCTTTCATCACATTCTGCCAAACTGTATTCGTAGTTACCGCTGATCACGTGGTATACCAAGATCGTACCAATGATCGATGTAAAGATTCTGTTCTACCAATAAGAGCGCTATACACGTTTAGTAAAAGAAATTTATCGAAAGGGCCCGTTCAAAGATGTACACAGATGTACAAATCTTTAGAAACTCAAGACTGATGGTTTTTCTATGTCATTTAATCAATTACATCATTTCAACATTCCGAAACGAGTATTGATGATGAACGATCAAGAATTCACGGTATAACTTATCTGTAACGACGAAACCTTTTGTGTTTTGTGAGAGTCTGATGAAGTTTGATGATATTTCCCCTCCTTAAAATGGCCTCCCACCTTGTTCTTTTCTTTTCGTCGAGATGACAGCTAGAGACCCGTTTGAATCGTATCAAATAGTTGGCGGGAACCGCTGACGAATAATAGTGAAAGGGTCTCTTGTACAGTAGTTCCCATAGTCTCCAAGTGTACTCTATCGAGCAATTAACAGCCATTAATTAATGTTGACTAACATATTCGATCAAGACGTAAAATGAAAAGTGAATAAAAACGAGTTTTATTTTAACTGAGGCCCGTGACTGTGTCAATAAGTATAATTAAGTTTGTATTAAAAGTGAATATTAGTTGCATACGACAAGTATACATATATGTACATATATGTAGTGATTTGTAACCACGAGTACCAGACTTTTGATTGTCCTGTGGTAAGTTATTTACAAATTCTCATTTAAAATCTATATATTCTATATAATGAATCTTGAAAAAATGGCTAGATCCATTGTTCTCATATGTTAATTCGTTAAAAAAATTGTGGGTTGTAAAATAATTAGGAGAACATATTGCTTTTAAACGATTTCAAACGGTCTCATATGTGTTAGTCCATCGAATGTGGATATTTAAAATAGATTAATTCCATGACAGTGTACAGATAAGTGAACAATCTTCCTCCTCTCTGTCATTCGAGAGATGGTAATTACTATCGACATTAAATCAATGTTATTAACAATCAGAGAATTGACAGACCGTAAATCTGGTCAAGGTGAAGTCACGAACGTGCAGAAAACAATGTTACCGTGATGATAATAACTGTACAAATCATTTTTACACGATCTATCGACGGTTAGACAAAGTTATAAAGAGCAATTTCTGCGAAAGATTTCATCTCTTATTGATTTCAAAATACAAGTCGACTTGATATTGTGTCTGATTAATTTCATTTTTTTCTCGATCACAATATGTCTCCTTTTCCTCCCGTCATAAAGTCGAGAAAGTTTGAGTCGGCTACTTTTTATGGAAAGCACGAATACAAAAAGCGGCTTCGTTCTTTCTTTAAATGTCAGAATTGTGCGACACCCATTAAACGGAACAATTCGCGACCCATTTTCGTACAATTCCGCTGAAGAGAGAGAGAGAGAGAGAGAGAGAGAGGCGAAAAGTAATTTGAGGCAGTCTGACAAATTTGAACCAATTACCGGATCACGAGTTCTCACAAAAGCAAACCTTTGAGAATGAAATGAAAAGTTGCTTGATTTAGAGACGGACGTAGACATCATAAATGCCGAGCAATCAGAAATGCTAAATCTGTTATGCTTCCTCTTAATTCATTTATTAAGCATAGAACAGTTTTAATACCTATTCTTGATTCTAAAATGTATTTCATGTTCCAGTAACAAAAAAGAACGTACGACAAATTTTTTCTCGTGCTAAATACATATGTACATGATGCATGTACACACGCACGAACTTGACACATGAAATTTTTAATTTTGTACTTTAAGTGGCTCTATCGACGTTCTGAAACCTGTTTTTATTCGCATTGTTCCTTGTAATATTCAATACGTTCACTTTAACTGCCCTATTTAAGATCCAGAGAATTTCTGCTGCCAGAATAATAATTTAACAATTTATCTTTGGTACTACCAAGTATACCAAGGCCTTACAAATCAGAACCTAAAGGTCATGCAGAATTTTTGCACTATCACGCCTTGTACCCTCAAGAGACCCCATCCGTTTTTGGTACAGGTGGACCACAAACTGGATCTGGCTAGACCAAATGTACATAGCAACTTACAATTAGACATACAATTATGTAGGTACTAATCGAATCCGGTGAAACGAAGATTAGCTATCAAATTGATTCATATTCGTATACATGTATACATGTACCCCGACCTAACCCAGGCCATTTAGTTTTATCGCTAAAAATGATACATGGACAAATGATAAGTACACTGTCCGAGGAATACGACGAACTAGGGGTGGGTTGGAACCTTACTTTTAAATTCTCGAAACTCGAATCCGAAATATTGTATGATTTTGAAACTTGAAACTCTCGAAACTCAAAGCGCTGATTTTGTTTTCTAAGAGGAATATTTTGTTTTAAGAACTGAAGTTTCAACAAAATATTTGTATAAATCTTTAGAGACAAAAAGCGCTAACACTCGATAGTTAAGCAGTTTCCACTTTTGACTATCAGCAAATAATACTATAATATGTGATTAAAAAATAAAATTGGAGAAAGCTGCGTCAAGCTCTCACGAATCACGTGTTCTCGAGCTGCACTTCTACAATCACGATTGATCGTCAATCTGCTTATAATAATGTAGGTACATATTTTTTATTCTTCATTCGTCGATTTTCATATTTTTTCTTACCTGGGTTTCGAGATTTTCGACGTTTCAAGAAACCCATCCCTATGAGAAACGCAGGAAACTTGTGTTTTTAGCTTCTTAGCTTTTTTTCGTTCATTTTCCAAAGAGAAGTTTACATGCCTGAGCGGCGTGAACGTTTCGTTGAAATGGTTTCCGCGAACGATTCAAGTCGTGAACGCGAGTACTTAACGACCGCTTTGTGGTTTCACCTGAAAGGATTGCCGCCGGTATTCGTGAAGCAATTCGCTCGTCACCGAAAAAAACGCTGTTGCTGTACACTGTCGAATCGAAAAGCTGGTCGAGAGTACGAATTACCGCGCTTCGTGTAATTATGGAATTAATGCACGTCTTTCATTCTTCGGATATCGTATTTCTGTTGTAATACATCTTCTTCTTCGTTTCACGTTGTCCCACGTCCTCCATAGAGTAACAATACACTTCTGCTCTTAGATATTAGGACACCTGATCTGTACGAAAGAATCCGATATTTCGTAAAAATTATACAGAGGTTGATACAAAAAACGGTTCGTAACTGCTGGGATAAATAATACCTAGCACGTACTTACTCGACCAAAGGATGAAAAAAAATCCCAATACACACGGTTCCAAAAGTTTATATTTTTAGAAGTTATGGACCCTTATTTTTCTATCACCCTTTATGAATATTTTACTTTTATTACCGTATGGTACTGTTAGTGTTATCCATTGAGCTTTACGATTCTCGAGATGATATTTATTGCAAACTTTTGACAAGCTCGTAATGCTTTATATTCGATAAGTGTCCTAACACTTATTAACGAAACTGTACAATCATTTTCAATGCTAAGTCCCACGACACCGTTCTGTGTGTTTCAGAATAAAAAAAAAGGACATGAGCATATTACGTGGCAAGCTCGCTAGGTCATTACTATGTAGCATTAAACAGTCGGGGAACCCACGTCGAACGTTAGAAACCTTCGCTACGACGGAGATCGGAGAACAGGATTGGTCGCAGTGTCGACCGTACACCGAAATTCCTGGACCGAAGCCTGTTCCCATATTGGGGAACACGTGGCGATTCATACCGTTCATAGGTATTCATTAATGTTCCCTGCCCGGTCGCGACAGATTTCGTGTGCTGGTCTCTTCGAAGCTAACGTAAACGAAGAGACACAATTTTCATTTTATACATATTACATACTCTTCGCGTTCTGTTATCCCTACATATCGGGACCTATAATTTTCGTCCGGTAATTTGAATAATCAGTTTTTATCGTGTAATTATTGGAATCGCTTAGAAGCCAAACTGGTCAACACTGAACTTACACGGAAGTAACATCTACAGTACTATATGTATACATATGTATCCTAAACTTCCTCGACCGCATAACTTGTGGTGTTCACTTCAGTGTTGACCAGTATATTATGTATATTATGTATGTATATACATAATATACAGAAAAATATAAGAAAATATTTCTTTGGCAATTTGAAAATAATTTGGGAATGAATGGGTTAAGCTGATCAGTTTGGCTTCCAAGCTCGTTCGAGTCTCATCAACGAGTTTCGAATTCACGTATAATTGAAGAGGAAAGGAAAAGGCCGGGGCAAAGTGCCGAGGGACACACGTGTGTCTGACTGACCTAAAAATCCGAGTTTTCAGGTGACTTCGAGATCCAGTCGGTAGACCAAGTGTCGAAACGGCTGCACGCGGAGTACGGGGACATTGTGAAAATGGAGGGTCTCCTAGGCAGGCCGGACATGGTTTTCATATACGATGCGAACGAGATCGAGCGTATATTCAGGCAGGAGGAGAGGATGCCGTACAGGCCTTCCATGCCGTCCCTGAATTATTACAAGCATGCGCTGCGAAAGGATTTCTTCCGCGACAATGCCGGCGTAATCGCTGTGTAAGCATCGAATCGTTTCACCGACGATCAATTGAAAGACAAATTTCTCTGACAAACAACTGATATTGTAATCGACTCACGAACTCACTTTAACCCTCGTAGAGCGGCGCTTTTGCTGAAACAGTTACGAGGAACCTATATTCGATGGATAACTGTTATGAAAGAGCGAAATTTTTTACTATGTCAGTTTTCGTTACGGTTTTAGATTCTCCTAACGACTGTACAGAATTTTACAGCAAATGAAATCACAACATAATACAGCTACGTATTGATTACTGTGAATAAGCAACATTTTTTTAAAGTTATTACGAATGATTAAATAAATATACATGTACATAAACAGTGATTTACAAATTTCATTTGCTCTGAAATTCTGTATAATCCTCACGAGAATCGGTTCTACATGAATATAACCGTTTTGGAACTGATATGGAACTTTAAAATTAGTAAAAGCAATAACGGATACAGAAGTGATAAAGGAACCGTAACTGAAACTGATATAGTCTGAAGTCTGAAACATAAGTTCTTAATAATTGTTTCAAGAACCGAAATCGATTTCGTAACAGTTTTCAGGCCCTGCTTGCCACAAAAACGCTGGATTCTGGGGCCGTCCTGAATCTTTACACATTCACTTTCCTGGGCGTATTGGGTCTCCGTGCAGAAATGTCTTGAAAGGAACCGAATTTTATTATATTTTATTTTTACGAGCCAGCGGGAGCGACAGGAAATCTCGAGAGTCTTGGTATATCTATAAAAATTTTTACGGCCTTTCCATCCGTGGGATAAAGTCAGAATTATATGTATGTATAGTATAGTGTCGGTGATTTATACGACGCGATGCCACGATACACCTGACGTTCGATTCCCTGTTGGGACTGCACGGAGGGAAGTGCTTTCAATGCCGTTGACTCGGAGGGGTTCATGACCATTGGCCCTCCCACCGTCTGGATCATAAACTGTCCAATTCAGAACGACAGGTGCTATTCGTGTAGTTGGCTAAATTATGCTCTTGTCACACCTGTCGCCAATGATTGCTAACAGAAACGGAGTACCGTAGGATATCATGAACTCTTCATTAAAATTGAACTAGTCAAACGATGATTAACTATCTCTCTGATATCGTGACACTCGTCGTGAGCTTTAACGTACAACTATCGTTTTTATCTAATTAAGTGCCTTTGTCTTGACATGTCTTGATAGCTTTGCCTCGAGATAGAATAATTTACCTAAGTGGTTTTACGTAAAAACTTGCAAAAATTTAACGACTGCACGCGACAATAGCGCTTGCCACCGTAGCGAAAGGGTTTAATGAATGTATCAACTTTCATCGCATGGAAACTCACTGTCCATAGCATGAAACTTAATTATGAATACGTGTAGGTGTAGCTACTGCAGCTCACAGAGACACATACGTAAAAACACTGATTTCACGGACGTCACGGCAATTGCATGGACTATAATTTCAACTGACAGGTTCATCGAAATCTCAGTCGACTTTACCAATTCGTTGTTGGTTGATCACACAATTTGTGGTGATGATTTTTACTGGGAAACCTGTGGCTGTATAAGAGAATGTAAGGTATTGGTACATGAAGTAACATTTCAAAAAAAGGGCCCATTAACGTAATTGAAAATTCTATCTAGCTATACATTACGTCTGTCCTGCAAACGGTTCTTTGTATCGTAATATTAGCTTTCTCTCCAGAATACACGCGTATGTACATATGTATGTATATGTAAATACATTGCTTACATACTTTCAATTTCGTCAAGTTGAACAAGATGTTTCTGGTTAGACAGGAGTCATCACGGTTTCACGATGTTTGCGGATCTCATTGTCTACTTATAATAGTCAAATATTGACGTTACGATCCACGCGGTTGAGTTGCTTAATCTTTCACTTAGCAAATCAGTAGAATAGCAAATGTTTGCCGCCGCTATCGAGAGTGTATGCTACATGCCACTTGCATTTTCATCTTTAGAGACTCCTCAGCTTTGGATACTTTTAATTCTATTTTACAATATTATCTTTGATTGATTCGGACAAGTATTCCTATTATTTTCAATTTTTCTCTATTTGCTATTGAAACGATACTCTTTTAAAATATTCGATTGATTTTTACGGTCCAATCATTGGAGTAACGGATATTACACTTGACTTTAAATTTCCTGCCAGATCGTGCGAATATCTACACATTTTGAAAGTTCACAAATCAATTCGGAAGGATTCAATTCTCTTTAAAGTAGGTATCTACACATTACACATCTGTTGAAACTTAATAGCGCAATATTGTGTGCGGTGATCCGATCAATGCGGCGCGTAAAGAGAAATCAGAATCGCGTCCTAACACCGAAATACGACACTGTAGCACATTTTTGGTAGGGACGTATTAGGAAATCGGGTCGCGATCGATGCAATTGCAGTTCGAGTTGTTATGCAGGAAGCGATAGCCTAACACCCATATACGGTTGCGCAACCTTTGCTTTCAAACGGATCGTGTAACGTGAGTCGCGTTCCTAACAATCTTAATTCACCCTCATTTCGGCGGAACTTATTTCGTTCGGAACCAATTACGTGTGGTCATTTCGTGGACCAATGAAAAATTCCCCCAACTAATATTGCCACTGAATACGTCCACATCCAGTTATCCCGATAACAAGACTCGTTTCAAATTGATTTTCAAATATCAACTTTCAAGTAAATCGAGTTTAAAAGTTATTCTTCCTCCATTTGCCTCTCTAACATACATCCTTCATTCTCTTTGTATTTTGTTATTCTGTTATTTAGGACAAAGTGATATAACGTACTATGTGAAAAAATACCACTTACAACCTTCACTCACTAAAAATATACAATTTTCACAACAACAAAACTAGTGTTAAACAACCCCGTCATCCTATTGTTCCATCACTTCTCTCAATTTCGTTTGAAAATTTCAATTAATCTGATATAGATCATACCCATCGTTAAAGCCCCATTCGTAAAAACTGTTATTGCCAAAAACAATCTATGTGGTTCCCGAATATTTCCAAGAGTTCAAGTTAGAAAGCTGCCGAATATAGTCTTCTATGTTTGTAGGCCCAAGAGGTTCGTCGAACGACACAACCGTTAAATTATTCAACAACGATCGCGGTTGATCGATCGTTGATTCGTCTCGTTTCTCGTAAAATGCCTAGAATCTTGGATTCCTCTGAGAAACTTTCGATTTGTTCCAGACATGGCGAGGACTGGTACAACTTCCGGAGCAAGGTGCAACAGGTGTTGCTGCAACCGCGGATCGCGAGAATGTACATTTCGTCGATGGAGGAGGCGAGTTTAGCGTTCCTTCGAAGGTTCGCCGACAAACAGTCCAACTCGTTGAGATAATGTCGCGTCATGTATAACTTTCACTCTCTTCCGTTGTCCTTCTTTTTTCTCCTCATTCAAGTGCGTGTCGTTTCACCGTGAGGCAATACTATTCTTGTTTCTTTTCTTCAGAATATCGAAGATACGGGACGAAAACGACGAGGTGCCCGATGATTTTCTCAACGAGGTTCACAAGTGGTCCCTCGAGTGTGAGTGAAAAACGATATTTCATCGAACGAACATTACCGTTGCCGATTTCAATTGCCAGCTGTTAGATACTCGTTACTCAAGATTATGTTATTCTACTCGGATTAGTCGAACGAATTCATATATTTTTCATTTTCATTCCAGTTTTGTATGAATTAGTCCGTAAAAGTTCGTATTTGCATAAACATCCGTAGTATATTTATAGCTTACACGTTATACGATAATAGTACTATTACCATTCATGTATTCGATTATAACATTATAACACGAAGAAGAATTTTTCAGGTAGAAAGATTTATACGATAATAGTACTATTACCATTCATGTATTCGATTATAACATTATAACACGAAGAAGAACGGAACGACGACAACGGCAACGGTTTTCTACCTGAATACCGTAATGTATGATAATGCTTCGTCATCTTCTGGACTATATATCTATTCCAGCATTAGATGTTAATGTCGTTGGTAAACGAAAGCTATCCCGGATTTGAATTCTTGTTCCAACAGCAGACTTGCCTTCATCGCAGAACCCCAGCCGAATACATTTAAAACAATCGCACACAGGCCATAAACTGTTGCATGGGTATTCATAAATCGTCTTCTCTTTTTCTAGCCATCGCTCGTGTTGCACTGGACGTTCGATTAGGCTGCTTGGATGACGACGCGAATGCGGAAACCCAAAAGTTGATAGACGCAGTGTGCACGTTCTTCGTGAACGTGGGAATATTGGAGTTGAAGATCCCATTCTGGAAACTGTTCAATACACCCACGTGGCTTGAATACGTGAACGCGCTGGACACCATTGTGAGGTAATATAAAATCAATGGAAATATGTAGTGGTACTATTATAGTATTCGTGATGTATATGTATATTTTCAGCATAACTTCAAACTACACATCTGCTGCACTTACAAGGATACAGGAAGGCAAGAATAGTGATAAGGAACCCTCTGTTCTGGAAAGAGTATTGGCTCTTGAGAATGATAGTAAATTGGCCACTACCCTGTCTCTTGATCTGTTTCTCGTTGGAATTGACACTGTACGTATCATCGTATCTCGAGGGATCGTGTAGTTTACATACATATTCGCTTGTTGTCGTTAGATTGCGGATGCTTATGCAAATATAGATTTTGCAAATATAAATTTCTTTACGTTATTAGGTATTTTATTAGACTTTATTACATTTTTTGGCTATACTGACATAAATATAAATGCACAAGATCGGCAGTCCAGTATGTATCATATAAAGTATGAAACACCATTTTCTATTTGTATAAGGATTATAACTAGACTTTGGAAGTTTATGCAAATTCACAGTTTCAGATAGTAATCTCTAAAAATTCAAATGGAGCAGAATTTTCAATTCTATACTAGAGACTTTACTACGTTAATTAATAGTAACACATACATACTTACACAGTGTTAAACTCGATTAAAACCTCTATTTTATTGCGTTTTCCAAGTTAAAAGCTTAAACTATAAATGCTTAAACATCCGTCATCTAATTGTAAGAATTCAATGTACATAATTCGTAACTACGTAAAGATTAAATGTTTTTTACAGACTTCGAACTCTGTGGCGTCCGTATTGTATCAACTAGCTCTGCATCCGGAGAAACAAGACATAGTCTACAAGGAAGTGTGCAAGGTGCTTCCAGACGAAGGCACGCAGCTCGAAGGGAAGCATATGGATCAGTTGAAGTACTTGAAGGCGTGTATTAGAGAAACCCTGAGGTTCGCGCATTAACTCTTAAAGCTTGAGAATCCTAATCCCTTAAGACGTCGATTCGAACCGTTAATGCTTAATCTCTTTGGCCACGGTCAGGACAAGTAACCTCAAAGTGTTAAAGTAAAAATAACAGGAACGATTTCTTCGCACCAGAGTATTTGTAGGTTGTTATGTTAACTCACCTTCCCGTTGTTCGATAAATATACATATTACATGGACTAAAATGTGATTTCCAGTAGAATTCACGGCACGGGAACGATTCCCAGATCAATATGTTTAACTTGGAATTAAAAGACGCCTGAATTTATTGTTTTTAATGTATTCAAAACGTTTCTACCGGAAGAATTTCTTTTTGTTCGAAGAATCTTTTTCTTTGTTACTTCCTTTGGATTTTCAATTTTTTAAGTTACTTATTATCTAACTATTACGGTATAATGATAGTTGATATACATACACTGTTTTATGTTTATCAGAATGTACCCAGTCGTCATTGGCAATGGACGATGCATGACGAAAGACACAGTAATTAGCGGATATCAAGTACCTAAAGGCGTAAGCAACACTTCTTCTCTTTATATGATAGAATGATTCATGTTGCAATTGGACGTCGCTAATGAATACAGTAATAGCGGTCATTGGTGTATGAAAATTCGTTAGGTATGCGTCATTGTCATTACTAGACTGCGGAAATTTATGCAAATTCTCCGTTTTACATGCAAATACCTAGATGAAAGTCGGTAATACACAGAATTTTGTTTCTTATATAATATTAAGGATATCAATACATACATTAATATACATATAACACATATGCCTAAGTAGCATTAAACTATAATACATTGTTATTTTTATTTTACGACATTCTGCGGGCGAAGATGTACTGTAAGGGCATAAGTATCCGTAGTCTAGACATTACTATGACAATATGTTTCCATTAAAGATAAAGGTACATTACAACTTATATTGTTAGTCTGAGCTTCAGACAATGATGGTTATACAGTAATGACCAGTAGATGTAACATATAAAAAGTTTCTATTTCTACCTGTGTTTCCGCAATTAGGTTCAAGTGGTCTTTCAACATTACGTGATAAGTAATCTGGACAAGTACTTTCCACGAAGCAGAGAATTCCTTCCGGAGAGATGGTTGCAGGGCGACGACGGCGTGCGACACAGTTTCGCGTCGCTCCCTTTCGGCTACGGAAGGAGAATGTGTCTGGGGCGACGATTCGCCGAACTGGAAATGCTGGTTGTCATTAGTAAGGTAATATAAACGAGTCGTTACTTAATTTCAGGTACATTAATCCGTCATTTCTCGCTACTGAAAATGATAACGTCGTTTATCGCCTGTGAGAATTCTGCTCATAGTATGAAATACGTTTATTTGATGGGTAAGTACCTATATTACTTATTACACGCGAACCGGATACACTGAAATGATAAGTAAAGAAAAGTATGGCTCACAGATTTCCTGATAGTGCGAGCAAAATGCTCTTGTATAACGACAAATAAATGATGGGTTAAAGAAATGAAACGGAAGAACATTGCGATCGATAGCGCGGAGAGTAGAGGGAGCCAATATTTTTCGAGTTTTATCGCGGCGTAGGTACTTACCTGATTCTTACCTTTACTGCAGTTCCCGTTATGTATATACTTTGTCAGCGGCCACAGTGAATGCCCACGAACAATAAACGTTACGGCGGGCCGGCTGAATATTGACGTTTATTACTGGAGACTGGAGACGGTTAGGCGGGTTAGGCCTCCTTAGAGTGCCATTAATCGTGTCGCTTGGATGTCACGATAATCCGAACGGTTATATGTACTATATGTATACCTGAGCAATACGGTCCTTGAGGGTGGTCCTCTTTCGGTCAACTTCATTTCCATCTTCAGGGCTGCTATTGGACTTTTTTAAAAATAATTTACTAAATTGTGTGTCTCTTTAACTCTGTTTTCTCACACTGTAACCATTTAAGTAATATGTACTACCTTTATGATTCATGAAAGAAGACAATTCGGAGAAGTAGGATTTTAAGTGCCCAATGTGGTGCTACATGTTTGGGAAAAATTATGAAATATTCGTTCTAAATTTCAAATTAAAAGGAATAAATTTCTGATGGTAACATGTTCCAAAAAATTGAAAGTCTTTTAGATAGCTTTGAATCATCGATTGTAACACCATCTCGGATTTCTTTTACATTTTACGCAAGGGTGACAATACTGACAATCTAAACAAGCATAAAGTAGCGGAGTAACGTTTTCTCGTCTATCTGGAATAACCCTGGCAATAAATTATTCTAACGTTTTACGATTCGTATCGTTTTCACCACTTTCTGTCAGAAGATTCAACGAAAAGGGCACCGTCAATAAAAGCGGACAATTTCTTCAAATATGGCGCACACCGTAATAAACGCTGGGATTTTCTAAATTCGGGGTCTTCTCGCGGTTTATTACGCGCGCCGGACTTTCCTGCAATGGAATTCAGCAATTGGAAAAATCCGTAATTCTGGCTGGTCCCCAATTACCTGAATTTTTTCCCCGAAATCCTCCGATTTCTTCGAACAAGAAATTTCAACGCTATCGATATTTAACTTCTTTAGGGAAAAAAAGATTTGAATATGATTTTCGTTGCTTTGATTAAGGTTGGAAATATTATTTTAACTTTGCTAATGCAACACTTGAACTTGTTTTATCATCACGTTTGTGTGTATGAAATAACAACAAGTTTCTTAGAATAATTGCAAGTTATGACGAACATAAAAGTGAACCCTCCAGGAACGAGAAATCGGTTTATGGGCACTGTGTTTCTACTCGCTTTCTAGTTCTTTCCACTAGAAATTTCACTTTTACGCTTCTTTCATTGTTTTTCAGAAGCCCATTGATCATTGAGGTCACTGTGACCGAAAATACGCGTAGCGAGAAAGCGTGAAAATAATATTAAAACAGTGGTTTCGCAACTTTTATACCTTTAGGTCTATTAACTGAATGTATAAGGTGCCTCAAAGTTATTCTATTATGGCACTGTTAGATATTATTATAAATATCGTTCAACTTTTCTGTTATACATTTTATTTTCGTTACTCAGTCTAAATAATATATCGTTTCAGATACTGCAACGTTACAAATTAGAATATCATCACGAGAAGTTGAAGTACTATATCAACCCTATGTACACGCCCAAAGGACCCCTAAATTTGAAATTCATTGACAGGTAGACGATTCCAAGAAAGCTGAATATACATATATACAAAAACGTTAGTTATTTATTTTTATATGTACAAAATTAAGAAAGTATACGTAAGGTGGCTTTTATAGATTTACTAGTACCTTCGTCGGTTTACATACAGAGTTTATTTATTATCTTCGTATCACTTTAAATTTGAGTTCTCCGTCAGGAGCATACATGAAGGTGACTTTATACTTCAGTGGTTTATGATGGTACTCCAGTTTATAAGATCGTATCAGCTGAAACGTGACAAAGACAAATATTGTTTATTGTTTATTGTATATGTATAAGTTTGCGAAATTCTTAACTTAAAATAATAGAAAAGAATTTTTATTTTACGAATTATTACGATAAGTTATTATAACTTTTCTAAATATTAACAATACTTTTACATACCTTGGCAAGTAGGACTTGCATCTCCAAATCGGCAAATCTTCTACCTAAACACATGCGTGCACCGTGGCCGTAAGGTAACGATGCAAAAGGATGCAGTGTCTCCTTTGTGGATTCTTTAAACCACCTCATAGGATTAAACGTTTTGGCATCTTTTACGTATTCTTCCATATTTCCTGTCACGACCGTTGGGAATACAACTTGTATCTGTATTAATTATTTTTATGTTAAAATTTATACGTACTTCATAAGGATAACAATCTATCTAAATTGAATCGTTATTGGCATTATTCGTATAAAAATTACTGTCGTTAAGAATGCATTACTTACTCCCTTTGGTACTTTGTAGCCACAAATTACAGTGTCATTTTGCAACGTTCTTCCGTTTCCAATAACCGTAGAGTATACTCTAGAAATGTAAAATAGTAAATTATATTTTTAATACTAACTTACACGATCATTTTTTGCTACAATACTTTTTGTACGTTTAAGAAATTAAATATTATTATCATTATTCGAATATTTATATATTACGGCATACCTGAAGACTTCGCGAATGAAGGCTTTCATGTAAACTGCCTGATCAAGGTGTGACGTAGTAAGAGGAACGGATGGATCGGGAAGAATCTTAACCAGTTCCTGATAAATCTTTTCCTGTTCTTCGGGTCTTGTTGCCAACTGATACAATATGGAACAAACAGCCATGGAAATCTGCAATATGGTATTACGAATGAATAACTGCATAATCGACAATGTATTATAAATAGACTTAATATTATAATATTTCTCCACATACTGTGTCTATTCCAACCAGAATTAAATCTAACGCAAGAATGTACGCCATTCGGGGTTCCGTTTCCTTGGCCAATATTCTCTCCACTAAAGACAAATCAGATTCATCGATAGCCTCTTTTGTCTTAAGCCTTTCCATGGCTGCATCAATGTACTTCATGCAGACTCTAAAGAGTAAAGGTTTTATTTCATATGTATCCACGAGTATCATTAAATACATATGTATATGTATGTACACATATACATATAATATGTAACTATCATATCTATTATTTCGTTTAATTCAATTTTTTTATACGAATAAGTATATGTACACATCTATGTGGAATTTAACTCACTCAATGAAATAGTCCATATTGCGTACATATCTTGTCCACAGACGGGAAGGTAAGTATCTCCAAAAAGGAGCTTTCAATTCAAGCACGGCTACATTTCTTAATGCAAACTTCGCAGCATCTATAATCTTCTGTGGTTCTGAATCCGGAATCAGGGTACCTCCTAGACATCCCAGTCGTACATCAAGGGCAACCCGACCGATACCTGTACATTGTACAACCAGTTTTATTACAGTCAATATTACCAAAACGATTTAAATGTAATTTAAACATTCGCATGGAAATAATTCTTCGACAGTCATATGGAAACACATTGAGAACCACACAAATACTCAATGTTCTCCATTTACAAATAATATAAATGTTGTCATCTGATTATTAACTTAATGTTTAGATTAAAATTCAAATGTATGCCTACACTCTAGTGCCCATTTGTGTATCTCATTGTCAAAGTCTCCTGGCAGTTCTCCATCATTATCCTTGATCTCTTCAATTCTGAAAACAAATGATTGACTTATTATTGTGCTTTATGACTTTTTAATTGTAGAATTCTACACTCCTATAGTACATAATTGTGACGTCGATGAAGTATATAAAAATTGTACCATAAAATATTGTTTCTTATAAAAAAAGAACGAACAAAAAATTTTCGTGAAATTCTTCAAGGTCGTTCCACAATTACCTTTTTATGAAGTCAGCAGTGACCACTTCGATGGGTGTTATATACTTTCGAACGGTTCGCGGCTGGAGAACTGGTTTCTGGACACGTGTACGAAATTCTCGCCAAGGTTCACCGTGTCTGGAACAAGTCAATATTTTATCGTGTCATTCGCAACTCTTTCCTCACATTCGGAAAAATTATGACTGGTTCGGAGGGTCAAGGAAGACCACCACGCCGGACCGACGAAACCGCCTACTCGACTTACAATTCGTTTACTATTACTACATACATTCAAACGAATAAGGATAGTTTAATGGAAGTTACGTGTTGCACCTAACAAGAATTTTCACACGGTTTCAACAACGACCCCCAACAAGAATACGGTTTGGAAGATTCAAGAATAATAAGATAACAACGAAACAAGTTCTACGGAGATTTTCTACCAGATCTATCATCATTCAACACAAACACTGAACTATATTTACAGTGTTTAAGTCACCGACAGTCGATGTTCGAGTATCGTTCAGAAATCGGGTAGATCTCTCTACCAACACCGAAGGACATCCGATGGAATATCATGTTTAAGAGTAGCTTAATTGCTACACATCTGCATTAATTAACGAAATGGCCTTGTCTGCCCTCGTGTGACACAAATTATCAGTTTTCTCTTGTTCAAAGTTATAATGTTACGTAGAAAAGTACATACAAGCCTAATATCTTTAAGAGACTTGAAACACTATTTTTTTACAAATATTGTTACGTAAATTTAGCATTACTTTTAGAAGATTGCAATGTCCATTCGAAACATTTATTTCATATTAACTTAACCCAGATAGATATGTCGGCATTTGTTTTGTGACTTTCTTTTTCTACTTGGGGTTTAAATTTACCATATTAATACAATTTTTGTATTGCTACGAGCTCCTTTTTAACCCCTTAACGTTCACTTCCGTAACATTACGTTCGATGAAAATATGACATTCCTGTTTGAATGTTTTCCTAAAAATTAGTGAGCTCCTAAAGACGTTAAAAAAGCGGCCATCATTCCAGAAGGATGATAGGCTTATCTGAGTTTTAATTCCAGTGCATTTCACAGTTCTACCTACACACCAACAACGCCAGGCAAACTTCCGAAGAAATCCTTTCTGACGATGCTCTTATAGCGCACCAAACACGGCATCGACGGTCTGAAAGGTGTCGGTCCTTCCTGTCTGTAAATCTTTTCGATCTCATCGGCATCGTAAACGAATAACAGATCCGGTCTGCCTATCAGACCACTCAGTCGTACGATCCTTCCATATTGGTCGTGGAATATCTGCGACACTCTGGCCATGTCCGATATCTGGTATTGTCCGATCACCGGAAACAACCTCCAGGTATTCCCGAGGATCGGGATCGGTTTCGGTCCCGGGATTTCCTCGTACGGTTTCACCTCGGTCGAAACATCGTGATCCAAGCTACAAATCCGCGACGACGAGGTCACCGTACCTGCACCTAATATACGTACAATGGAAAACAGCAGTTGAATGCATCTTGAATTCTTGATGTGAAGTTCGATCGATCGAAACGTACTTTCGTCCGATCGTAACATTGCGATCAAAGTTATTCTTTTATTCGCTTCGATTGTATTATACATTTGTTTTGAACGCGATTTTCTTGACTAACACATTACCTACCGCCTACCGGTTGATATTTAATAGGTTTAGTAGATAGAACAATCAAGAGCCAACGAACTATTATTAACCCTTTCGTTTTCACTATATAGAAATATAGACTATAGACATATGGTTATTTACTATAAATTACAAAATAACTGCGTCGCATAACAATAAAATCATCCTAAAATTTGGAATTCTCATTTTTAATTATAGTTGATGAAATCTCTTTTATTATAAATGAATTCTCATTTTTAATTATTTCAAAAGGGAAACAGTACACGAAATTTAATTCAATTATTTTTTTACATACATAAACGAAAGAAGGCTCAGATCGGGGCCCCCCTTGAAAGTCGGGCCTGGAGCTATAGACTATAACGCCACTCCCAATCCGGCGCTGTATGTACAGTAACGATTTAACCGGGAATACTTTTAATTGAATAAATTTGGATTTTGTACCTGAGCATAAGGTTCGTCGGAACGTGTCCTGCTGTTGCAAGAACCGACTTTTCAATATGAACTGTAGCTGTCGATTCATTCTGCAAGATATTTACAATTAATTATTAAACACGCGTATGTAATAATCGGACCGGAATGTCGTAAGTTACGGAATGGAAGCTTGTCTCGATGAATCCAGGCGTAAAAGAACGATAATAATCCATAACACTAAATACTTTACGAAACTAAAACAACACCGTTATGTTCGTTAAATTGTTTATCCTTAATCCCGGAATTTCTAAAATCTTCTGTACATTTAAACAGATTTAGGTACTGAAAACGAGTTCTTTATTTCCGTTCCATCAAGTTCCTTGGATTCTTCAAAATTCTCCAGATCGTTATTAAATCCGAATATAAATATTCAAAATTGTTTGTTCGTTTACTCGAGGTCCGAGATCCCCATTATCCCCATCCAGCTACCTGCAATTTACGGCGGTTCTGCAATTATACCCTTACCTGAAAAACACTGAAAAACCAGGCCTCCGTGTGTTCTCGAACACGTCCGAGTGTCCCGTTATCGGGCGACCTTTCCTCACCGTATCCAACAATTCGAAATCAAACCCGATTATACGTTACCATTGTCTCTAAACGGATGAGCCCGCGAGGTCGACAGGCGAACTCTTTCAAGAAGACTCCTCGTAAATCGGACCACGGGATAGCACATCGAGGCGAACTCCCCACCATGGATTATATACATGTATATCCTTCCCACCGGAGTTGGTTAACGGTCCGAATTCTCTGCTCTGTGTTGTCCGACCGCGCCGTGGCACGGAAGACGCGTCCATCGCCTATGGTAGACGACGAGTAGTACACTTTCACAGCGAACAACGTGAACCATTTTAATTTTCACTTGACTTTCTTTATTTAGAGAACATAGTTTCCCGCAACCTCAGTTTTTTAAACCGACACCGTCTCCTTTTCAAAATATTTGGAAAATATCAATTTTATTGATATAGAAAACTACGTTATAAGTATGATAACCAGATTGAAAAATAATGAAAAATTAAGACAGTAGTTATTGCACATACGTTGACATTATTAACGGGAATTTACCAATTTCTAAGAATCGCTAATTCGAGGACGTAATTTTTACGATATTTTAGTAATCCAGGGTTAAATATTCAAGCGAAGATTTCTTGCAAATCTTCTTGGGCTCCTACCACCCTCTTTTCGTAAATCCTCGAAAGATGTCTGAAAGAAAAAGATCTTGATCTGAATGTGAGCTATTACGTAAAAAAAAAAAATACAAACAATAAGAACATTTTATTCGTAATATTTGCGTGTTGATTAAATATTATAGGAGAAAGTGTTACGTTCCTTTCACATTTTCCTGTTACCACTTCTAGTCTGTATTTTAACGAAATGGAAAAAAAAAAAATGATGAAGTAAAATATATGGTAATATTTGTTCGAATTTCTTGAAATTTATGTAAAGAGACCCGGTAAATCATGGAAAAACTAGATTGAATTTAATAACTTCTACGGTTCTGTATCTGCATACTTATCTGCTGTTATGTAATATGCGTAATATAATTTAGTAAGTTATGAGAATTTTTACAATCGATCTTGTACGAGCTATTGCAGTGGTATGTAATGTATACGTTCATCGTGTGCCTGAGCGTACACAGAAAGAGGCTGGTGATGAAATGACACCGTGTTAATGTCCCATAAACAATGAGCATGTTTTTACATACATTTTCCTCTTAACAGCTGATCGTTTTGCATTTATTAAGCATTTTACACCCATTCGCATATGCACATAATATTATTAGGTATACCAACAGTTTGTCCACTATATTATACCAACTAGAATATTAATTTTCTAGAATATGAAAAACTGCTTCTATTTTAATACTAATTGAACCGTTCATTTTCCAAAGGGATTAACTTAAAATAAATTTAACCAAATAAACAAATAAACTACATCTATACATATATAAAAAGTTCAGTTCTGATAAAATATGCTTTGACACGAAAATTTGAAAAAGTATGAAAAAACAGGAGTTAGTCACTTTGATCACTAACAGGTTCAATTGTTTAACAGTTCTTTAAGAATCGTCTTTAAACGTCATCGTTAAAATACCGAAAAATCTTTAAAGTCCAACTAATATTACCGAGTTTTTAAATAGAAATGATGAATTACTTATTGGCACACTTTATACATATTCATTTTAGTGGCGACAAAGATAATATTGAAGGGTCGCGACAAATCCTTTGCGAGGGTAGACAGGTAGATGGTTTCGAGAATTTACTGCCTTCAGCGTCGCCGGTCATTTTAATGCAGCCGGCAATACTCGATGACCGTGATTATCCTTACGGCACCGAGGGGCTCTTCCATACTGTAATTAATCCCCTCGGTATACCTTCGAAATTTTCCAGAAATTTTGTGCAACTGTACGTAACCCATTCTCGACAATCTTTCGATATTTTAACCGAAAGAAATGTCTGATAAATACATAACAAGAGGAAATGACAAAGGATTCGAGAGAGATGCATGTACCCAATTCCGTACCTGTTCAGTAATCTTCGTTATAATCCATATGCTAAGCATCTGTTACCTATAAATTTTAATAATTACATATACTAATCATAAACATATTTCTTGATGTAGAAAATTGTCAATAAAATTATTGAAAGATATTGTATCCAATGCAATTGACCTCTTTATTATAAAACCCTTCGCGTCGCCAGGAGTCGTCCATTATCGTCCTCTGAAGGTACCGGAGTAGGGGTAGCTACCCCCTGCGACTATATTAGGAGGGCCGAGAGGGGTTGATTGGTCATTTACGGCGCACAGTTCTGGCAAGCTTGTCATTCCGTTATTATCGATGCCGGTACGAGCTCTGGCTCTCGGTCACTATTCCAACAGAAACATGACGGCGACAGTCTGACGATCCTGTTTAGTAAACACGCGTTTAGTATTTAGTATAAAGTGTAAAACCGTTTTTAATTTAATTTAACACAATCGAAACTTAACTCGCGGTATACAATTTCTTGTTTGCTCGTTTAATAGTGATCGGAATTTAACGAAAAATGGCTGTGTCTACGACGTGGATTAGGAATAACATGCTGTTCTCTTGCGACCAATACGTAAGTGTTCATTTAATTATCATTCGATATAATCGATCTGGAAATGTTAATCAGATTCATGCTTCTATTCTGGAGTTCATTATTAATTTATACCATCTTCTAGTTCTAAGTTGTATTAATTATGTAAGTTTGTAAATTATAAAATTCTGTAATTATTTGTATTGTACTGGCTGATGATTATGAATATGGCCTAAGTCAATGAAATATTCTGGAAAAATGCTTTGATATTATTGTAACGTAAATCGATGTAACGCCAAACAAGTGATAAGTTCAATTTTTTTTTTTCTTCAACCGACTCGAGACTTACAGGACAGAGAAACAAAAACAATAACACTGTCTCCAGTGTCTCTTCCTACGCGTGCACACGTTTCCTTAGTTTCCTACATCGCATACATAATATCATACGGTATTTAAATCGAGTCTCCCAATGAATGTGTAATTTTTTGGAATTTTATGCATCCGTAAAAGACACATAAATATCCAATTTTTATTTTCTTCTGTGTTGTTAAGTTTTACGATTATTTTTTTTTTTACAGGATAGACAACTGACGGACGCAGAATTGAAAGTGCAGAGGTCTTTACAGAAGCTTTCTATCCCCGATTGGTACATGAACAAACGTTCGAATCCGCCGAAAATTTTAAACAACCTCACCCCGATCGAATCTCGGCCGCCATCTTGGAAGAATCCCGGCGCGAGGAGAAACTCCACGCTGAACTTGACGTCGTCTACGATATCAGGTATTTAGCAGCGATAAATATGACTTAATAGGGTAAATACATCGGTAAACAAACAATTGATAGATTTGTTAACTATTAATGTCGAATTTTGAAATGTAATTAATTAAATTGGAAAGAAAAAATAGAGATTTCACCAGTGAACCACGAACAATACACTGCTGAAACCACCCTAAAATTTTGAACTCTCTTATGTATAGTGGTTAAAATAAAAACGAACCAAGTTGAACCATGTCTGAAATCGTTGGAAAACAATGTTTCTCCAGAAAAAGACAGATTGTATTCCCTAGAAAAAGTGGTTTGTTTTTATTTCAACTACAATACATAATATGGGGTCGAATGAAATGAAGATTTCTAAGCAATTCAATGGCACGAAAATTATTTGAATTTTTTGAAAGAAGGAATTAAAAACAAATAAATGTTTAATCGTTTACTTTTTTTTAATTATTTAACTTGCTCGTCTTTACATACATACATATACATATATGTATGTATAATGTTCATTCACTGTTACATGCTTATTTGCTAGTGTAACTAGTGATCCACCCACCCTCTGAGAATGAATATTTTCATTTTAAGAAAGCCACAGTCGAGAGAGAAGTTCGAGATATTATAACACAGAAATTCAATACACAGTTTCAGACAGGCTTTCACGGGCAGACGCACCAAAAACTGCGGCATGCAGCGTCGACACAGGAACCTACAAAGTCTCCCGACAACAGAAGTCTCCGGAAGCAACGCCACGGAAATCACCATCCAAGTCCACCTCGAGGAAAGAGGAGGAGGAGGAGGTTTTCGATACGAATATCCCGGCGATAAAGCTGAAAAAGAACATAAGCAAAACATTCCCGAAAGTGTCACCCTCTAGGAAGATTCAAAATATAAACCTTGTTTTCCCGCCTGGACCGCCGATCGACATCTCGAGCAGCCTCGATGACGACGTGAAAAGATGCAAGTACGACAGTTTCGTAGCGAAGAAGCAGCAGCCAATTGACGTGAACGAGAGAACCGACGAAAAGCTTTCCACGCCTCAGAAGATGCCCAAGAAGAAGAGGAACGACATCCTGCCTGAAGATATCATTGCATCTCCACGGACTCCGAACATGAAAGGAAGAAACTTCGAGGTTCGTGCAGCCTCCACGCCAAAGTTCACCCCGGCGAATCTGTTCTCGTCGACGATCATCGAGGAGACTCCGAAAGCGAAGAAAATCCCGTCGCGAAGCATCCTGGAGAAACTGTCGATCTTCGAGGAGAGCACGTGTTCGACCGCCGAGAAACTCTCTCGTAGCTTGATCGAGAGGAATCCGATCTTGGAGACCAGTTCAAAATTGGCGGCATTCTCCACAAGCTACGAGGAGACACCTAAGAAGAAGAAGAAGAAGAAGAACGATCGACTGAACAGCTTCCTGGAGAGAAACATCCGATCGATCGATCCAATTCTATTCGAAACCGAGGGAACCATTCCAAGATCGTCATCCTTGGTATGTGAGATCGTGAAGAAGATCGAGGTCGCCGGGGACCACAACTACACTCCGTTGAAGCGATCGAACCTGGAATGGAAGAGCAGAAGGGCCAGTCTTGTGGCGAAGAATCTTCGAGTGGACGATCCAGAGAAGAAGGTGAAGATCGATGGCCAGTCTCCGAGCACAAGGTTCCTCAATTCGAGAAGAATGTCGGTGGACCTGGAGAACGTGGTCAGGAGCAAGCAGCCATCCCGCGAGAGGAACATCGTTCAGGGGATCATCAAGGCTCTGACGGAGAAGATGAGCAAATCTTCCTCGTCGCGACAGAAACAAGTCATCGAGGTGAACCAGAGCTTCGTCAAGAAGGTGGTGAGCGTGCTGGAGAATGGTGGCGACACCTCATCCGTTCTCGAGGAGGCGAACCGGAGGAACTACGAGGATATGGAAAGCTGCAGCGAGTCCGAGGCGAAATCCTGCGCTACCTCGATCTCTCTGAAGGACACTGACAGCAGCAGCAGCAGCAGCAGCAGCAGCAGCAGCAGCGACTCGGACCAGAGGTCACCGAGCCTTAGAAGCGACGACAGGACCTTCGATTATAGTACCCTGGCAACCAGCAAGCTGGAAGCTGATCAACCTCCACGTCAGGACGAGGACTCTGTCTATTGGATACCAGTATCTAGATGCAAATTGCCCAGAACCAGCTCCCTGCTGAGCATGATGTCCAGACTGTCCGCCAATGGGCAGTCCCCTTGCGTCAGCCCGATCAGAAGCGACAGCGAGACCGAGAACGCGAATGTACCTTGGGGCACTACCTTCAAGAAGACCAATGGGCTGTCCAGGAAGCTGTTTAGAATCGACGAGACGACGGTGATCGATTCTGGGTACTCCGACAGGTCTGACAGGTCGGGGGTCGGATGTTCCATGACCGATAGCAACTTGTCCGAGGATACTCAGAACGAATCTGCCTCCGATGCCAGGACCATCAGGGTGAAGAGGTCGTCTAGGCGTAAGTCGATCGTCGGGACCACGTTCCGTGTTCAATGAAGTCTCGAGGTTCCTCGAGATGCTCTATGGCAAAGGGTTTGGGATCCGTTTCATGGGGTACTGGAATGCGGTCTGAGAAAGTTTCGAATGCTTGTTGAAATGGGTCCAGGTGGAAATTTCACCGTACATATTGATCTCGATTAATGTATAGAGTTGTTATTAATCCTCGGATGGTGTATGTGTCCATTTTACCCGAAGTCCAATTTACAGAAAATTACTGCAGCGTACAGATGTTTATATTGACATTTTGGATAAGACCAAAGTATTTTCGAGATGTTTGTTCGAAAACACGTATAAAGTTAGATGAGATGGGGTCTTCTCTGGACCCAGCTACCGTTGTCTATTCATTCAGTTATCAAAAAGGTCCGTTTTTCGAGGCGTGAAGAAATTTACGATCTTTCGTTAGTATTTTTCTATCAATCTATACATATATCTCCGGTTCAATTCATTTTCGTTAGCATATTTTTTTCGCAAATCCAAGCGTTCAAACACTTTCTCCGACCACTGTAATATTAATCGTGGTATAAATAATTGCAAAGTTTTTGTGAAACTGTGAATGCTCGAGTGCTTATTGCCTTTCCCACGCGAAAGGCATAATTGTTAATTGTTATTGCATTCGATCGTTGCATTAACGAGTGTATGAACCTGAGAAAATTTATACAAATGTTTCCCAAATATTTTGTTTCGCGCCACAAAACGATGCCCGAATAAGTCGTCGTCGTATTATACGATCGAGCGTGTATGGCCTGTGTGATATTAGATTCGCTTACGATATAATTCGAGTACAAATACCTTAGGAACCGTCTTTTGTATTCCTCTGCGAGATTCGTCTCTATCCTCGTCGGTTTCATGGTACGATCATTATTAACTTTTTTTTTTTTTTTACATTTTTTATCTTTGCGCGTCGTAAGATTATATTTATACTGTTAAGGAATTATTTACGAATAGAGAAAATCAAAAAAATCAATGTACGTTCGTCCTGAATAATGCGTCGTTTGTACGAATTACCGACAGAAGAATTGTACATTGTAGAATCATAGTAACGTTTTAGCGTTAAACGAAATATTTTTCGCGTACAAAATTGTACTATATATATATATATACATATACATATACATATACATATACATATACATATACATATACATATACATATACATATGTGTTAGATTGAAGGAAAGAATACATTAAAGAAAATTTTATACCAAAATCAGTGTCTGGTGATGAGATGTCGTGGCAGATTTAGCATTTTCTTCGCGAGTAAGGATAGCTTAGTAACCGAATGGTATGAATGGTTGCGTACGGAATTTCGTTCGCGAGAACGAATCTACAGTCGAAAATTTAACGTGTTCAGCGAAACATGGTATTGTTCACTAGGTGTACAATCCGCTCGTGTGTGATCCACGTGTGGTTTCGCTGGCGATTTTGAAGAACGTCCAGTCATCGAGCCTTCCTGGTTGCTATTTAGAGATAAATAGACAGGATCAGGAGCGCAGAGTCGTTGATAATAATGGCGCGAAAGGATTTCTTCACGCGTTTAACATACTACGATTTCTGGCGATTTTTTTCGATCCAATTGCGCCATTACGAAAGATGAAACGTGTTTTAGCGGGGTATACGGAAACCGCTAGGCGACCATTAATATCTCGTGCGAATGGACCTTTCAACTTTCTATCGATCTTACGATTATAATTATCTCGTTGGTGCGACAGCTTGCGTGTTCGAAATCGTTGTTGTTATCGTTGAAATAATCTCTAGAGCTTTTATCGAAATTATATAAACGTAGTGTCGTATAATCTACTTGGAACACCGAACGCAGTATCAACAAATGTAAAAACGGAATGTGATAATTGATGTATGTGTTTATAATGCGGATTTTATTATTGACTTATTTGCCTAGCAGTAGATAATGTGATACAAAACGGGAGAAAGTTTTGTTTCTGTATGGATGTGCAAAGTGATATACATATACCGTAACTTTGAATGATATATTTATCAGAAATTTGCGATGGACGCATGGTTGTAACGATAAGCAATCTACATGAACAATAACACTGTAATTCGGAATAATAAAAAATACACACATAGAGAAACAAAGAATAAAGGAAAGAGCTTGAATATAAACTTGGTGAATATGTACATTATTTGTCAAGTGAACGAAACAACCTAATTTATTTACATACTTCAATTTATTCGTATAATAATAATGGCACAATTGTAAATTATGTTTCGTCACTTATTACTTAACACGAATTATTAAACAAGAAATTTTGGTTCCCTTTGTCTTGGTATTTCTATTAAAAAAGTGTTGTAGGTACAGTATGACATCAATCTATTATACAACTGTTTCTTCGTCACGCATTCGATTCAAAATTTATAGAACGTACATTAGTACTTTCTGACGGCTGGTAACCAGTAATTACAAGAACATTGTTGAAATCACAATTGTTTGTAACGGTTACCACTGTATCTCGTCACGCGTACCCCGTTCACTTCACTTTGGACAGCTCTTCCAACGTTATCCTGACAGCATACGTCTTGACCAAGCACTCGACTTGTAACTGAAAGAACGTAGATTAATCTCCTGTCAGTGAAAATAACAATAAACGACCAGAACACTGTTAAAATCGTCGCATTTGATCGCGGATTACCATTATTTTTTTTTTATATTTTTTTTTTTACTGGTGGCGCCACCCGCGGCAATTCGCTCAAACTGCTAGCCAAATAATACCGACAGGTGAGTGAAAATTTCTAGTGATGGAAAAATGCGCATGTCTCAGTAATTAAGCGCTCAAAATGAACGTCGTTAGTCTCAAACTATTTCTGAGGGATTAATGCATCGACCCAATACTGCAGAACACCAGAATACGTAAAATTATTTATGCCTGTATTAACGTAAACCCTTAGGAGCGGCAACCCTAATTGCGACAGATTTCGATCACATTTACACCGCTGAACGGGCATCATTTTTCTACGTCACGCATTAGATTCGAAATTTAAAGAAACGTATATTAGTACCCTTTAGTGGCTGAGAATCAGTAATCACAAGAACATTGTTAAAATCGCAATTCTTTGCAACGGTTGATACTCCATCTCGTCATGCATACCCCGGTTAGTTCACTTTGGACTACTCTACCAACGTTATGCTGTCAGCTCTCGTCTTGACCAAGCGCTCAATTTGTAGCTGAAAGTACGTGGATTAATCAGCTGTTATTGATAATAACAATAAACGACCAGAACACTGTTAAAATCGCCGCATTTAATCGCGGATTACCACTATTTTTTTTTTACTGGTGGCGCCACCCGCGGCAATTCGCTCAAACTGCTAGCCAAATAATACCGACAGGTGAGTGAAAATTCCTGGTGATGGAAAAATGCGAATATCTCAGTAATTGAGCGCTTAAAATGAACGCCGTTAGTCTCAAATTGCCCCTGACGATCCCATGTATCGAATCGACACCTCAGAACCCCATAATCAGGAGAATTATTTCTGTCAACACTACAAATTTTCATATCAAACGGGTAGAAATAATTTGTCTCATTATGGGGTTCTGCTGCATTCAGTCGACGCATTGATTCGTGTGGAATAATTTAAGACTAGCAACCTTATCTTTAAGAACCTAATTACTGAGATATTCGCATTTTTCTATCATTAGGAATTTTCACTTACCTGTCGGTATGATCTGGCTAGCAGTTTGAGAGAATTGCCACGAGTGGCGCCACTGGTCGAAAAAGTAGTAGTATTCCGCGTTTAAATGCGATTTTAACAGTGTTCTGGTCGTTTATTGTTATTTCCACTGACAGGAGATTAATCTACGTTCTTTCAGCTACAAATCGAGTGCTTTATCTCAATTAAAGCTATCCGTGTAACGGTGTAAGGACTGTCCAAAGTGAACTAAACGGAGTACGCATGACGAGATACAGTGTCAACCGTTGCGAATAAATGTGATTTCAACAATGTTCTTGAAATTACTGGTACCCAGCCAGATAATAGAAAATACTAATCTACTATATACTACGAAAAATAATTGGCGCGGAATATTAGTGTTCCTTAACAATTTATATCTTAGAAACTTGTTCCCAATTTGCTCCCTCGAAATCTATAATTGCTCCCATCGCACCGTTTATATGCAATAAGATTTGCAGCAGTTTCGTACCATAACTGTGGCTAAATAACGAAAATTAATTAATAATTTATTAAATAGTTACCAATATACATGGCAAGGATGCAAATAAATCAATGAAAATACAAAACAGCTACGTAATAAATTACATGCGTATCCGTTCTATCGATTAAGTTCGATTAAAATTCAAATAGTGTTAGAATATGCAGTCTTCGTTGTATTTTTTTCGCCACATTGAATGTCGGTATAATATGTATATGCACTATACATACATACACGTCTGTTGTAGTAGTAGTTGAGAGAATCAATTTCGCTCGAACGGATTTCAGATGTTCCAAGGATACATATGTATGTTTACGCCGCTGTACGAACAGTAAAGTAAAATGAAGTGAATTGAAGTGACGATTTGTTGCACGAAGGGGGCAAATAATGTCTATTTTTGTAAATTGTGTCAACGGATCATGTCTCTGGGATCGGTTAATCACGCGTAGACCAACAGTTGTCAATAAACGCACGATACGGTCTCGTCTGTCGAATTGTTAATTAACGCCTGGAAATTCGAGACGTTCGACTCTATGTTCGATGTATGATACATAGCACGTCTAAGTACGACGACACACACGGAATTTTTGTGAATCTTTTTCTATTTTTCCTTCTGTATTCTTAAACACTCTAGACGCTCGTTTTTGTTTACGATACGTTTGTGGAATTTACTGGAACGAGTACCGCGTTTAGGTTCATTTCGCGAATCGAGCCTAGCAGGTACAAAAGAGAATTTGAAAAAGGATATTAATCCGCTCTCAGGGACTCGAGTGTACACCAGTGGTCGACCTCTACGATATTTATCGTTCGACGAAGTAATTAACGGCAAATTGGTGTAACTCGAGCATATTACGGTCTCGAGCGTCGTCGTGGTAAAGGTGTAACACACAACACACGTCGATGGACAGAGAAGAAGAGATAGGTAACGAAGATTTTCAGTTGTGTTGAACTGGGCAATGCTCGTATTTTTTTCCAATCGTGTGACAATCGTGGATAACGTCAATAAGAAAAATGGCATCAGAACTCGGAAGTGGTCGTTTCAAATCCACATCGGACATTCTAGAGGAACTGACGATTCACGAGGAGAAAATACAAGAAGATTTTCACACGGAGAATCGTTTCAGAACGTACACATTCAAGGACCTTCGGGAGGAAAAGAGACACTTCACGAAGAACTCGGCTCGCGAACGGACAAAATCGCAGAATTTTCTGAAAAAATGGATCGCCTCGTTCGAACGGAAAAACGAGGCGTGCAAGGCGGAGGACGAGTTTTTCACGAAATATTATAGAAGAAACGATTATTCGAATCCGAACTCGGATTATTCGTTCGACGCGAGATCGCAGGATCCACGTGAAAGGAGAGAAACCCATGGAAACTGTCAATTGTCTCTCACACGGACGAACAAAAGATTCTTCCAGAATCACTACAGATATGAATGGGTGTCTGATAACAAGTTAATCGTTTCGAATAATGAAAAAATCAAACAATTTTCGATCGAGAATGGCAAGAATAATAATGAAGAACACCTGAATACGAAATCAGAGATCCACGAGAGAACCCATAGATATTCAAATTGTACGCGATCACACCGACTAAATTCGCAATATATATTCAGTGTTAATAGTGATACAAAAACCAAGAAATTTTCTAAGGTCTCTTCTCTCGAGTCGAATCGACCTCGTGATCAGTTGTACAACTGTGTCGACTTAGTTAATTCGCGTCGTTTGAGAAACAGTACGAACGACCTCAACCGAGATACGTTGGAGCGAATATTCACGAATTCGAAGGAGGAAGACTCACAGAAATTGATGAACGAAAGTTCCAAAAAGAAACCCGGTCGGAAACGGTCGTTCAAGAATATCTTGGGTTCCATGATTAAATGGAAGAGATCGAACAAAAAAGAGAAACCTCGACATTTCATGTCCTGCGATCATCTGACGGATGAGACAACATTCGACACGAAGAACGTTATATCGAGAACTTCTTCTTTGTGGGGTGTCGTGTTGGAGGTTTGCGAAGAGGAAGCCTTAATGCAGGTATAGCGATATACATGTATTATGTATGTATACTTGCCATGTTTTAATCAGAGATACTTTTGGAAGATTTCGAAATCAAAGAAATCAAAATCCTTGTATACACTAAAAATGAAATTTTAATGTTTCAGATCGTAACAATATAGTTATTAAAGTCATAGACATTGTTTTTTGTTACGCTCTGTAAGTGTAAAAAATATCGACGACTTTGAAATCTCGGGAAAAAGTTACTTCCAAAAAAAGAATCCTTTCCACCGTTACATGCGCCCCTTGAAATAGAGCAACTTTGTCCTAAGAAGTTTTTTCGTACAACAATAAATAACGCGGGTATTCAGGTGATACTGTTTAGCTGGTCCACCCTGTAAAGGGTTCCACTCCGTACATATGTATATGTTTCGAATCAAATTTGCAGAGTGAAAAACAGAAGGCAACGATTCGCCCTGTCTACAGAGGGAAAAGAAACGAGCAACTGTTGGAGGTTTTCGCGAGGAATAAAGAGAACCGGAAATTTTTCGCGATGAACAGAAGCATAGAGAATCTCGTGAGGCCTCCCGCAATTAAGGACATAGCGAAACACCTTTCACAACTTCCGGAGAACGCGTGGGCCAATGGAAGAAAGATTGCTCGTTAAGAGTGACTGGTTAATAAAAAGAAAAAGAACAGTATCGGACGAACGTTGTTATTACTGACAGAGAGTAGGTATTTCAATCTTAACAAAGTACCGAGAGACACTAAATATTTTACGTAAAAGGATACATATACTTATTAAGTTCAAACGTGACTCTGCATAGGAGTACTAGTAGATTCAATTTACGAAAAATAAGTGTCTACCTTCAGTGTCATTTACAGTATTGTATTATTATTAAAAGAAAATAGTGGATTGTATATTTGAAATTTTTTATACGTTTATTTTACGAATACCCAGAGCATAGTCCGCGAAATTATAAGAAATGGTTGCAAACAGTTCAAGGAGACGATGAAAAGGCAAGAAGCGCGGAGCAATGAAAAATATATTTTTAAGGCAATAAATAAAACATGAACCTATTATTATGTTCTGTAATTTTTATATAATTTTTGTGATTTTTATGTATTTTTTTTTTATTTAAAAAAAAATGTTCAAGAGGGGATCCTCGGACTACATAAGTTTAAGACCCCTGCCCCGGAGCATTCTCGTAAGAGACCCCGCGTGTGTGAGAAAGTGGGGTCATGGAACCCCCGGGGCATCGTTGAGACCCCGTGTGTGTAAGAAAATGGGGTCATAGAACCCCCGGAGCATGCGTAAGAACCCCATGTGTGTGAGATGCATAGGATTTATGCACGTATTTATTTATCATGTATATCTCTTCTCATACCAAGTTGGTGGTATCGATTCAACCCTAACTATAAGACACAGTCTATTAAACATGCTATATGTGCTGTGGTTTATACATACCAAACATACTGTTTATATGTAAGAACGTTGGATGATCCAACGGACAGATTGTGCATGCAGTACAGAGTTTTAACTGAATATATATATATGTCAATATATGTCAAAATTCATCAGTGGAACTTATCACGTTTAACCTTCGTTCGCGCGCATTTACTGTAACCGTTTTCTGTTGTGTCGTTCACGCACGAGATTTCGGCAGACTATGCAGGACTTTCCCTGTGTTTTATCAGAACACGAGGAAATAAATTCTCTTCTTTACAGGCCTATCAATTCCACCCAACGAATCAAGGTATTCTTGAAAATTATAAAGTTATTCTTATGTAATAAATATAAATTATGCGACCAGTTTGTCACAACATTTGTGATGTTTTGTAAATAAAAAAAAGTTATTTGTGTAGAGGTCATTTAACATTAATGAAAAAACACAATAGCGAGAATACAATTCTTTCAATTTAGTATTTGTGGACATTTCATTTTTAAACAACGATTGTAAATTTCTTCATCGTTTAGTTATTAACTGTTTGTTTATTATTTTATAGTACACATGCTTCAACACTTCTGCCAATTATATCATATTAGGTTCCACCAGTGGCAGTATCTACTTGTTTTCAAGAGAGCCATGTTCTTTTCTGCAATTAATACCATTATCGGTACATTTTCCACTAAAATTATAGTTGTAACAACTATATAATTTTCCACTTACAATGACTGTTGTAATAACAGGAAGGAGCAGTTTCTCGGGTTCTAATATCACCTGATGAAAAAACAATTGCACTAGCAACAGCACGTGGAGCGGTTTGTCTAATGGCTTTAAAGCCTATACCAAAACTGTTAGCTGTATCAACAGAGCATGTGAACGACCAAGTTAACTGTCTCTGTTGGAATAATAATAGCTCTGAAGTATATGCTGGAGATTGCAATGGTAAAATTTCAGTCATGGTGTTATCCATTTTTACGGTGAGCTTCTCATTTTACAACCTTAAAATTATATTATGAATGCACCTATTTCATTTATCTTTGATATACTATGTATCATAATAGTCACAGTATAAATAGAACGTTTTCACATCACTTTTTACTAGTACAAAATGGAATCAAATTAACCAAATACACTAAACCTTTATTATTCGAGCAAAATTCTCCTAGTAGTAATAATAGAAGCTCGATGATACTTATATGTGAACTTCTGTTCCATGAACACCTTACCCATGTGAACCATTTTATCATCAGACAGGTTTAGATAAACAGAATTTTCCTATATTTATAAGCAGATCACTATTAATAGAGATAAAATTTGACATTTCAGGTGAATGGAATGTTTCAAGGACCAGTCTGCGTCTTAATGAATTTGGATTCAGCTGTTGTGCAAATCAATTTCTCTTCACCTTTATTATTAGTATCGACCTTAACGCGTTGTTACATATGCGACACGGTTCAAGAACAATACAAACAAGTGGGGAATAAAGTACGGAATGGAGAATTCGGAGCTTGTTTCTACAAAACATACCTTACTGAGAATAAGACTACTTCGGTCGTGCAAAAGGAGGAGAAGCTAGTCAATAGAAAACGTTCTTTCAATTTCATTCCTGAGGGGAACAGTAATGTACAAGAAGAGAATTTTCCGCAAATTTTTTGCGCTCGGCCAGGTTCAAGACTCTGGGAAGTATCATCGAATGGAGTTGTAATGAAGACTCATCAGTTTAAAGATGCGCTGGCTGTTCCACCTGTAACAATATGCAAAAGAAATGCTAGCAAATCCATATATCAAAAGAAAATGGAACAAACCTGGACACCGCAGTCGATTAATTTTTCCCATTTATTCATAATCGCGAAAAAGTATTTATTTTCATACACATCCGGTGGCTTATACATAGTTGATCCTGTGACTGCGACCGTCGTACTATGGAACAACGAATTTTCAAATATAAGTATGGCAGAAACGGTGAAAAACAGAATATATTTAATGACGTCTGATGGAGAATTTCATTGCTTAACTTTTTCGTTCTTAGACTCTTTAATATTACGATTGTACAATAGGAAAAAGTATTGCGAGTGTTTAGAACTGTGTCTGTTGTATAAAGGACAGCTGAAGAAGTTAGTAAATGGCATGGAGATTAGTAACATATGTGATGTGGAGAACGAAGTACAGATACTCAGGGATGACGAATTGTCAACGTTGTTACATCCTTTAACGCTCCTTCTGGAATCCAATTCTAAGACGAGCCCAATAAAATTAGATTCAGGTATCGTTGTTGTGAATTCCGGAAGCTCTGTTTCGAACGAGGACGAAACTTTCAGGCACATGTCTGCATCTCATTGTACCCCGCAAAACATTGAAAATTTTTATGACTCTGAGTTCTCGGAAAACATTAATATGTTGGATCATCCGCCAGTCGATTTTAGCGAGGACATTAACAGAACTGAAGACGTAAACTGTAACGCAGCGAATAAAGTAGAAAATAATGAGGAAGCATCAAATAACAAAGAAGAAGTAGATCCAAAGAAAAGTGCAATGCAAACAATACAAGCAGATTTAGAAGCTATATATGCATTAGTTGGAAATATTAGACTTTCTATGAGCGAAGGGGAATTAGAAACAATAATATCAAATATAGACTGGAGAATGAATGTAATTAAAGACTCCTACGAAAGTTTAACTGACTTGAAGAGCTTTTTGTACGAAATATTGAGAAGCGCGGAATTATATTACTTTAACACGCTATTGGAGAACACTTCCATACAATTACTTCAATCGACTGATAATATACAAATTATAACACAAATAACAAAAGCTTTTGTTAATATAAACGCACAGAGCTGCAAGAGGTGTACCTGTGGTAGTCCATGCTCAACAATTGAATTAGTAGAACCAAAGTTCCTGACAATTGGTAGATCTCTTCTTAAAAAATTTGTAAATGAAAACAAAGAACAGTGTATAGGTTTATGTAATAGAGTACCTTACATGTGGCGAGAATATTTACCGATGTGTGTAGAGGAACAGGGTGTATTCATAAACGATTCACTATGTCAGTGCCTTCAGATTAGAGACAGCATAGCACTTTCCATACTTTTACCTCTATTAGATGGAAAACACTGGAATCTTTTGGCGACATATCTGAAGCAAATGCAGGAAGGACAGTGTCTATTCTGTGGCAAGTCTATAAAAAACGGAAACAACGAAACCGTCGAGTTAATACAATGGCATGCTGTGATACATGAAATTATGAAGAAGCAGGGACCTGATTTCACCATGGCACTATTAGTAAAATTAGAGAAAGCTGTACCAAACATTTTCATCGATAAAAGGTAATTTTCCGTCCAACAGATTCGTATAATTAAATGGTGTATGCATATGTACATATCTTTTCAAGTATAAAACACAATTATTATAAATTGTTGCAGTATATTTCAGTCGCTTGTATTTACAAAAATCTTGTATCAGCATGGGATGAAACGTACCATTAGTTTCAATAAGAATAGTCTCGAGTCATCTGAATATAATACAATGTGTTCTGCGAAGGTAATTGACTTGTCTAGAAAAAAAAAGTAATGGAAAAGTCAAATGGTACAAAGAAATGTATACATTGTCTTTTACAGGTCCGCGATGAATTGGCAGAAGTTCTTGAGAAAGATTTAGGTAGACCAATTAGTAAAGACATTTTTGCCAATGGAGCTCATCATTGGGGAATGCATTATCAATATAAATTTTCTACCTGTCCTTGCTGCACTTTATCCCTTCAAACGCCGGTTTTGTTAGGTAACAATGGAATCGCGATATTTGGTTGTGGTCATGCTTATCATGTGAACTGTATGATTGAGAAAAAACTCACAACGTGTAATCTTCATTCTTAAATGTACCTATAGAACGAATAAAAATATCTCGTAAGAGAACGCATTAATGTGTAGGCATAATACATCATTTTTAAAGAAACTACACGTTGCTTATATTGTGATGAAAATACAATTTTGTTATACGCGATTTCGCAGAACACTCGAGCAGTTAAGTTTCATAAGTGTACATAGAAATTTATTGTCTCAATACAGATCTTTATTGCAGACAAATATAATATATCATTTCAATAATGAAATGTTATGTAAACTTACAGAAGTATTTATGCCTGAATCTATTGTGATATAATTAATTTATAACGATTTAGACGATGTAAAATTTTTATCAAATATGATTTTGTTTTCATACAAAACCGGCTAGTACATTAATTTTATACAAACATCATATATGTAATAGGAAAAAGTACGAAGTTTTAATTCGAATATAGATACATACATTTTGATAAAGTAAATTATAACTCTAACGTTAAATTGTTAACTATAATTGTTCTATGCAGTTAGATTCTACTTATACATTTTCGATTTATTTTAATACGGTTTAGAAAAATAATATTCACGCCCTTTCATAATCATGTACACGATTTGTACTTAATATATTTCCCTAGAGAATGAATTCTATTTTCAATTGAACACTTACCTTACTTCAAATTCTTATTACTTAAGTTGACTAAGAAACGTGTACAGAGTGAGGCATTCAATCTGTATTCATATAAAGAAAGAATTATTGAATGTGTAATCCTTTCAAAGAACTCTGTACGAATATTCAGTATACAATAGCACTGAATGAATCGTGTTGTTATAATTTCACGTAAAAATGATAACAACCAGTTGATTGAATTAATAGGTAAATATACAAGAATAAAATATAATAAAGTATCAGTTATGTGAATTCGTAGTATATTCGTTAAATCACCAGCTCCAATAACAATACAATAATTTATGAATTTGCTCAGGCTCTTAGGTGTCTCAAGTACAACAATAAAAATAATTCGGAGAGTCCGAAATCAGTCAACTGTATAAAATTAACATGAAAAAAAAAATAAGGACAGTACTTAGTAGTATGTAGTAAGAACTACTATTGGCGTTATTCGTAATAATAGATGGTAACCTTGAAAAACGAAAATCTGCTACTCCGAGACTATTGCGTCAACAGGGGGTGCGCGTTTTGTTAAGGTGAAGCGTTCGCGGAAGAGATAACACTATATACATACATATGTACAATGACTCTTAAGTATATACTTTTACATAACCTCGACCGATAAAAAATTTTATTCATATCAGATACTTTGTGCATTGTTACCTAAATTGGATCATTATTGCTTAAAATATAATATGTGAAAGAAATGAAATCCACTGATCGTTCTGTCGATTAAATTCATGAATGCTTGCAATTTTATAACTGCCACTGCGGGCTAAACTATGGTAATTTTATGATATACATAAATAGGTATATTGTTATTCACAAGTCTTTGAAAGGAAATTTAATACTTCTCTAATTTTAGAAACGATACGTTTGATAATGTCGGAAGATGCCTCACTCTGCATCGTTCGCAAATAAGAATTTTATGTATACAAACTTACGGTAACGAGCCAAAATATTGTCGAATACTTTGAATTATGAAAAAAGAAAAAGATTGAGAGTTTACTTTTATAAAATCTCTTTATGACGCAAAAACTGAAGTTTAATTGATTTTAGTGGTGATCGTACTCGACTAGATCTAGATACAGAACCACTTTTTGTAAAATGTATTGCATTAAAGCTTCGCATATATTTAGTCATACTACCATGTAAAATAAAAACAAACGTAAGTTTCATGTAATTAATCATCGTCGATCAATGATTGCCATTTTAATATTTATGAACTCGACGATAAGTCAACTTCCTTTAACAGAAGTGCGAACAATGAATTTTTTCAAATTCACATAAATATAAAGAGACAAATTTTGATATTATAAAAACACACGGTACTCATAAAATTATTATACAATGATGTTCAAATTTCTGAACTTGTCAATTATAATATCGTTTCAACTTTTTGAAATATCACTGTCGGATGAAATTTGAACATTCGGCCACTTGATACATTTAAGAATTCGTAGAGACCAACATGTTAATTGTGATTGTAATATCATTAAAAATAGAAAAAAAATATGTCCACTTTCATAGTAAATGAATCATGATACTACAGACGAAGATTTTAGTGATCAACATTTTGGTGATCTACTTAATTCTGAAATACAACTTTAGCTCTTCTAGATCCATAATTCAGCTTATATATAATTAAAACAATTACCTAACTACGGACTAGATTTAGAAGGACCAGAAAAACAAGATATTAGAACAAAATTTTAGCTCGTGTATCGTCTAAAGACGCAACTGTATCGGATAAAAAATATTATACAGAAAGTAATGAATCTAAAGTAAGTCATTTTATAGCTGCATTCAGTAATACACTTACCCCTCGACTCCATACACATGTCTCCAGGTAATTTCTATCTCTGATTAATCAAATATGACAGGGTTAAGAAGATACAAAATATGCCATGTAAAAAAAAAGGGAAAAATGGCAATTGTAACGAGTCATTAATGCGCGATAAATATTCATATGATAATTGTTGTATGTGCCTAAGGACAGTGAATTTTTGACAGTGTTTAGGATATGTACACGCAGCATAATACACTGTCCGCTTAACGTGAATAGATTATAATCATTGCTAACAATTTCCTTGCTCTTTTGCGTTTCTACTTCCTTCAGAAACGAAAGAAATAAATTTCTTATAATTGTATAACGACAGTTTTGTCTGATCTCTGTTCTGTGCTCAATAAGAAAACCATACAGAGGATGCATATTTGACTTTGTAATAGTTTTTGATGTCGTGTTTGTATTATGTACATGACGAACATTAATGTATCTTAATGTTTTGCGAGATCACAGAAGAAAATTCATAACTTACATGTACAATGTTTCGTACTTTGTTGTTCGTCCGACTACTTATTATAAAACTACTGAGAGAAGGATATATAATTCCTTCATGCCATTGAAGTTTATAAAGTACGATAATGTTAATTGCTTTAGTTTTGGTATGCTTTTGAACTTTGAAGTATACAATGAACATTAATTTTAAAATTGCGCAATTATTTTGTAAAAACTTATGAATTTCTGATTTAAGCATTGGGTATTCGTATGTACATTGATATTGGCATTATGAATACTGATGTAATTGTTCTTCTTTTTTACACATACATATTTTCTTTTTATTTGTATTGGTCTTCTGAATAAGGAATTCTAAATGGAATGTAAGTAAAAAATTAAATGCCGAAAAAACTGTTATGATTTGATTAATTTTCAACAATTCATGAAACAGTTAAGTACCAGCAACTTGTTTCAATTGTACAGAAGCAAGTTTCAGCTTCTAAATTTATATGATGGTTTCTTGATATTACGCGAAACTAGATCTTATTTGTAATAGTGTTCACTATAAAGCGCTTCTTGTATTTAACCGGATACGGTATATATGTATTTCAATTCCTACTGTATTTATAAAATTATAAACCTACGTTTCTTTTTTGTCCTTCTATGATAAAAACTATTTACTTCATCGAGACTTTCAGTAAATAAAAATACAATCTCTATAAATAGGATATTATGCGGCATTAAATACAAATTATTTAAAAAATAAAGCTACAGATAAAAGAGGCTTCATAGCTCTTTGTACTCTCAATAAGAAACGTGTTTTTAAGTAATTATTCATTCAAAACGCATATGTAATTCAGAAGAATTATCAATTTTATGAAGTTATATGAATATGAATTACACTAAATACAGTCTTTTTTCTTTAAGAATCAATCACATATATTAGGCAGTATCTGTCCGATGATTTCCTCTTATAAGAAAAGGTGTAATTGCAGCTTACTTATGACAATAAAAACTGAATGATCGTTTCAGACACAAATTAAAATTAATTATTCAAAATGTTGATACTGCGTTTCAAATGTATAATCCTTATTGGTACACAAAGAAATAGTACTATACATTTAAGATTTTAAATGAAAATTCAGGGACACGATGCAGTTCTTTTTACGTTATAAACAGAAAGATTACTCGTAATTGCTTCAATTACCTTGATGCAATAGAACTGAAATCCGTTGATGTGAAATTAATGCTCGTTTAAGCCTGGCAGGATAAACCAACGTTTTTTTCACTCGGATAGTGTTCTCGGAAGTAATATCAAAATGAGAAACGGAAACGATCGTTGCATCGACGGTTTACTGAATCGCAGTATAAAGCTCTTTTTGCGCCGGAACCTTTATACAAAACTATGGTACAGGGAGACAAGACTTTGTTGCAGAGTCTGTGCATCCCGAAGAACTTTAAAACTATGTTTACATTTGATTGATCTAAAATTATACTTATAGTCAAATTGTCATCTTGAATACTTGCTTTTTTTTTTGTAAAAGTAAATTTCATTGTACTTTGGAGAATCGATGTAAGAGATATTTTGACTCTCGTTCAGATTGTAGCTCGAGTGGAACAGCACTCTCAGTTAACCCTTTGCGATCCTTAATTGTTTATTGAGCAATATTGAACATTCTACGAACACAAGGACAATTCTTTCCCCATTGCAAAAAACAGTTGTACAATTGCGTTTCACAAAAGTATACACACAATACTTTCAAGCGTTTTATCAAGACACTGTCCAGGAAAGAATGCTCCAAATAGTTGAGAATTAGTATTTATAATAAATCGAAACATCTACTCTAGTACTTTTATTGTTGTATAACTTACTCGATATTTCGAATGCTATACAAGTGTATACTACATTTAATACTACTATTATTATTATTATTATTATTATTATTATTGTGATTCTTCAATTGAGTTTCGAGCGGTATATTTTATTCATCACCGTACCTGTGATATCGAATAATGGAATATATGTAATGAGAACTACTTTGAAGCTAACAAATAAATTGTTCTTTTTCGACACGTTTAAGTTGTCGAGAAATTGGAATCGTGATCGACATACAAGATAATATAAAATAATCGAATCAAGGAATGTAAAAAGTAACTGATTTCTAAAATTGACTAGAACAAAAACAAGCATGGAATCGCAAAGGATTAAAGCAGAATAACTAAAACAATTGGACTATGAGTTGGTCATGCTCGATCTGGCGTGGTGTCTTATCGCTAACCCGTATAGTATTTCAGGTGCTACGGTATCTTTTATATATGGCACATCGAAACACAATCGTTCACGAAACGTACGTGATCATGCAACGTAGTTTTGTTAAGATACAAAAAAAAAAAAATTAACTCTCGGGATTTCCTTTGATTTCATACGACAGGTTTAACTATCTTGTACTGTGCTCTGTGAGTGCTCCTTGTCCTTTCCCTGGTATTCGTTAAACGGTACCACCGGACGCTCGGCCCTTTGCGATCCTCTTCCCTTCACATTGTCTCTAAAAAAACGATCCGACGTGTTAAAACGATAGGTATATCGATGAAAATTTTATACAAAGACCAAACAGAAAAGCAAATCATTCGAGAAACATTATTCATTATTCTCCTTATATGTACATACATATATCGTGGTTCCACTGGGACAAATGTGAAACTGACAAATTTTGCGAATCCGAGTTAAATGCAGGATTTTATTTGTTCCTCACTCTCCCAATAAATTACATTTTTCAGCAATTTCGTCACTTTACCATTGGAACGACGATAATACATGAACGCTCTTACATTGGATAAAAAAAGACCGTAAAGGGTTCAGCTCGGGGGCACCGATTTTTTCATACAGTAAAGTCTAATATGTACAGCGTGTAGCCTCACAGAGCAGTTATCACTTGTATTACTTGTAATATATCACAAAATATCCCATCGAAAGGTGAACCGTCAACGCTACATTTTGTATATACTCCCGGAGTAGTTTTCCTTTCTGAACGAGGTCAGCGGTTTTAACTCTTTCATGCGTGATAAATGGCTTGCAATACTTTTTTACACTTGTATCATTAACATAAACAAATATGATAATTCGCCAATAGATTATTGATCAATAAACGTAAGAAGTGAAATAAAACAGTATTGTCGAAGATGTGTGTTTAAAAAACAGAGGACGCTCGTCTAAGAGATTAATTTTCAAGGAAAAAATATGAATGTGAAGTTTTGAAATATCGTGTCGATAATAGAGCAGTACGCTAGTACCAATTCGTATCGCCTGAGACATGAAAGAGTTTATGCTGTTGCATAAATGTTACTAGTTTTTTAATCCTCCTATGATGAAGAACAATTTTTTTACACTTCACATACTCTTATAAGTACATGCAAACATATGCGATACAATATCATATTAACAATACTGATGCGTATAAATATAATGCAATGAAACGGTTCACGTATCCTTAAAAAACGAAATCTTGATCACAAGAGGATTAACATGTATATTCTATGAGCATCCAGAAATGAAAATTAATTTATGAATGGTACAGGAGCTGCCGGTGAGGTAAGACACCATAGTTGGTCCTATGAACATGTCGCGCTTTCACAATAGTATTGTATGGCGTTTGAAATGAATATTGAAAAACAGGGTGAAACGTCAAAGAAAAACTAACTTCCCAGAAGTATCTGTACATGTATGCGAGGTTCCTAGAATTTATGAAACTTTTCAGTTTCTCAACATGCGAAAGTGCTTCTGATAAATTAGTTATTAAACACTCGTTCGTACGAAAGGTTCAAATACTACCAGAACGCGTGTTCTAATACTATTTGAAGATTTCATGAGTGACGTATCAGTGTATGTAGTGAAGTACAACCATTGATGAAATTATTGCTTATTATTGCGAACAGAATATTCATCTGGTGTTGCACTCTCGACCCCTGTCGCCATCACTAATACCAAAATACAGAAATATATTCTGGGGGCGGGGTCGAAGGTGCTGTTTGTTATCCTCACTGATCATTTTTCAAGCGGTTTCACCTTTCGAACGTTATCATCTCTTTGGAGCTGTTTATAGTACAAAAACAAAAAGTAACATTTTCTTAGGAGATTGTGTGTAGTACTGATGAATAAAGTAAAGACATGTTTATCACGTATATTTTTTTTTTTTTTTTGAAAGCGTATATATGTATTATATTAAGATACAATCTTGCATCGTCGCGCAGCTCTCGAAGAGTGATGAATCCACACAGGGAGAGGAGTGTCTTCGTTCTTCCCAGAGGCCAGCAGCATCGAACTCCAGGCGGCGGGAGTAGATGGTTATTCAGCTTTTCTGTAAACCGCAACTGAACACGACCTCGTGAAACACCCTCATGTCATCTTATGTCACACATTCTTTGTTTCTGTGTAATTTCATCGATAACACATCTCTTGTATTTCTCGAAACTAAACGGATACTCTCTCTAAACGTTACATAGAGATATATGTATGCATGTGTGTACGCGTTCCATTCGCGTCTTTTATCAGTGTAGTATATATATATATATATATAGTATACGCTGCGTTAAAAGACAGAAAAGAGAAGTAGTGACTTTAAAAGAAACGTATGCATAAAAATCTACAGCGTTCCGATATATATATGTATGTATATATGTATTATATATATATACGTGTGTTAAGAATCCCATAAGAATCCATACGGTAACTTGGTAAAACTCGCGTTAAGTTCGTAGATTCCAAATACTTCAGAATGTGTCTTAACATTTTCCTAGTCGAATGTCTATGCTTCAGATACCTTTCACTAAATTATCTTAACATTTTCCCTTTGCGAACAAATACAGAAAATTAATCGTGAACCATAGGGACGCATCGATAAGGCCGCCAGCTCTGCAGGAATCCTTTCAAAGAAAATCTATAGGAGAATCACACGACAACGGTACGACAACAGCACAAAAATTGAAAACTAAAAGGGAACAGAATCATTCAACAGATACATTGTGCTATTGAAATATCTTCTCGAGGAGCCGACAGCCATAATGCATGATTCGAACACGTGATTATTAAAAGTGTTCAACAGTCAATGATTGAAATTCTCAGGTTTTAGAAATTCAAGTGTCCTAACTTAAGATATCCTAACTGAAGATCACTCGAGCCGACCAGGAAAGTGTTAAGATATAATACGAGAATCAGGTAAGAACAGAATAATGGTTATGGTATGTCTTCTTGGATGAATGTCCTTCCTGATGCCTCCACGAAACGACGAACTTGCAAGGGAGTCAACGACGACATATCCCACGCGACACTGCCTTGCTACCGTGCCCGTTATGTTGATGTTCCTCTTTCTTTCTGCCCGAGAATCCCTGTCTCGTCGTGTACTATGTAACTTTAATGTCTCGAACGATGCGAAGAGTCTCCACGTTCGTCGCGACGATCTCTTTCTCGTTCACGTTCCCGTTCACGTTCCGGTTCCCGTTCTCTCTCCGATGGTCTCCGGCTTGATTCTCGTTCTCGATCTCTGTCTCGTTCACGCTCTCTGTAGCGATCGTCATAATACCTACACAAGTCACGTCAGCCAATTATCTTACATTAGCGGTGAACCATTTTTGTTTCTTTTTTCTTATTTTTTTTTTTAAATATAATTCACTCTTATTCGTTTACGCTACCTTCCTATTCTTTCACATTCTATTACACACATTACTGTCTGTACTCCTTAGTCTGTACACGTTACTTGGAATACCAGGAATTCGAAACACAAGTATACTATGAGGAATTACTATAGATACATCGAGTTTAAATTCATTGAAAAATCTAAGCAAAATACGTATGTCTGACAGAAGATGCAATTGTTTCAACGAGTATCTAAGAGTTCTGTATGATGTAGTGTATATTGATAACCTAAATTATCAGTGTACGATGCAAACAGGGACTTGAATAGTCAAAAGTAATGAAAGAAATCACTCTATATACATTTGACACACTCTGTGTACCATCATATTGTAATGTATCTTTGTCGTTGTCACAGTGATAGTAGTTACTCGAGCACTGAATCTCTTCACCTTCTCTTCCTATTTCCCTAAGATTTGTTCAGAGTCTTAGAACTAAAAACGCTAACATTGTAATAACATTGTAACGTATGATTCTCTGGACATGTAATTACTGCTCTGCTTTCACCACTTTTGCATCGAACAAGATAGAATTTTTTGAAAAATCTACATGCATTCACTTTAATGGAAAAAAAAAGTATAAATTACCTAGACGCCTTGGAAGACGAGACGGGAGCCGCCTCTGGCGGTTCTTCTTTTACTCTTGGCCTGGCTGACTGACGTGTCGTACTAATGGAAAATGCATACTTTGTTATGGCTTATATTGTTACCAGGCTTAGTACGTTCTTTCAGTTAAAACAAGAAAATATTGTATTTTGTTCCGTTTGTCCTATTATCTTGTAAATTACGAATGACCGCATATACTCTACCAAATTCTAATGGAACTTTCAATTACTCTACAACTTAAATCTAATGTGATCGGTAGAATTGTTTTTCCGCGTATCGTTCGGCATAAACTAGCATAAATTACAAACACCTAAACAGTATAATAAGGAATTATGCAATTAGTGCATTATTCTAATTAAAATAAACCACAATTAGTAAACTTGGACAAGTGCAATTATACACACTCGCGCAAGGAACTTTGTAATTTATATTTAATGTCATTTCTTAAACCTGAAACTATACACTGCCATACATCTAATTTGTTTGTTTAATTTTCTTAGTATGAAAAGGCCCAATGTACAAACTTGAGTTATAATGTATTTGTATAGATCCAGGATTAAGATTATTTTAATGTAGCAAAAAATGTGTAAATACTCTATGTCAACAGAAAAACAAATTCTCTCTGATTAATAAACACTAATGCACGATATTAATGCATGAGTTGTATAAATATTACCTTAATGCGCAAGCAAGTTATAGAATAACGTTTCCCCTAGGCTATAATCTGTACATTGCATTGAAACAGAAAACATAATTCCATTTCCTCGGCGAACAGTAATTTTACATACATATATCATATAACACTTCACATACTTCATAGAACGCATATTGCCGGTTATTAATCTACAAGAATTAATTAATTTAAGTCATGAGCTACTGTTCTTTGAAATAACCAACACGAGGGCTATAGAAACAACTTTCACGTAAAATGAAATGAAAAGCTAATACTTTGGATATTTAGAATGTAAATTTAATAAAATGAATTATTATGAAAATGTAAATACCCTAGAAATAGTTCATAAATTAAATAATTAATTCTTATTATATTATTCTAAATACATTCATTAATTTTTTACTTTCACCACAATATATTATGTGAACATGGACAATATTTATAATGCACTTTAAAAATGTTATGTAATAATATGTTAATACTAGAAACTGTATGACCATGTGGTATTAAATATTTACCAAGTTGTAATCTTGTTAGGAAATTAGAATTACATAGGAGGATCACAAGAGACAAAAATGGCACTCATACTGTGACTTATCTTAAGGCAGAACTGACAATTTTTTTAAACTTTAAATCTCATAATTCAATTTACCGTCACGTATGTATCAAGACAGCTTCAAGCTTTAACTGTTTATTGATGCAAATTAATACGATTCAGAGAACATTTTATGATACTAAGTGCACTCGCATACACGTTTAATGTGAGAATATTATGTTCTGTATAAATAACAGTCCTGACACACCTTTTTAATTTCTATAGAATATCTCATTTTTCCTTACGCTTTTTCGTACGCTTGTTCCAATTAAAAAGTAAGACTATTGCGTGTTTTGGGGGTAATAAATGAATTAATTAAATTTAAAATCTTATTGATTAGTCCTTACTAAAAATTGCTGATCAATTTACAATAAAATTTACAGTTCGCAAATTAAATTCTTATTTCAGCTGTACCCTGTTCTCCTTACATTATTATTATAAGAAATTTGTCTAGAACACTACATTATGTAAAAGGCTGAGATCGTAGTACAGCTGAGATTGAGTACTGTTAGAAAACTTTTTTTTTTGTTGTAGACTAAAATATTAACTATGTATAAAGAATAAAGTATGATTTTGTATTCATATCCATTATTGGCATAGAATTAAAAAAGAAATTAAAACAATTTGTTCCTTTAAAGCAAATATAAAAATGTTTGTTCTATCTCGTTCTTTACCATCGCTTTAATCTTACTGAAAATAATAAATCGTAGTTTCGTTCCTGAATTAATCAATGTCCACTGCACATCCGTTCACCGTTACATGAAGAGAAAATAGAATTTATGAGAAAGTAATAAATGTTTTTAACATATAAGGATATAAGTATCCAATAAAAGAAAATTATTATTATTAAGTTATGCAAACTTTTGTTTCCTTCTTTTCGGCATGATTAAATATTAATATTAATATGTATATATTAATTTGAATTACTGGAAAGCTTTATATACACTGAAAACCGTATACTTAGTCGTTGTGTTGAAATTGTTGTTCTTCATGTGTGTTGCACAATATATTACTACATATTAATTAAGCGCAATGAATAAAGATTAATACTGAAACTGTAACAGTTCATCAAATCTTAATGTTCATAATTTACCTAATAATTTTATACATTTCTTGGAACAAAATGTCTGACTGACTATAAAAAATGCCCACTGTTTATATCTAAGGACATTATTATTGCATCAAAGTACATATGTTATTTTATTGTTACAAAAGGTTTCAATGAAATTTGAAATCAGTAACATAAGAAATAGACATTACCAGGTAGTCTTTTACTCAATTATTCAACACATTAATCGCTATCTTATGTACTGGACAGTTATATTTTTCTTTTCTTGCCTGATGCATGAATAAGAAAAAAAAATCCAATTTTGCAGTGTGCAATGAAACAATGAAATACTTTATCAAAAATGAAATATTGCCATTTTATTTTAAAATTCCAATCTGAATTAATTTTCAGTTGTTGAAGAACATAAAAAGTTGCTAGATAACTTGAATAAATGTTATATTCAAATGTTGAATGTATGTTTCCTGTTCTCATTTATAATTTCTCAAACGATACAAGAGGTTGAAAATAGAAAAATATTCAATAGCAATTAATCTGTTGAAATTAAATTACTTTTGTTTAACCCTGTTACTGTTATAATATGTAGGAGTAAGTAGTCTCGCACTATTAGAGATGACACATTTTCGACGACTAATTTAGTCGAAACTGTAGCGGAGAGTTTCTTCAAATTATATCACAGCAAAAGGGTTAATTAACTTCATATAATTTTAAATCCTAGTATGTACTGGATCATAAATTATAGATGTCTTATAAATTCTCTTGACGCGTATTATGTATGAAAATCATGTAAAACAATCATCCTACAGAGTTCGAGGAGAATTAAGATTTTTCTGAACTGATTACACCTAAGTAGACATCACTGTTTTACAATAAATTCTAATTAGAAATAAATAAATGTTGACATTACAAAATAATGCATTTTTTCCTATGTCACCCAATAACAACTCGTCATTTTCGCTAGAAGCTAAAACGTGTATTGCTAATATTATTGAATAATTGCTCCAATAAAATTTCTCTTTCAATGTACGGTTCGTGCGGTGATATACCTGCGTAGCCTCATCTCAAAATACATATGTTACATGAACGATAAACTTATTTTACTCGAAACAACATCGTTGGTGTACCCGAGACTAAAGTAGTATATTGCATAATAATATATACAACAAGTTTGTTACAACGGGAACGATTGGCGAACATAAATTCTGTCTAACGACAGGTGACACACGCGACACAACGCCATTACCGTGAATTAAGCCGACTGTCAGTAAATACTCTAGACTGAATTGGACGATAAGTCATATTTCGTTTTGTCACAGTTAAAATAATTATGCAAGATGATGTTTAGCTTACCTTTCTTCTCTGCTTCGCTCTCTATATTCGCGATCTCTCTCACGTTCACGATCCCTCTCTCTGCTTCGTGATCTCTCCCGTGGGTATGGTTCACTATAATAACGCTCCCTGTCACGATCACGATCCCTTTCCCTCTCGCGATCACGTTCCCTGTCACGCTCTCTGTCTCTGTCCCTGCTTCTTTCTCTGTACTCTCTGTCACGGCTCCTTGATCGTTCACGCCTCCTTCTATGGCTGCGTTCTCTGTCGCGTGAACGTGATCGTTCTGAAAATATAAACACAACACTACAGTACCTTGCAAAACGCTTAGTTTATAATGCTAACAACATAATACTATCTCCCCGGGCATTACAATCCTAGGTAATCATACATATGTTGGCGATACATATGTGTACCTTAAAAGATGATTAACACAACAACGTAACAATGTAACAACGTAACAACGAAGCAAAATTAAGGCAAGAATCTAACTATAAGAACACAATGTACATATATTGTAGAACCATAATATACCGTAAATAAAGAATTCATTTTAAGTTTACCTCTTCGCGCGGAACCATAACTTTTAGTTTCAACGCCACGTAAAGTGTCTTGAAGAGAACTAATTAGAATCTTGCATCTGTCGTCTGCGGCGACTTTAGACTGCTTTATCAAGGAAATGGCTGTAACCAAGGTTTCTATGGCGCTCGCGTATTCGCCTGCTGCAGCGTCTGATACTGCTCGAGCAATCGCGGACGAAGAAACTGTTCTATTTCGACTCATTATTTCTTCGAATTCTTGCTCTGTGAGAGGAGGAGGGCCTTCTGGACGATGATCGGGTCCTGGTGCACCATAAGGTGGCTGCAAATATATGTTACACTGTCAAATTTCTCTGTTGCAAGCAATAATTCAGAAAGAAATGGAACAAAAGAAATTAATAAGTTATTATACCTGTGTTGCGGGTGGTCCATAACCGTGTGGAGGTACATGAGGCGGCCCATGAGGCTGACCATGTGGAGGTCCATGAGGAGGACCATGAGGTGGTCCATGCGGTGGACCATGAGGAGGACCATGAGGTGGACCAGGAGGACCTGGCGGATGCTGTCCTGGATGCTGATGAGGTGGTCCTTGCGGGAAGAATGCTGGATTAACATGCGGTGCTGGTCCTCCCGGAGGTCCTTGCGGTGGTCCTTGAGGTGGTCCTCCGTGTCCAGGTGGTGGTCCTCCTGGACCTGGCAACATTCCTGATCAATATCTATGTTAGCTTGCAACACTGCATACAGCAAGCTTGCAGAAATTACAAAACTATATAAAAGACATTAATATACAAGGTGGCGCACATAAAACCGACCCTAAAGACAAACATTATAAATTTCATAATAATAAGTTATATTTCGTATTTTCGTTGAAAACATAAAAATGCTAGTAAACATGTAAACTGGTGAAATTAAGGCCTTTTTATGTCAGACACCGTTCACTTACCATACCAAATGTAACTCAAATGTACATTAACCTACTGATAATATCCAATTAAAATTTTAAAACTATATTTTGCATTTCAAGCTAGATTTATTGTATGTGGCCCTACATTTGATAAAACTACCTTGTTCTGTGCTATCTTGTACTGCGAGTAATACCGAAATAATTTTGATTAATTTAATTTTCAAAAGTCAAACTTTATACTTGTTTCCAGTTGTTTATAATATTTTTTCCGCCTTCTTTTTATGCGAATGAAATTCCATGTAAAGTGTTAATAAATATTGAATATTACGATTTGAATTTGTGTATCATTCACACGATATAGCAAATTGTTATCTGTGACTTTATAGCATGAAAAATACAGTTATTTTTCATGTTATTTTCGTCTGAAACACCTTGCACCTTCATACTCCTAAGCATACATTTCCCTCAATATCATGCACTATCGTATGAAAGATGAATAATAATACTATTGTTAATATTCAATTAACGTCCGGAAGTTCTCACCGCCCATAGAACCTGGAGGAGGTCCTCTCTGTGGTGGGCCTTGACCAGGTTGCGGGCCTTGCATATGTTGATGTTGAGGGAAACCTGGTGGTCCCTGAGGCCCGTGATGCATTCCTATGCACATTGAATAATTACATCAGTGTACTTCCTTTATAATAACTTGATTACATGGTGCTGTGTTACTTAAAATGGTTGTGTTTTATATTCAATTTGCATCATAATTCTGATGCTCTAGAATACATTTCACTATCGTAGTAATTGTCAGACATCTATGCTATCATGCAAATCTCAAGCTATGTAAAAGAAAGATTTTACAACAATAATATATGAAATGCATGAAAAGTAAAGTATTCAAGTTCAAGATGTTTCAGTACATTAACTAATAGGAGTTGTTGCTATCTTCTACAAACCTGGTGGTCTGTTCCATTCAGGACGTGGCTGAGCACCTCTCGGATCACCTGGAGGTCCACCAGGATGTCCAGGCGGACCACGTGGGGGTCCTTGACCAGGTGGACCAGGTGGACCACCATGAAATTGCTAAATGGACACAAAAAAATTTCCTAATTTAATCGCTTCTCACTAAATTAGTAAAAATCATTTTATAACGTGTTTCCGGGAGAAAAATATACTGGTAATTTCTATTCATAAACTTAACTATATTAGTAATAACTATGGAAGGAATGTTATACTAGAACTTTAGAGGTGTCAGAGCCAGTTATTCATCCATTAAAAACATTTCGTCAATATACCGTTAAGCTAATCAACGACTGAACTGAAATTAAATAATTTCTCGTATAAGCCTTTCATGTTATATGTATATTGTGCACTGTAAGTAGTATGAAGTTCAGAGTAAATACTTGAACATGGTAATAGATGTATAGTGACATGATCTACTCCCAATTATTATTAGTTTCGAAACTTCGAATATCTAATAAAAAAAAATAAGTGTATGCAATAGAAAAAATAAAATGTCAATAACAAACACAGTATAAGATTTTAATGCAATAAGAGAACTTTGTTTTTAAAGAGCAAGTTGATTTGATATAGTTCAAATCTGCCAATGATAAATTATTCGTCTATTTGTTCTACATTAATACTACTGTTCTCGTTCAGGAACATCCTGGAAAGTTTCACAGAATGAACAATTCTTACAACATGAAAAGCAGAAAAAAAAACAACACACTACGTGTTACCTGTGGCATATGGTAACTGGCTTCTGAAAGATCTCTAGTGCAACTCTGTGTTTACGCGGAGCGTAAGACGTGTAAATGCAAAAAATATTCTTGTAACTTGTAACATAATTACACATCAATACTACATAAATATGTAATGAAATTTTGAGAGATAAACGTGTACATAGATTCCTGTGCAAAAATTATTGCCATAAAACAACATGAAGTTGCTAAAGAATACACTAGATAGAAAAAAAAAACTATAATTATCAATTAGAAATAAGCAACATACATTCATTAATATCATTAAAAGCAGCATTATAGTGCATACCATTCCAGGTGGTCGATGTTGACCAGGACCTGGTCCAGGTGGTCCTTGTTGCGGTGGACCACCGGGTCCACTTGGACCCCTTGGAGGTCCAGGTGGACCATTAGGTCTTGGACCGTTCCACGGTCCTTGTTGATACCCAGGTGGTGGTGGACCCTGGTTGGGATGTCCAGGTAAAGGATGATGCGGTCCAGGTCCAGGACCCATAGGTGGATGATGCATACGCGGTGGACCTTGTTGACCAGGTCCACCCGGACCTGGTGGACCCATACCTGGAGGTGGCATTCTCTGTGGTCTCACTCCCTGTGGGGGACCTATTATCATCCTAGGACCATGATTCTGTTGAGAATGTTGAGGGTGTTGGGGATGTTGTGGATGCTGCTGATGAGGCGGCATCGGTGGTTGATGTTGATGCGGATTATGGGGGCGTTGACTTTGGCTCTGCTGAGGAGCTGGAGCTGGACGTGTTTTACACTGAGACTCAAACTGTGAATATATACAAATTTATTGTCCTTCCTATTATTTGATATCCTATCTACATAAATGATTTTGCATGGTGTCTTACTATCCTTTTTTCCACAGAATATCTGTACACTTGGATAATTTACAAATACAAACTTACTTGATTCAAAGCTTGTTTGGTGGGAAATGTTACTACTGGATTCTGACCATGTAACTCTTTTTTGGGCAATCTTTCCATACATATCCTCATGCTTTGTTCTGAACCCAGAGATATCATACAAAAACCTTTGGACTGACCATTTGCTCGATTTTCAAAGAATTTTACTTCTACAAAATCAGATACACCAATACTTTGTACAGCATCAGTTATATCTTGATCACTTGTCCACTGTAATACACAATAAGATTTTAATTAAGTATCTGTATTACGTACTGTACATAATCAATAAAATTATTATCCAATTATATACCCAAGTTAAATTGCCAACATATAGTTGATGACGTCTTCCAATTTGGTTTGGTTGAATGTTATTCCCGAGTTGATGGTAAGGAGCACTGCCATTTGTTTCTTCATTTGGTGAAGTGGTATCACCTCCACCGTCTCCACTATTGCCTGTGGAAACACCACCATTACCACCAGCAGGAGCTGCTATCACATCATCATATAAATCAACGCCATCACCAGCAAATTCATCCTAAAAATATGATTAAGAATGTAATAATGGAAGGTCAATATAATAGGACAATTATGATACAAATCTTACATTAGAAAACAAATAATTAAGTACTTTAATCAGTTAATTCATGAAAATGAATCTGTTTTTTTAACAGATTAAAAAAATATGAACTACACAAAAATAAATTATATTTATAGAAAATTTTCTGCTTTAGGAATCTCTACATACAAATGAATGAACCACATGGTGTTACTACTACAAACTCATTCAAACTTTTCAATTATTGAATTTCAAAGATTGGAAATCAAACTACAAGTAAATAAAATAGTATTTTCAATGTGGCATGAAAACTTAGTAAGTATAAATAAGATGAGTCACGAATAAAATATTTTTATTTCAGGTTACACCCAACCCTAATATATGTATAGTATATGTATATGTATAATCGGCTATTTCACCGTTCATCATTATAAATTATAACAAATATATGTCAAGACTTAAAACAAAAGATTACATCGTACATCAATAAACCGTTCCAGCGCAACATCTTTCTACCATTTCTAAAAGCTATATAATTTAGGTAGATATTTCCCAAGTTTCCATGTTACATTCTCAATACTACGTATTTCACTTGCTTTCGCTTCGGCGTCCAGCGTTCAAAATACTACTTCAAATTCCAACTAATTCCGTAGGAAAGTAACAGAAACGTTTTAAAAAAAAAAGAAGTAAAGATTTTAATCAAAGCTACATCGGACGAACGAAGCATAAGAAACACTACTGCACGACATTCGCCTTACCGCTAACACCATTTTGCTTTGCTCGCTGTGTATCTGTATATTAACACGTATTCGGTTTAGTTTTCCAAGTCGAGTTACGCGCACGACCACTAATAATTGCAGAACGAAATGTCGGATAGTATTCGTTGATGATCAAACTGAACAGCTACCCGCCGTGGCGACAGAAACGCGAATCGAAACCAACGTCCCGGCTGAACGAGATCTTACTTATGGACACACCGCTTACGAACAATCGTTACTGTCTCACCTCCATGACGCCGGATAGGCCGCTCTGATTTCGCGTTTTTCTCACAGTTGAAAGTATTTTTCGCGCGAGCAGACGATTAACGATTACGCGTGGCAACCGCGTATTTGTTTATTAACAATGAGAAAATCGAATTACCTGCGCGAAATCTTGCTCGAGATCGTCGGCGTACAAATCAATGTCACCGTCCGCCATTTTACGTACACCGACGCTCACTGCATTTGACGAAGGCGCCAAGCCTAAAGGGCTCACGGTCTTCTATAGGAGAAAACGTGTTGGCGAATTACGTTACGTTTCTACCACTAAACGGACGTGACGTCACTACGCCATCTTTCCTCTTGTTCACGATGAGCGACAGCAACGAAGTGGCATGCAGCAATGATGCAGCATTGCCAACTTAAAAAAACATTGACTTTGAAATTTGAAAATTTCGAAGACTTTTTTTTACCGAAGAAAAAATATATACTATAGCATGTAGTATGATGTTACGATACACAAAAATTTTACTTAATGTTATATTAATATATTTAATCTTGTAAATATTATACCTGCGAGAAATAATTGTAGTGATTTAAATTTTACCAAAGTTCTATTCACAATGGTTATACAACAAGCAAACTTGGAGCGATTATTCATTTATAATGTATCAATTTCAGTTCATTAATTGTCTTCTTTTTGGCTTGTTGCAATTAAAATATATCAAAAATTTCTATCTCATATAGGTACTTGCATAAATCTAAGAAATTCTTAAAACTGTTTCTGTTTAATGTAAATTTGTTACTAACGGTAATGACGTTTCGTTTAAAAAAGTAAAAAAGTTAGGGAATTTCACAATCACAGAGTAGCAGCACTTCTCACGAACAAGGAACGAATTTCGTATTGTGCGATTTATTGCAACGAAACTACCGACACTACCGACACAACGACCGGTTCGTTGTTCGTTCTGTGCAGTTCTGTGGTTCGTTTCCTCTTTTGTGATCAGCTTCGAACTTGGAAAGGTATGCTTTGCATTCGAAACTAATGATCCTCTGACTTTATTAATTTCGGATGATGCTTTCATTTAAAAGTAATCGTGTTTCGTTACCCTCGCGATTTTCATGCAATTTATAACCCCGAAAAATCGTTGCTTTTTTTCGTCTGTCCCATGTGCACGCACTTCTACGTCCCGAGAGATCAAACGCAAACGAAAATATTCTATGATTTTCGAAGGCTTCTTTTTTTATCAGTTAATAACATAGCAAAACACTCCCTGTGAATATATTAATCGTAACGTGATTACATTTACCAAATTATCAAAAAACTGATAGAATTTTCGCTTTCTTCCCTTACAATTTCTGCATGGTCCTAACGAATAACCTTTCTCCCTCGCAAATATGGTGACTTTCAAATGTCAGTTTAATGTCGCGAAAAAATTTCGTCGAATTTATTGAATATTTTCATTAAATTGCGTCTTTCTTTTCATATAACATGTATCTGTCCCGTGTTACACACGTATACATAGTTGAGATTCAAGGATATTCGTCGCGATGCATGGAAGACAGAAGATGAAATCGCAACGTGTATCCGAATTTCGGCACATTTGCCAAATTATTATTTCGCTGTATGCCACTCGCACTTAATTTCTCTGTAAAAGTGCTATTTTACTTCGATTATTTTTCTCCTTCCCCCCCTCTCGTACGTGCGCGCGCGCGCGCGTACGTGAGTTTATATATATATATATATATATATATATATAATAATAATGTATGTATAGTCGCTTTGTTCGATATATTTTTTTATTTCGTACAGTTTTTGGAAATATATTTTCTTCATTGAATAATTCGAACTGTTCGTCCGTATTTGTTAGAATTGTACCTATGAACATCCTCAGAAAGGGTTCCTTAGACTTTCTTCACTTATCGAAAATTGATACCTTTATTATTGGTCTGTTCATTACAGAAAATTAATTTTGGTAGATGTTATGATTTATTAATCTAACATCATGAATTGAGCAGACAGACAACTAGCAAAAATGTAATATTGTCAGCTCGTAAATTGCACATAAAAATAAATTTTAATTGATACCACGAACAAAGTAAATATACTCAGAAAAAAAGTATCTAATACTTTAAGTTCAGATAACTCAATTTCTTAATATATAAGTTATTATTTATTGTGTCTTACTTCCTTTGTAATAATAAATTGTAAATTCTTTATACGTGAAACTTTTAATTCGAATAAAGATTCTGTATCATTTAATATGACATACGTAATTTTAGATATTGAAAATTGAAACACATTTGTATGAAGTACAATTTAAGTGGGGAAAATTATCTTAACAAAATAATATTTTTCTATAGTTTAATTGTTTGAATTGTACATTAGGTCTAAAATTTTCATAATAATTTAATTAAAACTGAAGTATTGTTATTCTTTACCAATATGGGTATTTAAGGAATTTTATTCTTTTTTTATGTGATTTTTAAGCATTTTTTTTTATAAAAGAAAAAAAAATCTGGATTATAGTACTATGACCACTGATACAAAACGCGCTGGCGATAACAGTGATATGGAATCTGTTGAGGATGAAGATGATAATGAGACTACAGAAATTTCTGCAGACATGTTAGCTGCTTTTCAAGGTCGTATTTCTGCACCAGGGATAGAGGTATTCAAATATCTATGTGAACTATAAACATTCTTCTACAATACAAAAACTAAAAATTTCAATATCTATATTACATTCAAATGAACACATTAAAATCATTCACATGGTACTCTGTTACAAAATATCATATCTTTATAGAATTTTGTAATTGTTTGTATATTGTGTAACATCATTTTTTTTTTTAACTTTATTGATATTTTCATATCAACTTTACTGGTTATCAATTTAATAAGTGATATAAAATATAAATATAGCTCCATACCATTAACATTTCTAGCTGTAAAAGCAAATTATCTTAATAGTTATTTGTGATAGGTATTAAATATATTATTACAAAGAATGATTCCATGCACATTTGGAAACATAACTGAGTTTAATGTTGTCATTCATTTAACTTATTTTATATAATTTGCTTTTCTTATGTCTTATATTTGATTTGATAATTTAACAATTTTGTTTTATGTGTATTACTGCAAAGTTGTTATTTCTTTACTTAGCTGTTAGTATAAGCTGTAAATTATGCACTGCATTAGATTAGTATGCAATACTTGGAGTTATTAATGTATTAAGCATTGCTTAATCAATGAAAATAAGAAAAGTATATGTTCCACATTGAACCACAGAACAAATAATTTTCCTTAAACGTATATTACAGTTAGTGTTTTAACAATTCTCAGTTGTAGTGTTATGTAAACATAGACTAACACATTTTGTAATATCAATAAAACAATTTTACATATCCGCAGAAAGTTTTTACTATACATAAAAAATAATTCTATTGAATCATGTATCAAAGGTAATATTTTATGGAATACTTTTGGTTTTTAGCAAATGCAGTCTCTTCCAGCTCCTGTAAAACGCAGAATTAAAGCTCTAAAGAAACTGCAAGTAGTTACTACAAATATTGAAGCAAAATTCTATGAGGAGGTACATGCTTTGGAATGTGTTTATCACAAATTATGTGCTCCTCTTTATGAAAAGAGGAAAGAAATAATATCAGGTGCTTACGAACCAACGGATGAACAGTGTGAATGGGAAAGTGATGATGAAGAAGAAGGATTAACTAATGACTTGAAAACAAAAGCAAATCTTGAAGATGACAAAGAGCAAAAGGCAAAAGAAGAGTATGCCCTTTTTATTTTCTTTACATGTTAAACATCTCCTTTTTTCTATTATCTTTATTTGTATTTAACATTTTTTATTTGAGTTTACTCACTGGATATGTTTACCTTTTATCCAATTCATTTTGTTACACCTTATACAGAATGAGTATTTGAAGAATGTATTTCAAAAAGAATACAGGATATAATTATTGATAATATCGTTAATTCATTTTTACCATTGTAGAAGCGAAAAAGATGTTAAAGGCATCCCAGAATTTTGGTTGACAATATTTAAAAATGTCGGACCATTAGCTGATATGGTTCAGGAACACGATGAACCGATCTTAAAACATTTGTATGATATTAAAGTGATATTCTTTGAATCTAATCCAATGGTAAGTTGCATGCTGGGTGAACAAACTATTAAATTATAAAATTACCATGTCACACTGATGTTGTGAACAGAAATTTGAAGGTATAGTTGGATTGCATTAAAAGACAACGAGGCTTTTTTGTAGGGTTTTATTCTTGAGTTCCATTTTGAGCCAAACGAATATTTCACTAATACAGTGCTAACTAAAGAATATATTATGAAGTGTACTCCCGACGTACTTGATCCATTTAATTTTGAAGGGCCTGAAATATACAAGTGTAAGGTGAATAATTCGAATTTAAATAATATTAGTTTTTTTCTTTTGTACTCCGAATTGTATAAACAGATGCTTTATAATATATAATGATTTTTTACAATAGGGATGTGCAATTGATTGGAAGAAAGGAAAGAATGTTACAGTAAAAACAATCAAGAAGAATCAGAAACATAAATCCCGAGGATCCATACGAACTGTAACAAAAACTGTTCAGAACGATTCATTTTTCAACTTTTTCAGTCCACCAGTTGGTAAGACCTGAAATACTACATTTTCTTTGAATCTGTATATGTAATCAATTTACTCATGGTATAACTTATTGTTACTTGTTTCAGTGCCAGTTGATGCAGAAGCAGAGTTGGACGATGAAACACAAGCTTTATTGGCAAGCGATTTTGAAATTGGCCATTACATTAGAGAACGTTTAGTTCCTAGAGCTGTATTATATTATACAGGTAATTGCTTTTTTGATAAAATTGAAGTTTATTTTAAGCTCACACAAGAACTAAGAAGCGATTAAATTTAACAAGCTTTTCAAACAATCGATTCAATAATTTAATACTATATTTCGACCTCACTTTAAACTAGTTTCTAATCTTATATCTATCTTGTAATTAATTTTTAACGAAGTTTGCTTCTTATTTTCTAGATGTACATAGTATTGAAAATAAATGTTATAGTGTCTTTGAAGTGAGAACTTAATGAAGAAAATTGCATTTTATTTTAGGGGAAGCCTTGGAAGATGAAGATGAAGATTACGAAGAAGAGGAGGGTGATGAGGATGATCCTGACGAGGAAAACGAAGACGACGAGGAGTTCTCACTAACTAATGCACCATCAGGTGGGAAACAACAAGGCAATGATCCTGCCGAGTGTAAAACACAGTAGAATTCTATAACAAATTAAGATCAGAGAAAATATTGTTCGTGCCTACCGAAAAAAAAGAACACAAACAAAACCTGACCGATAAGTGCCCTAGATATCCTGCACCTATGGCTCCAACGTAAAATCATCTAATCATGTCATATTTCCTATTCCAGATCAAGCTTAAAACTCTTCGACATACCAATGACAAAATTATGCGTACCCTCCCTTTATCCGACATTGACGGTGAACCGAAATACGGCTTATTGACAGGCTAAGATCTTATGTCACATAAGTATATGAACAAAAAAAAAAAAAGAACGAATTGCGTTCTCAGCTCTATATGAATAATCATTGTCATTTTAATTGCTTCATTTTATACAATATTGTTACGTTTATATACAAAGAAGAAAGTTAGTTGAAGTTTTTTCAAAACGCACGTTGATTTATGGACAAATTTTTCGGTATTGTTAAAGCATTTTTAATATAAAACTTGAGAAAACTGGAGACAATGTTTTGTTCCTTTCTGGACGTATTCTTACGCGAACACAGTGCCATACTTCCCTTTTCATGTAATTAAACCTGCGGTTAAATTATAAGAGAAGGTAAGAAGAAAATTGCAGCATTTACAGAAGCTGATAAATTGTTTATAATAACCGACCACTCCTTTCCTCAACCTGTATAGTTTCTTTAAGTTGCTTAAAGAAGTATTTTTCATACAACTTTGATACTAAACTGTTGTTTTTTTTTATTCAATTTGTCATGGACTTGAATTACATTGGACTTTAACAAAAATAATTGTATTGTGTTATCTGTACAATCATTTTCTATGTAGTATTTGTTTCGGTAACTTTTATGCGGTAAGTACTCAATTTAAATATATTATGTTGTGAATCAGTTTTTTGAAAAGTTAATGATAATAATGTAATAAAAAATATGAATAATCACACAATGATATTTGACTTACGTATTATACATATAAGAATAAACTACATAAACAAGTTTCTATTCATTCAGTAGCAATGCAGTCGATGAGAGATTATTTGCAGTTAAAAAAATACATTCCTGAATGATGATTGAAATTCTCTACAATTTATGAAAGAGAATGTATATAATATGGTGTCAGTTTTAATGTTTATTTGGTCAAATAAATTGTATCAATTATATAATAATGAATATTGAAGAAAGTACCCAAGCTAGAAGTTATAAAAAGCAATTATTGTATTGTTGTTTTTATGTCTGATTTTTTTGTGTAAAATCAATGTATCAAACCCGTGAAACTATTTATAAATATATATTTACAATATGTACTTATAAGTACTTCGAGCGACATCTTTGAAAAATCACATTGTATAATATACATGGACCTGAATCAGGTCCATGGTATAATAGGGTCAATGCCACTTGTCAGGTCATTGTATTTATGTGTTCAGTTTGCCCGGTTTGATAATTGTACTTGTGAATGTGACTGAGATAATGCCAAACAAGGAGTGTCATGGATAATTAGTTGCTTTTTTTTTACGGAAAAGCGTGCGATCGTGTATTTTCAAGCGTACAATATTCCATTGCATCAAACATGTCACGAGAGAGTAAAAGAATTCTAAAACAATTTCACAACTGTCGCATTCTACGTAATGGCAAAATCTTGATCGAAGATTTATGGGTTCGTGACGGAAAAATCGTAGACCCTGAACAAATTTTTTATGACGAAAAATCTAAACCAGATATTAGGATTGACTGCGGAGGACTGTTGCTCTCACCTGGATATATCGATCTTCAAATTAATGGTACTTAATGCAAGTACATGATGATTTTACCATTAAAAAAGGCCCTGAAATGTAGTTAAAGAATTCCTTTAATGAAGATGCGTATTTAGTTTTTCTTGCAAATTCACTCATGTAGACATTATAAATAGATTAGTATATTTTAATAAATAATAATATAGAAAGTAGATTTTCCACAAGTTTAATCGTAAAATAAAGTGTGGGTTCAGCTTTTGTATTAATTAGTTATTCATGTGATTTTGTTTTGTAATGTGTAATTGTTTATTTATCTAATGCTTCTTTTAATTAGGTGGCTTTGGTATAGATTTTACACATAATGTTGATAATGTACAAGAAGGTATTAATAAAGTAGCAAAAAAATTATTGGAGTTTGGTGTAACATCATTTTGCCCAACTTTAGTAACATCGCCTAAAGATACATATTACAAAGTATTGCCACAGATTAAGAAGAAAGATGGTGGAATGCATGGAGCAACTGTATTGGGCATTCATTTAGAAGGACCTTTCATTAGTCCAAACAAAAAGGGAGCTCATCCAGAAAATTACATTAAACAATTAGAAAATGCAAGTCTTCCATATGTTTTCCATGACCATAAAACAAACTTTTATGTATGAGTAAATATTTAAAATACGCGAACATTGTTTAGATACTTATGCTTCCTTACATTTATGACAAATTTATTCCACATATGTAAATCCATTGACTAATCTACATTTTAGGGTTTTGAATCGTTAATTGATATGTATGGTACTTTAGAAAATGTATGTCTTTTAACACTGGCACCAGAACTTCTCAATGCTGAAAGAGTCATCGAAGAATTATGTAGAAGAAACATTAAGGTTTCTCTTGGTAAGACACTTGACTGTGTTTCTTTGTACTATTATTGTTATTCAATATAGGTGTTTGTATTAAAATGTTTAAATATTACAGGTCATTCTATAGGAAATTTACACGAAGGAGAAGCTGCTGTAAAAAGTGGAGCTTCATTTATCACTCATCTTTTCAATGCAATGTTACCAGTAATTATACAATATACTGAGTTTAGTTGTTTTCTATAAGCCACATGGGACAACAAAAACTAAATATTATACTTGCATTTATAGTTTCACCATAGGGATCCAGGATTAGTTGGCCTTTTAACATCTGACAAAATTCCAGAAGGAAGGATTATTCACTATGGTATAATTGCAGATGGAATTCATACTCATCCTGCAGCATTGCGTATAGCTCACAGAACACATCCTGAAGGTTTGAATAGTTTTTTATATTGTAATCAACTGTCTCTTATTTACTATACTTAGTTCCATATTTCAGGACTTGTTTTAGTAACTGATGCGATATCAGCACTGGGTTTGGAAGAAGGTATACACAAACTAGGACAATTTAAGATAGAAATGCGTATGGGAAGAGCATATATTGCTGGAACAGATACTTTGTGCGGTAGTACAGCAGAAATGTCAAAGTGCGTCCGTCTTTTTAAAGAAGCGACAGGTAATTCAGACCCAGTCAGCCAAACCTGCACAGCTAGATTTTGTTCAATGCCTGTTATAAGCTTTTGTAACCAGGATGACAACAGGTTTGTAGACAGATTTTGTCAATATCTGTTACCAATCTGCTGCCAATCTGCGCACAAATGGTTTATAGGGAGAATGACTATTTAGCTTTACTTGCACGAGCGGGTTGAGTGCGCTGTTATGTTGTGTTTACGTTGCATACATTAGAAGAAAAACAATTAGTTAGCTTACCGAATGACTCCGGATTTACTGTTCGGTGCGGTTCACTTTTTCTACATTTGCGCGTTTTAAATTTCACAAATTATTTACGAATATGATTTTATGCAACTACTTTTTGTAGGATGTTCGATAGTAGAGGCATTAGAAGCTGCAACTCTCCATCCAGCAAAGACTCTTGGTATTGAAGAAATGAAAGGAGTTTTGAACTATGGGGCAGATGCTGATTTAGTAATGTTAAATGACAATTTGGAATTGTTATCCACTTGGATTTCAGGAAAATGCGTTTATACTCGAGGTGATAGTAAAAACTACAGGAAAACTGACTGTCATCATTATGCATTTTGAATGCCTTAATGAAAGTACTTCGTTTACACAAAAGAACGGCTGTGAATATTGTTCTAATTATATAAATGCTTGTCTACATACTTGTACACTATAACTCAATATTTTGCATACAAAATATGTTTTATACATTTTAATACACTTAGAGATGTTAATCTGCAGCATTACTGTACTAACATGTTATTGCGGATACAGATATTACTTACAGTTTACAGGTGCTAACATTATTGACAATATATTTCACAGATAAACAATAATTTTTTGTATACACTTATTACTTTAGAAGGGGGCCAGTTGTACCACTGATTTGTCAGAATATAACGATCTATATAGTTATTACACTACTTTTAATTATAGGAATTTCGATATGTTGATAAACAAATAAATATTGATTTCATAAGTTGAAACTTTATTCAACATGGAAGATTTCCAGAACGACTTTTGATATTATTCTTAAGTGGAACATAATTAAGGTACATTAAATTCAACGAATATACATATATATTGTACATGCAAATGTAAATTTTATTATAAAAGTTACATCGTTTATATGCATTTAGAGTAAAACTTCGCGTATATTCATAAAATAAAACAGATTCGTTAGTACGCGTACTAACGTCGCTATTATTACAATCTGTAGCACACAATGATATTATTGAACATAAAATCCTTTTGTTTGTCTTTGTTTTTTTTTTTTGTTTTTTTTTTGTAATAAAAGTATTTCTATTCTTTTTATAGCCTACTTAATTAGTTAGCAGCGTCAAGCTGTCTTGCAATCAGTTTTGCAAAGCGTTAAGGAAATGTTTGTCCACGCGTAAAATTGCCACTTTAGAATGAAATATTGTTACTGTTTCTATCGATGATATGTAATTTACTATGTTCGAAGTGGGATAATGACGAGCGTCAACACCGCGGCAAGGCATTCTTAAGTTAATAAACAACGTCCTTCAGGTTGCATATATACGGTGAGTGTCTAATGCCGAATGAATGTGCCGGAGGAATGGCAAGAACTACCTGTAAACGATAAGTTTACTCATTTTACAAATATGTTTCTCAAACTCAACGATAAGAAAAGAAAAAAAAACAATTTTTAGCGTTTTAGTGAAACGCTATGTTTCAAGGAAAAAATTCTTAAATTAAAAATGAGTATCTTTCAAAGGTTTTTGACGATTCGCTACATTGTACGGATATTGCTAATACTTTTTCTGGACAGTGTGCCCCGGGTCCTGGGATTTGCGAATGATCATCAGGCAGCTGATAGCGAGCACTTATGCTATAAGCGGGACTTTTCACTCTAACAGCATCCGGCTTCACGGCTTCATAGGTTCCAGGCCCAGGGACCAAAACACGGTCGTCTGTAAAAACCTTTTGCCTGCCTGAAATCGAATAAGCTGGTGCAGTTTTCTTGTTGCCCTCTTTCGTTCCACCAAGAACGGAAGGAATGTTGTAAACGTTCGGGGCTGAAACAGAAGAAAAGAGAAGAAACGAAACTTGAGGGGGATTGTATCAGTAGATGAGGAAGATCGTACGTTTTAAAATGCATATCTCGTAAGCAATTCTTATTATAATATACATATACATATATGTATATTCGAAAAGCATCACTTACGATACAGAATGCTGTTTTCACGTTCTATATGACATATTAATAGTATACATATGTATTACAGAATGATATGCGAAAGGAGCGAATAACAAAATCAATTCATATCCTCACCAGGTATATCATTAGGTCTGTCTATACATGTCCTGAGACCAAATGTAAATCGCAATGCTTTTTGCAGCAAAAGCATAGCCTTTTCTGGGCTGTATTCGCCTGGACCTTTAAACGAGGTACATCCATTGAACATGTGCGCGAGACGAATAAAGAATAGATTTTAGTCTTTTTATACCTGGTATTGTATCTTTTCCGTGTGCATCGGCCCTAACTCCGAAACTGTACCGAGGAGATCTGTTGTTTAGATTTACCTTTTCCGGGTGGTAGCTTCCAGGTGCTACATTTAGTATGAAAACATTTGAAACTTACTATACGCAAAAAATTTGTGATAAAGTTATTACTGAGTATTTCATACCAGGTATGTCATTAGGTTTCTCACTGAATGCCTTTACACCAAACGAGTATTGTGGAGACTTATCTAAATTGACTTTTTCTGGGGAATACGTGCCAGGAGCTACAAAATTAAAAAAACAATACTGAGACAGGTGTTAAGTACACTTAAGAGCTATATAATTCTTAATATAATTCAATTTTATATGACAACACCGTTTATACTGAAATTATTACGAGCAAGAAAAGCAGAAAATATAAGCAGTAGGTACATACAACAGGGCGACAGTGTCCTCTTTTAGAAGGTGCACTAACAATCTATTAGAAGCATGCATAGAATTCTGTACCCTTTAATGAGTTTTATTATTATAGCTGCATCGATATGAAACGAACAGTAAGTTGTTTAAGAAATGTTACTAATGATTGGTTAATCAACACCATTACCTGGTGTATCCCTAGGCTTATCCAATGGTGTTCTGTTACCAAAACTGAAATAAGTTTTATGTTCCAAATTTTCTACTTTCTCTGGATAGTAATCAGCAGGGCCTACCAAGGCAATCAAAACATTAGTAAGTATTCGAATTTGCCGAATGTTAAACCTATACCAACTGAATTTCCAAAGTAACAAGCTCTAACAATGGTCCAAAATAAATTCACCTGGATTATCATTTGGCTTGTCTGGCGTTCCTTTTCCAGATAGGCTATACCGGGGCCCTTTATCTAAATTTACTTTCTCAGGGCTATATGTACCTGGAGCTGGGATAAATGTGACACGCATGTATATTTATACGTTACGAAACATATATGTACATCGATGATTTTTACGTTAGTTACCTGGATTATCATTGTACTTTTCCGGTGATGCTTTACCGGATAAACTGAACTGAGGACCTCGATCCAAATCGACCTTCTCAGGACTATACGTCCCTGGCGCTATTATACAAACGAAATATAAGAAGGCGTTAATCTAAATGAGCAACAAATAAAATTACAAAACGACAATGATAAAGTACGAAGAGAATTTCAGTTAAAATCACCTGGATTATCGTTCAGTTTCTCCGGCATCCCTTTTCCCGATATACTAAACTGGGGTCCTTTGTCTAAGTTTACTTTCTCGGGACTATATGTTCCAGGAGCTTCGATGAAAATAAAATCGACCATAAGAAAAAGAAGACACGCAATAATATGGTTATATGTATATTTAGTGGAAAACTGACCTGGATTGTCGTTTGGTTTCTCCGGCATCCCTTTTCCAGACAAACTGTACTCTGGACCCTTGTTCAAATTTACCTTTTCCGGGCTATACGTTCCCGGTGCTACGGTGGTACGGTACATGGTACAGTGGTACAAAAAATATAAAAGAAATAAAAGAAATTCTTTTTACCGAAGAGATGATGACAATAATCTCCGGGCGCTATAAAATTACTCCTATTAATGGACGCAAGATACGAGTAAAAAAGAAAGGAAAAGAACATTTCATTCAACATTATCTGTACCTGGATTATTGTTCGGCTTATCGAGTGAAATTCTCAATCCAAAACTGTATTGAGGAGATCTGTCAAGATTTACCTTCTCAGGTGAATAAGCACCAGGTGCTATAACGTTAATCGCGTGGAAGAAAATGAAATATTTAACTTTGCATGCTTCATGTAGAAGACAATGTATGTAATATAATATAGTAATCTCCAAAATTGTACTGAATCAACTGAAGAATACCGTTTTTACTATGATATTAGTACGTATGTATAACTATTTAGGGTCGTCTATCGAGATTTTAAACTTTAAACTATTAATAATATAATTTATCTACATAGTCTGTGCATTCCATTCGTTCAAGCTACACACATATACTTTGATATTAAAATGATACGTGTTCGTTGATCGACACGATATTCTTCATTTACTTTGAATCGCATTCAATTCTCATTTACAGACCTGGAGTGTCCTCCGGTTTCTCCTGTGCAGCTTTACCGCTCAAACTATACCGAGGACCCCTGTCTAAGTTGACTTTTTCTGGACTGTAAGCACCAGGAGCTGCGAAAACGACTTGATTCGATAAGCTGTTTCTGAGAAAGAACTCCATCTTCGACGAATAATTATATGTATACATATACTATTATACTACATACCTGGTGTATCATTCACTTTCTCGAAAGGTGTTCTAAGTCCGAATGTATACTGGGGCGTGGCGTCCAGTTTCACTTTTTCCGGGCAATACGTACCTGGCGCTGAGAAGAAAAAATTGCTCTCTTAGTTCTCCATCGATCGTCGATTCGATCTGGATCGGTTGCTAAAGAATTTTACGTACCGGGGGTGTCGTCCGGTTTCTCCGCACGACCTTTTCCGGTGAGACTGTACCGAGGGCCTTTCTCGAAATTGACTTTCTCGGGACTGTAGGTGCCAGGTGCTACAAAAATAAGCATGTGTCGATAATAACGTGCTCCCACATCAATATTTTTCTATACGTAATTAACACTTCATCGACCAGAGTCTCAAGAAATATGTAAAAGTCACAGGATCCTGTCAAAATCAGCAGAAATTAAAAATTTAATCTTCCTACATATTTCCCAGAAACTTCAACTGACCGTACAAATATCGTATGTCGAGTCTTTTTCTCGAAGCATTCGATGTCGCGGCAGGTACATAATTGTATGAAAATTATTAAGATTCTAATTGTAAAATTGAAATGACGGCTCGATCGATCCAAGTGTATCGTTTGTCCCTTATCGAAATTGTTAAGGATGCGTCGAGTGAAATTATTATTGTTGACGGTCCTTGAGGTAACGTTGTTGCTAGTGCTATACGGTCGGCAAAATGCTAATCGAGCAAATTTTTCGAATAATTACCTGGTGTATCGCTTGGCTTTTCCAGAGGAGGCCTGAGTCCGAAGGTGAATTGCGGCGTGTTGTCCAGTCTTACCTTTTCCGGGCAATAACATCCAGGCGCTATTATCGTAACGGAAGAAAATATTTATTAATCCCATCACTTCACTTTCCAACAAGGCTACTTTTATACATTAACTCTAACATAAAATATTCCGAGCAAGCGCTGTTACACACATGCAATCCACCAACGAAATTATATTTCGTACATGCATACTTTCAGTTGACGCGCGAACCATTCAGCATTCAGCCTACAAGATATTAATATAGTCTACTTGAAAAGAGGAAGTCGAACAGCGAGCAAGCAAAATTTATAGTCTACCGATACTGCAAAATAAAATGAGTACTTATACATATAGCCAAATACAAGTTGCAACTGGGGATGAGCAACGTCAGACTCGTCCTCTTAAAACTGTAATTGACGTAATTCGAATACCTAAAGCTTAACCATCTTAAGCGTTTATCTCTCTTCGTCTGTTCATCGTGGCTTCGATCTTCCTAAGACGTCATACAATTTCTTAGCTTCTGTCGCAACAAACTTAGTCTTTTTTTCAACAATCTACCTCGAGTTTAACCTGCAGCTGGAGAAGAAATATTAAAAGAGCGCCATCAATTAAAATTAAATTCCATTCACATCGTTTTTAGCTTTTCTTCTTTTTCATTACCGCACCTATAATTATTAATATCAAGGAATAAAGACAACAACACCGTCTACATACAGCTTGTTAAATCTGCAAGGCGTGCCTGATTAGTAATCAATCCTGATTAGTATCTCGATTAGTATCTCGATAGGATAGAAGATAGAGTACGCATCAATTTTACGCTACTTTTAATCGTGGTTTTGTAATTACCGGGAATATCGCTCGGTTTCTCCGATTGAGGTTTAAAGCCGAAACTATACTCGGGGGCTTTGTCGAGATTCACCTTTTCGGTGCAATAGTCGCTCGGTGCTACGATTAAGATGCAATTATCGTTCACAATTAGGAAAAATATTCTTTATTTCAAGAGTCTCATATTGAAAATTTGTTCGGTTTTTATTCTGGCGTTGAATTCATCTAGAGAAACTCGAAAGACGTATAATGTATAGTATAGTATAGTATAGTATAGTATTACTCACCAGGTGTGGAGCTGATCTTCTCGGTTTGCGTTTTTATGCCAAACGAGTACTTCGGCGAGCTGTCCAGGATGATCTTCTCCGCCTTTTCCGGATTGTAGTCGCCCGGTGCCGGTGTCACTTCGTGCTTCGATGATCTCGCGCGGCCATGCAAAGACGATGCTGGTGCCGCATCCTTTCCTATAATAACAGGTTAACTATACATACAATGTGTATATAATAGTCGAAAACGAACTTATCCTTTTGTAACTGTCTTAAACTGGAATGAGAAACAGGAAGACAGTAGAAATAGGAAGTACTCGATCTACTTGTTACGGGAGAAATTATTTTATAACTTATAATCTCTTGCACAGTAATATCTCTACGTTCTACGCATAAGCTTTTTCTCTTAGTGACACGATAAAAAAAAAAAAAAAAAAAAAAAAAAAAAAAAAAAAAAGAAAAAGCATTCAAACGTTCATATTTACAATGTTGCAGATATTCTATGTTTCGATAATGATCGAAAACAATTAAGGAGAGCGTGCAACTCAACAGGTAGTAAACATTTATATTCTTAACAGCGAACATTTAAATAAGATGTATGTGTTTCATTGCGATATTATAATCGAAACGATAAACATTCATTGGGATACTCAATTTCACCCCCATAAATTACCCACGAGGAAAATTGAAGGACTTTCGTAAACTACGCCCGTGTTAAAAGTCCTACACATTCTTGCAAAGTATCGCTGCTCTGGAGTTTGATCGATACTTCATCTGACCAGGGAATACCGGTGCACGCAGCAGTGTTATCATTCCGACGGAATTTTTCCCGCAAAAGAAAGAAGTCTCCTTAACCGTTTTCAAGATCGATTCGTCAATTTATAGTCCTCTATATCTATGGTGAACACGCCCCACCTTTTGCGCTGAGCCCGGAGACGTTGTACTGACCGGGGCCCGGTCCGGGACTGTTGTTCTTCGACGAGTACCTGAATAATTTCAATGAAATTAAGTGATTCTAAACTACATACCAGCAACCAGCAAAATAGATAATTGGAACGGAATCTAAAGACGATTCATTTCGAGAACTAGTACCTGCTTCCAAAGGAGAAGGCCGGAGCTCTACCTCGCTTCGAGTCGGGAACGGTCCTTCCTGCAAAAGTCGAGCGTTAATATTAATTCGGAATTTTAATGACCGCACACGCTGAACCGAACACATGGAGTTATAACGCGTACCAATCAACGGCGGCAGCGTGACACAAGCCGGACCGGGGCTGGTGTATTCCGCAGCTATCGGGCCCCGTCTCTTTGTTGGTGTCCATGGACTTTGCGACACGCCTCCCATACTTTTCGCGATGTCTCCTAAAACTGGAGTAATTTCACATTTTGAACGCTTATCGTATATTCCCTTCTCTATTCTGTACCGATCAATTTCTCCGACGTTCGTCAGTTCGAATCGTAGTTTCTATTTCCCGGCGTTTTGATCGATTATTATCCGTGTATAAGTCAACCCTTTCTGTATCGATTATTATCCGTGTAATTTCATATGAACGAAGTAAACAGTGCCCCCGTCAATCTATTCTAATTTGCGGCTTAATTGCGTTTAATTGGACGAAACTGTTCACCGGCGTAATTAGCTCGAAAACGATTTTCCTCGTTTTCGCTTCTAGATCTGGTGGTAATTAATTCTCGTCGTTTCGATCGTTATTAATCGCGGAGAGGAACTCCTCAGCAGACTTTATTATACTATCTTTTTTGTTTCCCTCCCGTTTCGCGCCGATAACGAGATTTCCTCGGAATTGTGCAACGAACCGTGGCCTTCGAGGGACGGGCCACAGAAACGACTCACAAAGTTCCATATAAGAGTATGTCCATGGCGGGTATCCAGAATCGCCCACCATTCGGCATTGGACTGAATAAAACATGAATATCACAAATTGTATGGCGTTCAAACAACCCAAATAAATGCAGGTTACAACCGGATGACTCATGGCCATGGCCCATGGCCTACTTATAGGTAAATACCTACATATCTCTATGTACGTACACTCGTGTATCGTGGCTCTAATATATTGTAACTGGTACGATCCACGAGCAGTTTTCGATTATGGATATTCATGTGAATATGTTAGTTCGAATTCAACCTGAGTGGAAAACTGAAAGTGAGCTATATATCCAATGTTCTCGATCGATTTTCTATACTCCTCTAATACTCCAACGATCATCGAATGATACACTATTTTCATCCCTGCTGTTCTTTGGACCACACACTGTGCTACCACATCCGCGTTCATTCCTTTCACCAAGAGTGGACCAAGAGCCAACGATAGTGGAAGGACACATACGAATTTACGAAATGCGAGATGCGAGTCTTCCGGTCGAGTACCAAACAATAGCGGGCAATCACAGCGTGGAAACGGAAATCATACTCCGTATGACCAAAACAAGCGTAACTGTGAGTAAATACCGCGGAATGATTCGTGGAAGACAAAAATCTTTGTCTTTTAAGGGGAGACACTTGTGTGACGCGTTCCAAGAAATGCTGTTTCCCGATTTCCCCGCGGTGAAATCGCATTTCTTGCTCGGTGAAAACAATAATTAGACCCACTGATAAGTGATCCACCATTTTTCTTCAATAAAACAGTAACGTACAGTAAGTCACATATTCGTCCATATAGTTACCTAGTTTCGAAATAATAATAATTAAGTCTTAAGATCTCTATGCATTTCCTTTTTATACATAGGTACATATATGTATGTACAATATGTACCTGATGGATTATTTATTGGTACATCTAATACTAATATAATTTCAAAAAACAGTTAATGATCTCGTTCGAGCGTCGCGTGTTCGTTAAGGATCATTTTTGCAATTAGTCTGTGAATGTTTACGCAAATAAAGTTCTTATGAGCCAACTTGGAGAAACTGAAACCTAACAAATGTTTGTTTACTTATTAAGTTTAGATATTACAAATCTACATATAGTATATGTATACTATAGAAGGAATTTCTCGAATCGTCAACCTCTAAAGGGGTGAAAAGGAGTAAAATGTGTTTTCTGTTATTCAAATATTTGGAAAGTAATTTCAGGATTTTTTCAAATTTCATCCTCAATTTTTTCCTTTTTATGTTCTTTTTTACAATTCAATTAAAAAATTTTATTTAAACAATAAATTTGCCAAATCCCGAAATCCAAGCGAGCAAAAAAGCCACGGGAAAAAAGGTAGTATGTATGTTACATATTATATTTATACATACATACATAAAACATTCCCAGTCTATTTATATAAAATGACGAACAGAGTCGAAGTGAAATTTCGAGGTTCTTACGGAGATCTTACCTACTTTCTGTGTCCAACCCATATTTAGCTACGTTATGAGAAGCTTCACGCACACATACATGTATACACGCGGCTGATCAAGAGTCTCCCCTCTTGTGTTTGCCATATTGGGCAAGATCGATCGAATAATTGACTCTTGATAATCGTAAAACGTCCCGTATAAACCCGAGCCGTAAGTCGGTCGCGCGACTGTCAATGTTTTTTTTTTTTGCTTTTGCTTTTGCTTTTGCTTTTGCTTTTGCTTTTGCTTTTGATGCACAAGCGACGTTTCCATGCCACGAGGTCTACCGCGGCGACAGACAAACGTGTAGCTCTTGATGTGTTACAGCCTGTAACTTACTAGGGAGTGTAGAAAAAGTTTACGATCTCGATTATCGCATATTAACCAATGTCCACATTGTTTTCACGCGTTAGATCATTGGTGTTATCAGTCAAGGACCGCGTTTAAGAAATACCTGAAAGTGTTTCGATGTCACAACACCCCGTTATCGAGGTTTGTTCGCGCAATTTCGTATCTTTTTCTTTTTTCTTTTTTTTTTCCTTTCTTTTTTAATGCGGTGAGTCATCGAGTTATTACGAACAATGATAGCAGAGCAGTGATAAATTGCCGGTTCGCGCGCCCTTTGTAATTTTTGCCAGCTGTGTGAATACATTGATGTTCGCACGGTGACATAATATTTGTTTACAGCACGTTCGATTACTCAGAGTTACTCATCGTTCGATGCTTACGGTAAAGGTGTATGTAATTGAAGCCGAAATATCCTTGACGGTTGCGTTGGATGTATATATACGTCAGCATTCTGAATGAAATTATATTAAGTGCTATCGTTTCCTGAATAATTTCAGGCGAACACGGCAGGATGATAGTCGACTTTTACGATGTAAACAGAAATTTCACTGGAATTTTTACGGTACAGTGAACGGTAACAGGTAGACTGTAGAATTTTGTGAATCTCATTTATTTGAAATCAACTTTTTCTTTCATTTATAATTTCTGTGAATTAGCTTATAAAGATCTGTGTTTAAACATCCAATATGTATATGTTATGTTCACTGTACACTTTTTATAATATTACAATAATTGTAATAATAGTACTGTAGAGCACCAAAAGTAATACAATAATACATAGTTATTGTAGACGTAATTATCTAGTCGTTACTATATCCTTTTCCATGAACTGTATTACTATAGCTACAACTTTTATCGTACCACATAGTATTACATTTCACGTGGTGCTGTACAGTATCGCAGCTGCAGCACATTTCACAAACTATTCTACAAATCGTATGTTTACATTCCGTTTAATAGTAACGATAACAGTGTTTTTATTTTCTTATTTAAAGACTGCCTGTAACAATTCACATTACCTAGATTGTGTGGCGGCAACGTTTCCTGAAATCGTCGAAGGACAATACGAGGGAGCAGTGAGGCAACTAGTTGAATCACAGATTAGTCGTACGAATGGTTTGCAAAAGAATCACGGGAGCACAGATTAGATATCAGTGTGTCTGCACCAGAGACGCGTTCCTGACTGACTGAAGATTAAACGTCGCAGTCACGTCGACTCGATGGTTGCGGGTCGCAGTGGTATCGCGGCATGTGCGTTCTCTATCCCTACTCTGCCTGACCAGATGAAAATCTGGAACGCATGCGCTGTTTACAATTATCCTGTACATTCAATATCTCTGTCTTCCTTTTCAGTCCTCAGATGTCCTGTATTTTCGTGGTTTATGTAAATACAATCTGTAGAATTTATAAATATTACAAATACAATATTTCTAGTTAAATTATGGATAGAAATTTTTCTGTAAAAATGAATACGTACCTATTCATTGTGTTTTTGTGAAGTGCAGTACTTGGTGCTGGAAGATCGTAACCGAAGATCGAATGTTTTAAGAAAAGAAACGTTTACTCCGTAAAGATACATTGGAGATGTTATCGCCAATGTGTCACCTTGGCTCCTTTATTGGTTACTCTTGATTTCGCAACCCACGCACCGACGCACCCTAACGTTCTTGGTTGCCATCCTCGACCGTTTCGGCCTTGCTGTGTCCTGTACTCGGTGAAAAAAAGTCAGCTAAAATTAGGGACTCACGTTATCGTCGCAGATGTACTTACGACTGTACGCCGTACGAAAAGGTGAACGCGAGAAGCTACTTCCGTTTTCAACTATGTATCATACCCATTGGAGAAGTTGCTCTCCTTTTAACCAATAACGGTATTGTAAATTAATATGCACGTGTGAAATTGTATAAGTTAATTTCATTCACATTTTCTCGTGACATGTGAATTAATAAATCCAATAACACTGGCCAGATGGATAATAATAATCGAACATTGATTGCAGAATTATTTCTAAACTGGGAATATTTTTTAATTCTGGTAACTACAATATTATCGGGTAATTCCGTAAAGAACGTTATTTCTTCCCTTACTTTAAATAAATCCAAGTAATAATCTTTTCGCAGACAGAAATCAGTTAGTACATCATCGATGAAAATTATCGGTAAACATGACTAATTCATGAACTAAATTTCAAATTGATTTGAGAAATGACACTTCGAAATATTTAAATTAGAAATATTAATTGGCAAATTTGAAATATTAAACCTTTCATAGAACAAGTGTTCAATCACGCGAAGATTGGAGCTCATCGAGCTGTTTGCGCAGTCGCCTTTCATTAGTGGTACCATCACTCCTCAATTGTTGCCTGAGAAGCCTGAGAAGCAAATGAAAATCTTCACCACTTTCCTGCCGAGCCTCCGAGCTCGGTGGACGTTGTTACTTCGTGTTGTTGGTTCTCGCTACTGACCATCGTTTAGATACTTCCGGTTACTCTTCATTGAACTCTTTTCATCATTACTAACGGTTGTGATCACTCAATTTGAATTATTGACTAACGCTTATGCTTCCTATGAAGACCTTAAACCGATATGGTTGTGGCGAAAATATATGACATACTCTCTGCCACAACCTCGTCGGGTTAACATATTAGGGATTACTAAAATCATATATATTATTTCATTGTTTTATTTGCTCAAGTCACGGCGATCTTTGACCTTCATAATGTTTTATTACCAGCTGGTTGCATACATATGTCAACACGGCTGTCGAGTTTCTCAATAGTTAATCCTCCAGGAGTTTATTTGTTTGACGTTTATGTGGAACAAAAAATGGTAATTTTGGTTTCTTTGTCTTTTATAATGTTCTTATGAGATTGAATAATTTTATGATTGGTAAAAGAATTATTATTAACTGCACCCTCTCTTAGACAAAACCATTATAATGCAGTTTTAGAATTGTGTTAACGCTTCGTGTGTTACGAGTAATCAAAGAATTACATCGATCTCCATTTCTTTGGTAACTGTTTCAAAGGCTACTGATAGATTTTCGGAGTTTCTTCAATTAACGCCCCCAGAGACACATTCTCCTCCGTTTAAAAACGGTCGTGTTCCGACCGTTGCTGAGTGTCTGACACTTGATCGTTCCTCCCACTCCCCTTCCCACGCTGACATCACGTTACGTAGAACTAGTCAGCAGAGTCGTTTAGTTTGCTCGATGTTAAACGGAGCTGGTGAGAGTTACAATTTTCTCAGTATCGTTTCATCTCCGGCGAAGAAAGTGCTCAATGGTAGGATCGAAAATTCGTGTTCTGTCACAAGTGATCTTCGCGGTTCATCCGAGTAATTTCATCTTTGTAAATTCGATCCAAGTAACATTGAAATAGATGCTATCAAATGGAGTGTCACTCAACATCGAATAAACAATATCATTATATTTATGCGTAACGATGGTTGTAGGAACAGCGTGTCTCGTGTTTTAATGATTTCAATATTAGATTTTAAAGATAACTTCCTTTAAATAGTGAAGTGTCTATGTTACAGGTCGAATTTGTTAATTGAAGAACTGGTGGTACTAAAAGCGTTTCATGTGGCGGTAGTATTACGAACAGGTGGTCGAGCCAGAAATCATTGTCAATGATTTTTAACATCACGAGATAGTTACAACACCGACAGTGTTCTTTGTATTGTATAATTTTCAATCATTTGAAAATTCAATTGTTCGACATGTTGATAAAATCATTTCGCTGTACAGGTATCGTTGAAGCATGAACAGACATGGTTAATATAAATTAACATTCCAGCCGTTGTTCTCGGTTCCAGTCTCGAGTTTCGCGAGTTGATTTAACAGCGATACCAGCGATAGCTATCATTCGTCGTGTTACAATTTACAATAGGAATCTGATATTCCACAGGTGATAATAATTTTCTGTGGATAACCGTCTGGATAAGGAGTTTCAAATAAAATATTTTTCAAAAAGTGCTTCATTTTCAATTGATTAAACGTGAAATAATGTTTTTTGTTCGTTAAATAATATTTCTTCTTAATTGTTTAAAGGTTGGAATAACGATATTAGATAATACCTACTGCTGTTTCACACGAAATAGGTATTATTTTTTGAATAAAATTTCGCCCGAATCTGTGATCGTACATCGACTTCCAGCGGTATCGCTGTCCACATTTCACGTACGTTTGAACTCGAATGAATTCCAACGACAGGAAACGCATCCGGACAGTGTTTCTGTCACTTCGCATGATAAATATCTCGATTGTCGAAACGTCAGCGATCGTGATTGGGAGGTGTTCGTTCAATTTCCACAACGTATAGCCAAGCACCGTTCTCCTCCGTAATTATTTTCTATCTAGAAAAATTACTACAAAGGCGAATAAAATATTCTTTTAATTCGTGTAAAATCATTTGCTTCACTAACATCAGATCTGTGCGATGATGATTCATGCACACACACACACACACACACAGAACCGCTTGTACATAGCAGTATTACTTTAAGTTAAGAATGAATAATTGTAAAATTTTTGTAAAATTTTTACAGAGCTCTCCCTTAGTCGTAGAGTCACCTTGCTCCACTAACGACTACTCGATTTAATTATTAGTAAGGACAAGATACGAAAAGGGTACATTACAAGTAGATTGAAATTTAGTACCATAGAACCTCATGAATCTCATCATCCACGAATACTTTTCGACAACTAAAAGTAACGGAAGACTAGAGAAATCTCAACATTTCTTTTCTATTCGTGTCGTCTCTACTAGATACAAGGATGAATCCCGAGGACGAGTCTTTGCAAATGCACTTGCTGCACGACTATACCTCGTCACTGATACGGTCACGGATCCTCTACAAGCAGCTACTGGACTGTCTACGCTCCAAGGACATCAGAACCTTCAGGATCCTCGTCGAGCAAAGCTTGAAGAAAGTACCGTCCGGCATTAACGTGAACCACGTGTACAGGAATCGATCGGAGGAGACATGCTTGGACATTGCCTGCAAGAACGGTCTGCCGGAGTTTGTGCAGTTTCTGCTGGAAAAAGGGGCGAAGGTGAACAGGATCAACGAGGCGCACAACCGTGGCCCGATTCACTTCGCCACGGAGAACGGTTATCAGGATGTTCTTAGAGTTCTCCTGAACGAATCGACGATTAATCCGAATCTGGAGGCCGGTCAGCAGACCGCTCTCCACATGGCGGTGAAAAAAAATGACCTGAACTGCGCTGAGTTGTTGCTCGAGAAGGGAGCTAGTCCCAACATACCTAATAACAAAGGTCTGACCGCCGTGCACATAGCGGCTATGAAAGGTCAAAGGGACATGGTGGAGTTGATTTTGCAGAAATCGACGCACGCCGTGGATCTGGACAGCTACAAGGATTACAACAACGAGACCACCAGAGACGTTTTAACGAAGAAGCTACCAGACGTCGAGCTTCCGTCGGTTCAAAAGAGAGGCGTGAACGTGTACGATCTCAAGTATTACTTGAACGCAAACGACCAGACGAACTTTTTCAAGTGTTTACAAGTCGTTCAGGACGATGTGGTGAACAATGTAGCCGAGGATCTGATCGAGATGGCTGCCCAACGGAACTTCGAGGACACGATTTCTGCGCTGCTGGAGAGGGTACAGAGGACCGTAGGATGTAATTTACAGAAAGCTGCGAATATAGCGATTCAGATGGGCTCGCCTGGTGTTCTTCGTAGGATATTAAATACGGATATCCAGGTCGGAAACGATTTGCTGTTGAACGCTTGTGTCGAGCTGGGCATTCCGGGAGGAAACGGTACGGAGAACATGGATGATCGTTTGGAGTGCCTGAAGCTGATCCTGGACAGGGATGACGTGGATGTTCGATGCACGGACAGTCAGTTTCTTTTCCTTTGCTACAATAATATACGCTTTTCGTGAGAATGTATAGAAAATTGTTAGTTGTACGAGTTAACCGTTTGTGGTGCTGCTATGTCGAGACTGACTCGACATTTAATTTTATTACAATCAGTCACGTGTGTATGTAAATACTATATTAATACCTCTTAAATGTTATAGACATATTACTATATTACTATAATCATGTTTATGTAAGTTCCAAAATAGAATACCAAAAACACTTTGGGCCGCAAAGGGTTAATTTGGTACTTTTACGTCGAACCAGTTACATATATGATAAATGTCCCTAATACTGCCACTTTATTTATTTTACTTAATAAATAACGTAACGTGTACAGAATTGTGTACAAAAGACTTTATTACTAAATTGGATGAAATCTGATTTGCATAAAAACAGTAAAATGAATATATGTATGTACTTGTACGTACCCCCGTTATAATAAAGATCATATTAAGATATAATTACTTTAATTTTTAAGGTGACAGTTTAAACAGCACGTAAAACGATTAACTGACGTTACGCTACAACCTTAAGATGGCAGTAATTGGGACTATTTAGAATCTACTCTATCTCCATTTTAAATTCAAACATTTTCCCGCTCACTTGTGATTTTAAAGTGTCGACTTAAACGTTATCAAAACATTGAATAAGAAGAATAATTCAGGAAAATGTGTTATCGTATAGATACAAGAACATTTAACGATGCGTATCCTCATCCTCGTATCGTATGGTGATATAACACGATGATACGCAACAACGTTGATACAATACGAGTACGAGGATACGCAACAAATGGATATTTGTATGTATACTTACACACTTTACGTTACGTTTTAACACGCAAACGTTCTTCACACAGGCAAAGGAAACACCCCGTTGCATTACGCGGCCAGAGCTGACTGCCGCGAAGCGGTCACGTTATTGCTGGAGAAAGGAAGTTACATAGGTCACACGAACGTCTTCGGCGTGCCGCCAGTCGCCGACATCTCCGTGTCCATCCTGTCTCAATATTTCGACGATTGCATACAAGCCCGAAAAGAACAAACGAACGAATACACGATCGAGTTCGACTACAAATGCTTGATACCTCACGGCACGTGTCGCGCCGAGTATCAAGAGTCCAATCCCCGACAGACACGAGAGATGGATATATTACAGTACATCGCGGACAACCGTAGTCTGAAGCATTTATTAAAGCATCCTCTTCTGTCCACGTTTTTGGGCCTGAAATGGCGCAGAATACGAGACCTTCTCTTTCTAAACTTCATCTTCTACGTTCTCCTTTATTGTTTTCTGAACATCTACATTCTAATCGTGACGTACGAAATAGCGGACACCAGAACATCACAAAACTCGAGTGATCCACTGAACGAAGAAACAGTGAAATCAGCCTCAGTCGGTGTGCTACGAATCTTCACTAGTATAGCACTGGTTTTGCTCGCTGTCAGAGAGATCCTACAGTTCGTCTCGTCGCCGTGTTACTATATCTCGAGTCCCGAGAATTGGTTAGAAATCGTGTTGATAATTCTTGGGTTCTCGGTCCTTTGCGGGGCTGGGATGAAAGTTGCCGCAGTGGTGATATTGTTGTCCGCGTGGGAGCTGGTCATCTTGATGGGCCAACATCCCTCGTTGTCCACGGACGTCGAGATGTTCAAGACCGTGTCTCTGAATTTTCTGCGCTTCCTGGTCCCCTACGCGTTTCTGATTCTAGCATTCGCTTTTGCTTTTTTCGTGCTCCTCGAGGATGGGGGCGACGAGAATTTCTCGGGTCCTGGACAGTCGCTGTTCAAGACCGTCATCATGCTCACGGGAGAGTTCGATGCAAATGACATACCGTTCGTGTCTCATCCGATTATGAGCCATTTGGTCTTCATGTTATTTGTTTTTCTGATTGCTATAGTTCTGTTCAATCTGCTGAATGGGCTGGCGGTCAGCGATACCGCGGAGATTCTAGGCAAGGCAGAATTGGTTGCATTGATCTCCAGGATAAAATTGGTTTCGTACATTGAAAACGTCGCGATCCGTGCTCCGTTTGTTCACGGGCGACATTGTTTGCTCTGCCATGGTTTCCTCCACTTGTGGTCGTGTAATCCATTCACATTCCTTCTTAACAGGATTCTTATTTTTCCGGATTACTTGAAGGATGGTAAACTGACCGTTAAACCGTACGACGGTTTGGTAACATTAAACGATCAAATTTGTTATATGAAAAAATCTGTCGGGGAATCGAAAGACAAAGTATATCCTACATTCACAATGAACTCCCGTGTTATAAAGCAAGTTAAAGAGATCCTTTCGAAAAGGGGCCGGGAATCGGATAGCGAAAAGGTGATCAGCGAATTAGAAAAAGTGAAAGAGAGATTAACTTTGATTGATATGACATTAAATGCCTTGAAACAAGGACTTGAAAATAATAATTTCAATATTAGAAGAAACAATGAGAATTGAACGCCGTTCGGGCAGATAGTTATAAACAATATTCATCTTTAATTTCTGTTGCTTAGATGTGACAAGAATCATTATTATGCAATGATACATTTGTAGGTAGAGCTGGATATAGCGTATCAACACTATTACTACAGACAAATAGAAAAGTATATCACTTGATATTACTGTAATATGGCTATTGAATTTGATAGACTATTTGACTGCTGCGTATTACATTGTGTCTGTACATACAAATCTATATATATATACACATTTTTAATTTTAAGTGTTGTTTAAAATCTGTTTCTTTTGTATCAATATATTTAAAGAATTTTCTATGCAGACTGTAACCAGAACAATTAACTAGTCTAGCATGTATCTAACTATTCACACCATTAAAAAAATTAAGTTTTTAATATTTTATATGCAAAAGTGAACTACAAAATAATTTCACTTATTATCATGTATCATCATCCAAATACTGTAGTTGTACAATAAATACGGTTTTCATAATGTAAATTAAGTTTTATAGTAGTGAAAATCTGTAGTATAAAACTTTCGTCTCAATGAAACATTTTTTATGAGTATATAACAGATGTCTGATGAATATCCTGTTACAGCTTTACAAACAAACAATTTGTTAACGAACTAAACTACATTCTTCTCAACAAGAGAATTTCATTTTTAAATTAATTTACAGAAACGTTTTCGTACTGTATAGATACATTTAGTAAGTATCGTTTAATGATTTAGTTGTAATGATTTAATGTTTATACCTATAGATAGATCCTACCGCATACTAATGCTTCACGGTTAACCAGAGACTTCCTCTTGAGTAGTTGCTTTTTCTTTTCCACGTCGTATTAAAATGTCGGTATAAAACAAATTAAAATCTAACCTATTGAAAAATTATATATTAACATTGTTAATAATTCCATTTCGTTTACTTCGCAGCATAAAAAAGTAGTTCAAACATAAAACATAGGAATCATTTATAAATTTCTAGCTAGCAACTCACCTACAGAAAACATTTAGGAGTTTCTCATTATTATTATCACCACCCAAATCACAGATTCTGTCTAATAGACGTATCAGTACTTGTGTAAATTTATCGTCCAACGATACAATTGTTTCTTCGAAGCTCCTTGCATTTTCTTTGGATGTGTCTCCATTCTCTTCCTAACAAAGTATACAAAAATAATCCCATTATCTTTACATTTTCTTCAGTGCATGTATTAGACCCATTGTAGAACCAAGATAAGAAGCATACATTGTTGAAAATGAATATAATATATACAATGATCTCTAAAATGTTTCACTGTCACATACATGTAAAGTAGAAGCTAAAACTGGTAAAGCAAATGCACCTTATTGTTTAAAACTGACATACCTGCACTGTAAAAATGAAATCATAAATATTGCATCTTATAATATCACAGATTATACATATACATATGCATACATACATACATACATACATACATACATACATACATACATTTGAAGAGAAAATTAAAAAACACTATTCATATATTTAGTGCTACTTGTGTCCAATTCTCATGCATGTTCGTACAAGACAATTGAACATTGAAATTATTTCTTTTCTTTGCATAAACATTACTTGAATATACGATATAAAATTATTTTACCTTTCATTATTGAAGAATTATATAATATATAGACATTTTAATACAAGATTTGCATGCAACATTATCATTGAATCCAGTAGAAAGACTATAAAAAAAATACTCTGTATATATGGAATAGAAAAATTAAATTTGCCATCATAGAATCTCCATTATGCTAGCAAAATCTATATCAAATTGTTTAACCTTAATTTTTTATCACGCATATATATGTAAATTGTACGACTTTTACAACTTCCATACAGATTTCTGATTTTAAAATTTACACTTCAATTGTGTATTGTTAAATATGAGTATTGCATGTGTGTACATGAGTTATGTGTATGCACGTGGAAGCTTGATTATGAAACTATGATTTTCCCATATCCTTCCATGTTTCTAATTAAATTCCATTTTTAATAATTATAAAATGATTGTTTATTAAATGAAAAGCTAATGAATAATGTTGATACTATTGTGATTGCGAATCATTGCTTCTTCCATCGTAGATTTATTTATTCGATGTCATTACCAAACTAATAACGAAAATAATTACATATTTTTTTTAGCGAATTCGTATTTTTCGAATATTAAATATATACATAATATGTACCATGCAAATTTGAAAAAGTATTCTTAATGAACACTAAGAAATGACTTCTATATTGAGTTTTGTTTACTAAAACAGAAAAGTTTTATGATTCTAAGACTACATAAAATGCATTAAAGCAATGTTAGAACTGTGGGGATGTACCTCAAAATCATAGACATCTTCCTGATAGGCGCCAATCATGGAAGTCAATTCGGCGTCAATGTAGTATGGGCTCATACGCTTAACATCAGTAAAAGATTAACGTTGAGTTTACTACTAATTTTCACGATTATTGCGAATATGTATTTGTATTTAATATAGAGGGTATCGCATCACGACTCACGACCGGGTCTTGATAGTAAACACGTCATGTATACTTATGTTGTGTTCCCGATAACTCTATGTTATATTAAATCTATCACTTGTGTGACAGACACACCTCATTTATATTCTATGTTTATCAAAAGTTTATCAACTACTTGTAAACTGTAGTATCTACCTTATGCTCTATTAAATAACATAGGTCATCGAAAGAATCTGAATTAAAGCGAAGAATGCAACTGAGAAAAAATGTTTGATTCTTATTTTGTGTATGTATGTGCACCACCATATACATGGCTGTATAAAAATTCAGTTGCCTGTGCATATTTACTAGTATATGTGTTATAAACATAAAGATTACCTCCATAAAATCACAAAAATCGATGCAGGCAGCGCATATATCCGTAATGCAAGCGAGCAGATCAGGATCCGTTAGCATGCATTCTTTTAGATAACTATCCTGTAAATCCTGATGCACGCTTAAAACATCGTCCACGTTACTGACCTAGGCGGAAGATTTAACACTTTGAGACAATCTATTTCTTATTGTTAAGATTTCTATTTAAAACCGGTGATCATACTTTACTCATTTTATTTATAAACGTAAGCCAATTCGGCTCTATAACTTCAACCATCATGTAGTACGCCAGGTGCTGAACGCAATCAAGCATGCGTTGCCGCAATGAAAATGCTTTTCTATAAGACATTGCAACATTATGGGTAAAAGTTTTGGCAATTTTATTGCTGACCCATACCCTAAAACGAATCATATAATTAATTGATAAAAATACACGATGAGACCACAGGTATACAGAAAATTTATATATTCACCTGCATAAGCGTCTTTCGATATATTTGCAATAAAACAAGTGTCTAAACAACATCTGATAACATGCAATCGCTTTTCTATTAAGTATTAAAGAAACGGGCCACTTAACGTCATAGTTAAATACAAACGCTTCTAAACCAGTTAATGTTTTATCAGTTTTGAAGCAGTACTCTGCAATAGAAAATTAATTACACACAATCGTTAATAATTTATTTCGATACAGAACTTAGATACGTTGATTAAACATACCTTCCTCTTCTCTGGTCTGGATAGAAAGTATTCGAAACATTTGGAACTGAAGATCGTATGGTAAGAGTTCAGGTTTTAAATCATCTTTGTATGGATCTGAATCTGCAGTCGACATACGAAGCGCAACTTCCAGAAGAGATGCCAAACGATGAATTACAATATCATACATGCTTTTATTTAATTCTGCTTCACAGAGATTCATAAATTGGACCTATAATTGTATCGTAACTTGGATCGTTATAGAGTATCTCTTCTATATAGTTTAAGACAATGTTCTCTCATATATGATGAAGCACTCTTTCAAATAAACTTACCACAAAATCTCCTTGGGCAAGAAGGAAATAACTTTTGACGCTACGAAGCCGTCCCATTAAATCACTTTCATGTATGAGAACCTCTAATAAAGTTTTGGCAGCTTCAGAATATGCCCTATCAATGGCAGTAATGTATTTTTGTCCTTGATGCTGGTAGATTAAAGGTTCTTGTCTTCCCCATTGAACTGTCTTACCTGGCCATGTATATGTATAATTATATTGTTGTATCAAGAATAATAATACCATTTCAGAATCTACATATGCAAAGTATTACGTACCACATTGTCTGATTACATTGAAATATTTTCCAGTTCTCAGAATAGTTTGTGCTTGCTCATTAAGAAACGTAGGAATTCTCTCAGATCTCATAGTGTACCTTTTCTCCCAGTAATCTGCAGAATAATCTACAGGCAATTCCTCTCTATGAATTAATTCGTTATCCTCCACAAAGAACTGAAAACACACAGAGAACAAACTAAATATTCTATGGAAAAATAGAAGATGTTAATACGGACTATACTTACCTCTTCGTATGGATCGCATATCACACCTTTGTACACCCATTTTTCTAATATTTGCATATAGGGAATGCTTGCCGTTTGTATCAGAAACAAACATAATTCTTTGAATTTTGGCTCACCACTAATATTATGTGCTTGCTCGTGCAGAAGACTAAGAACCTTTCCACCTTTTGCATTTGCCTAAAGTAAAGCAGTTTAATTTTGTTTATGTAACACTGAACATAACAAACTAAAGAAACACAATGACAAAGATTACCAACTCACCTTACATATTGTGGATGTTATTTGAAAGAGAATAGACATTGCAATTATGGTAGGTTGTATAAAAAACCACAATTTCTGTAGATTTAATTTGCCGCGAATGTGTTCCATTTCCAATTGCACAACGAACAACTGAAAAAAAACATTGAATTAGGATTGATTTTACAATTTATCAGTAAATTGTTTGCATTAGAATTTAACTAAAATACACACTAAATAATCTTTCAGTAAACTTTTTATAGCTCCTCTTAAAGCATGATTGACTTGACCATCTTCTGATAAGACTTTTTCTTCTACAAACCTTGTTGTCATAGAATAATGAGAGGCAAGAGGTAATATTTGTTGTGCCATTTGCTTGTAAGATATACCTAGAAATGATAGAATACAAGCATAGAACTGTTTAAATTGCAAACTTTATGCACAGAATTACTATAAAATTATTTGCATGTTTCTTACAAACATCAGGAGATATTTTGAATGTTTTCACTGCATATGGACTTGTTAAAGGTTCAGAAACAATGTAAGATCCATCTATACCCTTCAGACAATTCAGAATATCCCAAAGCAAAATAGATTCTTGAGATACAGCAGGCACAACTTCTGTAATATTTTTCACTTATTAAACCAATCACATTAATATCTTGAAATTAGTTGAAAAAACATTTTACTCTGGCATGGTGATACATTTGGTTCATTATAAAAGTCCCAACTTATTCGTGGCCTCTCAAGAGTCCAAAAATGTTTTATCACAGATGGTTCTGTTTTCTTCACAATTGCATTTACATGTTGAGTTAATTTCTTTTCCCCTTCTACAGCAGCCTTGATTACATTCTTACAGATCTATATCGTATAATATAATGCAAGGTATGAATAAAATATGTGTTTGATATGCTCGAGTATAAATTAAAATTAGATAATTTATCACAATAAATTATGTTTCTTGTTAAAATTAATAATCATATGAAAATTCGACTAATGTCTTAATTAATTGATGTTGAATTTGTCATAAAGTCCCAAGCTATGGTAGCAACATGAATTATTGATAGGAATTTTAAATATAATTATTCTGTAAAAGTAATTATATAATACTACTACTCAAATACTATTCACTTGTAAGAACTATCAAGTTTGTATGTAAGAAATAAAATAAAACCTGTGGTAAATCTTTTGTAGTAATGGCAGTATTTTTGGTAGAACTTGAAGCTAACACTGATGCTTGTTTAGCTAAGTAACTCTTCAACTCTTTGTCTTCAGATATGAGTTCCAAGACTTGGGCAAATAAACCTAATAAATCTATCCTGAGTAAATCAAAAGATCAGACATTAATAAAATGCATTCATTTTGAAATTATACGAAGAAGATATATAACGATACTCGCTTCTTTGCTTTTAATTCTTCATACTTTTGAAGAAACAGTTCAGGGATAGGTGAATTTTTTGCTAAATTACGAATACAGCGTTGTGATGCAACAATAGTTAAAGCACTCGCACTTGTAGGTACACCTTCCTTTTGTAATCTTTCTACATGTTTCTCTGGTGCAGAAGCCGACCTGTAGATCAATAAACATTAGTTATATTGCTATTTATATAGAATATGCATCTCTATTACAAATATTTCATTTTTATTTACCCCAAAAGTCCAATCAATTCAATGACCAAATGATGCAATTTAAATTCACTCATTGCTTTGTATTACTTTGTAATGAGTAGCAACCATTACTTATTGGCTGCGTTCAGGAGACACAACCGTTGAGTGATTTTACTAGATTTGACTCTGAAGTTCGGAGTCTGAACGCTACACCCTATTTGGATGAGCGGCAGCAAATCTAGTGAAATCACTTAACGGTTGCGCAACGGTTGTCTATCTAAACGTAGCTATTAATATATGTATTATATTATATAGGTGTGTTAGGTGACATAAACAATACTTTATGATGTTGTCATTGCATGCTATCTGTGAATACTGTCAGCACATTTGGATAACACAAATAAAAACAAACTGTTTGACAATTCTTTTCGTACGCTTCTTTGTAAATAGTTAAAATTACAGTATATATATATGTATAAACATATTGAGGCTATATAGGTTACAATTAAATAAAAATATTTAGTGATCTATTTAAATGCATAGTCACCTTAAACGGAAAATAATTTCCTTAATGAATATTTAACGAAAAATTCGATAGTGTGTTTAAAACCACTCATCAGAAATATAAAAAAATATCAATTACTAATCTTGACTAATCCGTTTATTTTAAATTTATGGAATGCAATATGCCGGACAAGTTGGCCAATAACCAATGACGTAATGTCATTTAAAATTTATAGAAGTTCTTTATATATAGAATAAATTGTATAGGTATGTCTTGTAATAGAATAAGTAGCTTGTCGAATTAAATAAATCGGAAAGACGTTTTATAAAGTTAAGAATTTTATTATTACAAATTAAATATTATAATATATAATTTGACATTGTTCTCTTAGAATAAGTAGACAAGTCAAATTAAAATTATCATAATTATGTTTATTCTAAAATAATCTATTTAAAAAATAATCATTTAATTCTTTTTGTAATTGTAATATTTTTAACTTTTGAATCTTATTCATCTTGACTTGAATCACTGTCTGGAGGTGTAAAACATGTCATTGCGTAAAACAAATATTCTTCAAATTCTGTATGAATAACTGTTGTCCCATTTGTAGGTAATGGTAAAATATTATTCTTTTGTACTTTTGAGCTCATTTGAAAGATGTATTTACTAGGAGGACTTCTGAAATTATGCATATATTTCATATTTTACTCGTAGACAGGTTCATTATCAAATACTTAAATATAATTTGTAAAAGAAAAAAAGTGAGCAAAACACAAAGCATCTAAGAATACCTGAAGTGTTTATTTAAGGTATTAGATGTGAATATATTTTCTTCTCCCATAATATATCCAGCAACATTTGTATTTGTTGATAGACTATATGGTTTTTTTATAACACTGTCAATGACATGATTAAATTGTTTGGTACTTGTAGTAGGAGGTGCTAATTGCACAACATTTGTATGACTGGTGTCCTTTTTAAATCTTTTAATTACATTTTGAGTTTCTTTATCAATTACAGGTCTTTTCTTTTTCAGTGAAAAAGTATCTTGGTGAATGATAGTAGGCTTGTAATTTTCTTTTGAATGTCTATGTTTATAAAAAAAATAAAAAAATGTAACTACAACTTAACAGTATACTAAAGGTTAAAAGAACTTTCTTACAGTAAAAGATCTCTATCAATATCATCCTTTAATTTTTTTAAAAATTCATCATTGTCATCACAGTCATCATCATTTGATGTGTTTAAAGTATACGCTTTCTGATTTAAACTTTGTCTAGTAATATTTGCAGAACATATTATTCCTTAAAGTGAAAATGATACGATAATTATTTAATCTGATTAATAGTAAAAGTTACATCATCTAGTACACAGTCATATATGTTAGTAAACAGTTTACTTGAACTTAATTTCTGTAAATCTGATGCCTCATTTTGTCCATTATTTACAGAATTACAAACTGAGTAAATTTTAGTCTTTCCATTATTGTTTGAATTTCTCAAAAACGATCCTGAATAATTCAAATTCTTTAATATTCTTTCTTCTTCCATTGTCGATTAGTATATTCTGTTTGATATACAAAATTGTTAATAATATCTTTAAACATATAAAATGTCAGCTATGTACATACGAAATACTTCGGAAGTGAAAATATTTTTTGTTCCTTTGCAACAAGATTATTTTAACAATTTTTATATTATTACTATTATTGTCTTTATTACGTAACATTGGTGTATTTATTCAAACTGCTTGAAAGTTACGTGAATAGCATTCAAAGAAGCGATCTGGTGATGCGCAGATAGCATTAAATTTGAAATAATGTTTTAGATAAATAAGCTGCCTGTACTTGAAGTTCTTTATTTCGAACAGTATTTCAAATTTGACACCTCTCAGGGTAACTGTTTTATATGTACATATGTGCTTTAAAAACAAATATTTTACAAACATTTTTGTTAAATTTGAAAAATGTAAGTTTATAAATAGGTACTGCTTTAGTTAAATTCACGTTGAAAATATAAATAGTGGCATTTTAAATTTTGTTCCTCCGTGAAGATTAGTTGCAGTAGTTGCAGTTTCTCGCATTAATTTTTTCTAAAAAGTATGCGTCCATCTATCGTACAATCGTGCTGAACAACAAACGAATATCACTGCTCTTTTCACCCTAACCGGTGTCTTGGTAAAATTTATTAACGTACAACGAAAATAAAATGAGTTAGTAATATCAGTATCGTACGCCAGACTCGCTGATTACGATCACGATATTCTCCTATAATTGCTTAGAATGTGCTGTAACTGTAATGTGCGCGCGAACAACTGATCGACGCGCGAAAATTTCTTTTAGGTTAGCAGAATTTCATCAGACTGCTTGAGTGCTGGATTTAAGATTCTAACCTCGTACCAGTTCCAAGTATTTATATATATATATATATTTAGACCTAACGTGCGTGTAACATTTATCTGAATTTTGAACGATACTGGGAACAATGCGTTTCGTCACAGCGGTCAATTCCAAGATGTTGCCCGTTTTCCGGCACCGCGTCACAATCGTCCGATCTTTTTGCAAAAACCAACGTTTTCATCATCAAGAATTGTCAATGCACATACGACCCTCACAAATCCGGAGAACCGATCTTACTGAGTATCTTGGATGGTTTACCAGGAGCACGCGTGGCTATCGTCACACTGCAGCTATTATCTCAATAAGATCCTTCGCAACTAAGAAATATAATGATAGAGAAACGCCAAAGTAAGTTGGCTTCATTCCATTCTATGAGGTCCACATACGTACCTAAACACCGAACTGGCAATGTAGATAAGATTCGTATCAAAACATTTTTATATTTAACATGTATTCATTCGTGTACATTGTTTCCCTACCCACATAACAATGCATGCTTATTTTATACTATTCAAGACAATATTAAAATTCATAAACTGATAGAGTCTTTAGAAATTTTTAAATTTACAATCTCATCTCCATTATCTGTTTTGACAGATATAATGTTTATAGAAAGTAGAAATTTTGTCATATATTCTCTGTATACCAGTATATGGTAGAAATGTTTGTGAATGCTTTCATTTTCAGTGAAAATGATGGAGATCAAATCGACGATCCAGCTTCATTGCCTGCCACTGTTGTTGTACCAGAAGTATGGCCTCATTTACCCGTCATAGCAATTAATAGGAATCCTGTGTTTCCCAGATTTATAAAACTTATCGAGCTCACTAATCCAATTCTCATGGATTTAGTTCGCAGAAAAGTAAAATTGAATCAGCCTTATGTTGGAATATTCTTGAAGAAGACAGAAGAGTAAGCGATACATGAATATCCCTGTTTTTATAAGAACAAACAATTACAGTCTTATTTTCTGAATAAAATTGTTTTGGTAGAAATGAAGCAGAAGTTGTACAAAATTTAGATGATATTTATCCTGTTGGAACATTTGCACAGATACATGAAGTACAAGATTTAGGGAATCGATTAAGATTGGTTGTAATGGCACATAGGAGGATTAAAGTTGTTGGTCAAATTTTAGAAGATATAGTACCAAATTCCGTGCATGGTAAGTACCAGTGATTTATTTCAATTAGACATCAACATATATTTGTAATATTTTTTTCGATGAAAGCGTTATAGAAATTATATTGAAATAAATATTTCTTCATACAACTGATATATATTTCCTATGAAGATCTGACTTATAAAATAAGTTTTTATAGCATTAAAATGAATTGAGTGTTTAATTTTCATTGCTGTTGTGAAAAGTAAAATTATGATAGTATGTTGCTGTATATTGCAATTGTTAAAATATTTTATATATATTATACTACCTGCTACACAGAGATGAAACTGACGTTTCCACTATTAAATACAACAATTCACGTCCCTGTAGACGACACTGTACCCAGTAGCAAACCGAGTCGTAGATCGTTAATGCGCAAGAAGATTGAGAACAAAATATCAGAGGCAGAAAGAGTCAAAAAGATCGAACAAACAACTAGTAATCCTGAAAGTAAAACACCGGAAAAGTCATCACCGGAGCATACAGATGACAAAGTTAATGCTGCGGAATCTGCTGGTACTGAGGCTCAAGCTAGTACTCAACCATTGTTAATGGTAGAAGTAGTAAATATTACGCATGAGAAATTTAGACAGACTGAAGAAATTAAGGTAAATGCCATCATCATTCATAGTTGTTGAATATTTATTATTACGGTGTTACCGTCTATTTAATAATTTATTCCATTTGATCACAAGTCCTATTGTTCATATTACAATAAATATTTATTCGAACTAATTTACTATATAGGCTTTAACACAAGAATTAATTAAAACAATTCGTGATATAATAAGTATGAATCCACTGTACCGTGAATCTTTACAACAAATGTTACATCAAGGTCAGAGGGTTGTAGACAATCCAGTTTATTTGAGTGACCTAGGTGCAGCTTTGACTGGAGCGGATGCACAAGAACTGCAACAAGTATTAGAAGAAATGGATGTGAGAGAATTAATTTTAAAACAAAGCAAGAGGATGATCAGTCTCTTTATAAGTACAAGATAAATTTTATTTGCAGATTTTAAAAAGATTAAGATTATCGCTTGCATTATTAAAAAAAGAGTATGAACTGAGTAAACTACAACAAAAAATTGGTAAGGAAGTAGAGGAGAAAGTCAAACAGCAGCACCGAAAATACATTCTTCATGAACAATTAAAAGTTATTAAAAAGGAACTGGGATTGGAAAAGGATGATAAAGACGCGATAGCTGAAAAATATAGAGAACGAATAAGAGAGAAAACAGTTCCAAAGCCAGTAATGGATGTACTTGAAGAAGAATTAAATAAGTTGACTTTCTTAGAGAGTCATAGTAGTGAATTCAAGTATGTCTAAAGATTCTACGATATCACGTTTTCAGTATAAAGTAGATAACGGAAACATTACTTTCGATTTAAATAACGTAGGTAACTAACTTATAATGTAGTGATACAAGTTTCTTTACAGTGTTACAAGGAATTATTTAGATTGGCTTACGTCTCTGCCGTGGGGTATTACTAGTACGGAAAATTTAAATCTTCAGCAGGCGATTGAGATATTAGATAAAGATCACTATGGAATGGAAGATATAAAGAAACGAATTTTGGGTAATTACATGTTTGAATAATGAATGTTCCTCTAAAGTCTAAAGAAAATTATGGCTGAATGATGTACGTACTCATCATACGTAGCATACATTTAGCCTTCTTTTTTTTTTTTTTGTTAAATATAGAATTCATTGCCGTCAGCCAATTAAAGGGGTCAACACAAGGAAAAATATTATGTTTCCATGGACCACCTGGTGTTGGAAAGACATCAATAGCCAAGTCGATTTCTCGTGCACTTAATAGAGAATATTTTAGATTTAGTGTTGGTGGAATGACAGATGTCGCGGAAATCAAAGGGCATAGACGAACATACGTGGGAGCTATGCCTGGGAAAATTATTCAATGCTTGAAAAAAACTAAGACTGAAAATCCACTAGTTCTTATAGACGAAGTCGATAAAATAGGAAAGTGAGTAGTTACTTGGATTTTGATTAGAAATTTCCTTAAAACTTGATCCTTATATTAAATATTACATTCTTTATTAGGGGTCATCAAGGTGATCCTGCATCTGCCCTCCTCGAAATGCTGGACCCAGAACAGAATGCGAACTTCCTAGATCATTATCTGGACGTATCCGTTGATCTTTCGAAAGTTCTCTTTATTTGCACGGCGAATGTGATCGATACAATTCCAGAACCTCTTAGAGATCGTATGGAAATGATAGACATGTCGGGCTACGTTGCAGAAGAAAAGCTTGCAATCGCCAAACAATACTTAGTCCCGCAAGCCATGAACGATTCCGGTCTTTCTGACACACAAATTCATATTAGCGATGATGCGCTTACCTTATTAATTAAATCTTATTGTCGGGAATCAGGCGTTAGAAGTTTGCAGAAACACATAGAGAAAGTTCATCGAAAGGTGGCGTTTAAAGTCGTAAAGAAAGAAGCTGAAAAGGTTGACGTGACTGCAGAGAATTTACACGATTTTGTGGGCAAACCTGTATTCACCCACGACAGAATGTACGAGGTAACACCTCCTGGGGTCGTAATGGGTCTCGCATGGACAGCAATGGGTGGTTCCACATTGTTTATCGAAACAACAATTAGAAAACCTTCTATAAAGAAATCGGAAGGTACTTTTGATATCACTGGCCACTTGGGCGACGTAATGAAAGAATCCATTCAAATAGCGATGACAGTCGCGAGGAGATTTTTGAGCCAGGAAGATCCTAATAATACTTTTCTTTACGATGCTCACCTACACTTGCACGTGCCTGAAGGCGCCACACCAAAAGATGGTCCCAGTGCAGGTGTTACTATTGCGATAGCGTTAATTTCGCTTGCTAAGAATAAATCGATCAGACAAAATGTTGCGATGACTGGTGAACTTAGTCTCATGGGCAGGGTTCTTCCAGTTGGTGGTATCAAAGAGAAAACAATCGCTGTAAGTATAATCTGAATCTCTATTTTAAATTGTTCGTCTTCTGCAATACGAACATTCAAGCTATGTAATGGGTTCTTATAGGCGAAACGAGTCGGTGTAAACTGCGTAATTCTACCCGAGGAAAATAAGAAGGATTACAACGACTTACCTAAATATATTACGGATGGTCTCGAAGTTCATTTTGCTACAACTTTTGCGGACGTGTATCGCATATGTTTTGCAGAAGAGCAAGGGACTGAGACTGTTCGTCGCGAAGAACATGTAAATGTTAATGTTTCAACTCCACAAACTGCCCCGCTTCTTGGTAAAAATGCCGACTATTAGAAGCGAAGTACTCTTACACTATTTAAGTTCGATACCATTAGACTTCAAAGTCTATTCTGACTCGTATTATTTGAAATAATGTGATGATGAAAGGTTATTCAGAACTTTATCGATCAATTTTATTTCATCTACTACTAAAGCCAAATTTTCATTCAGATTTCCTTAACCAAGCATTTCTCTACTTACCGTACAAATGAATTAAAAGAATTCCAAATAGGAATTACTTTCATCTACGAAACGCAATAATAATTTCTTTTATGATAGTTTTTTTCTTACACAAAAATAGTACTGTAAATACAGTATAATACCTATTCTTATTTTCACACATGGTGTAATAATTTGTAACTGGAATTAATATTCTCGGTACAGTGTAAATAAGTTTTATTGTTTTTATACAACAAATCTTTTGTTCTGTGTCGTATAGTGCCGTTTTCTATACGAATAAAAAGGATATGTACATAATTCGTAAGAACTAAATGACAGATCTTTTAGTTAATAAAACAAATATATTTTCTATAAATATATGATTGTTATACCCTGATTTTTAGAAACTCTAAGAAAGACAGTTGCGTTTCTCATGTTAAATTATTTATATAAAAAGAAACAATTATTTTCAGGAAGAGAACATTACCTGTATAAAGATGAAAACTATACTGTTAAATTAATGTACAATTTCTTGACTATAAATAAATAGTTATAATGAATTGTAAAGCATAAAAATTTATTTGAGAATAATCGGTAAAACAATACTGTCAAATTATAAATATGAAATGTACGTATGCGAATTTTTTGATAAATAACTCTTATATTAACTTGGAACTTCCATATTACTAAGTCTGATTATAAAGTCACATAGTCTCATTTGTACTTGAATTTCTATAGGATTACTTGTAACATAAAATCCAGGTACACCGGCCTTTTCCAAAATGCTTTGTTGATCTGCTACTTTTTGATCCAATTGTAGAACCAATTTCATATCCATGTGCTTTAATTCTTCCCTGTGTTTTTTATACAATGCTGTTTTTATCGCCACCCTTTCCGCATCTGTTGACACAGAGGTTAATGCTTCCTGCATTTCAATTTTTTGTTGATTCAATAACTGAAGGCGCTGTTGGAAAAGATGTTTCTCCGTGACGTGTTGAATTTCCATTAATCCTTTAACAATCTCAAATATTGTATCATTCAACAGAGAATTAGCTAAGCCTGACAGTAATTCATAAGGAAGTCTCATTTGATACTTTGGAGGAAGTTCACCAGCCATATGTTGAAGTTGTTCCACTAAGAAATACAGCTTCCTTTGTAGATCTTGAGGAGTCGGAGTAGCAATATCCATTGTTTACCTCATTGAAGAACACCAGACCAGAATGAAAAATTATTTCTACAATTTTTATACATTTCTTACAATAAATTTCTGAAAAATTAAAGAATTATCACACCTGTGTTAGAATGTAATAAGTATTAGAAAGTATTAGAATATAAATAGAGAAGGTTAGGGAACACTTGCTTCGTATTTTGTATGGATAACCATTACAAACTTTTACAAATAAATATCCAGGTTACTCAACGTAAAGTTAAAATAAATATATCTAGTGAATTACTTTATTCATTATTTTTCTGTACATACTGTGTAGTAGCAGAAGTAAGAGGGGTCATAGAACCCCCGGAGCATGCGTAAAATACCCGGTGTGTGTGAGACGTATATGCACATATTTATTTATCATGTATACTTATATTATGTATATCGTATATAGTTTATACATACGTTTATGTTTATATGTTTTATATTTTATATTAAATATTTAAATAAATATATAAAGTATAGTATTGTACTTTATTCTCTCTCAACGCAGAACAACTTTTGTGTTGGGTATCAAGGTTAGGAAAATATAAATCGATACAAGTAGGTATCGATACTTTTGTTTCGATACCGAGCAAGTATCGATACCTTCATACAAAAATAGTTATGAGTAAAAGTATCGATACCTTGGTGGTATCGATTCAACCCTACGTGGGGGATGGAAAGCGTTAGTTACTGATCAGCTATACAGGCGGCAAAGGTTTATTATCAAAAAGATGGCGCACCTTCAAAATGCAGCAACCACAGACTTCTATATAATAGAAGTTTGTGGCAGCAACCAAATAGACCCTATTCCGTATCCATATATCAGTGGCTTGTGGTGCATAACTATATATATGAAAATTATGTTTAACGTTTTTACATAAATATTTTGGATGTCAATGAATGTATTATACGAGTAAAGAAAACCACTTTCGAACATGCCTGAATAGCTCAGTCGGTAGAGCATCAGACTTTTAATCTGAGGGTCCAGGGTTCGAGTCCCTGTTCGGGCGGTTTTTTTTTCTTTCCAATACTGCATTTCAAATCCACGCAATCGTAAAGTATACCTACATAGTTCTATCTTCTAAGTTGCATATGAAATCGTAGAATAATTTTGAAATACAAGCAATATTTCGGGAAGCTATGTTGGAGCCGGTAGGACTTGGAAAACGTTCCAGAATTAGTAAAATTATTTATGCCTGTATTAAGGCTGACCTTTATAGAGCGGCGACATTAATTGCGACAGGTTTCGATCGCATTTACACCGCTGAACGGGCATCATTTTTCTTCGTCACGCAATAGATTCAAAATTTAAAGAGCGTAGATTAGTACTTTCTAGTGGCAGAGAACCAGTAATTACAAGAACATTGGTAAAATCACATTTATTTCCAACGCTTGACACTGTATCTCGTCATGCGTACCCCGTTTAGTTCACATTTGGACAGCTCTTACACCGTAATACGGGTACCTATTGTCTAGATAAAGCACTCAATTTGTAGCTGAAAGAACGTACATTAATGCTCTGTTACTGATAATAACAATAAACGACCAGAACATTGTTAAAATAGCATTTAATCGCGGAATACCACTTTTTTTCGACTGGTGGCGCCACCCGTGGCAATTCTCTCAAACTGCTAGCCAAATTATACCGACAGGTGAGTGAAAATTCCTAGTGATGGAAAAATGCAAATATCTCTGTAATTAAGAGCTTAAAATGAACGTCATTAGTCTCAAATTATCCCTCAGGACTTAATGCATGGACCCAGTAGTGCAGAACCCCTGAATTAGTAACATTACTAATGCTTGTATTACCGTAGCCTTTTATGGGGCGGCAACTCTACTTGCAACAGATTTCGATTACAATTACACCGCTGAACGGGTATCATTTTACCTCGTTAAGCATTACATTTGAAGTTTGAACAGTCTAGAATAATACTCTTTAACGGCTGGGTATCAGTAATTACAAGAATATTGTAAAAATCACATTTATTTACAACGGTACACACTGTATCCCGTCATGCGTACCCGGTTTAGTTAACTTTGAACAACTCTTACAACGTTATACTAATAGCTTTCGTCTAGATAAAGCACACTATTTGTAGCTGAAAGAACGTACATTAATGCCCTGCCATTGACAATAAGAATAAACGACCAGAACATTATGAAAATCGCATTTAATCGGGAAATACCACTATTTTTTTGACCGGTGGCGCCATCCGTGGCGAATCGCTGAAACTGCTAGCCAATTATACGGCTAGCAGTCTCAGCGATTCGCCACGGGTGGCGCCACCGGCCAAAAATGTAGTGGTATTCCGCGATTAAATGCGATTTTAACAGTGTTCTGGTCGTTTATTGTTATTATCAAGAACAGTGGATTAATCTACGTTCTTTCAGCTATAAATCGAGTATTTTATCTAGACGAAAGTTATCCGTATAACGGTGTAAGAACTATTCAAAGTGAACTAACCCGAGTACGCATGACGCAATACAGTGTCAACTGTTGCAAACAAATGTGATTTTAACAATGTTCTCGTAATTACTAGTGTCCAGCCGTTAGAGAATAGTAATCTACGTTCTTTAAACGTTGTATCTAATGCAAAACGAAGAAGAATCATGCCCGTTTAGCGGTGTAAATGCGATCGAAATATTTGGCAATCAGGTTGTCGCCCCATAAGAGGTTACGGTAATACAGGCATAACTAATTTTACTGATTCCGGTGTTTTGTAGTATTATGTCGATGCATTAAGTCCTTAGGAATAATTTGAGACTAACAGCGTTCATTTTCAGCTCCTAATTATTGAGATATTCGCATTTTTCCATCACTAGGAATATTTCACTCACCTGTCGGTATAATTTGGCTAGCAGTTTGAGAGAATTGCCACGGGTGGCGCCACCAGTAGAAGAAGAAAGTGGTATTCCGCGATTAAATGCTATTTTAACAATGATCTGGTCGTTTATTGTTATTATCAGGAACAGAGCATTAATCTACGTTCTTTAAGCTACAAATTGAGTGGTTTATCTAGACAAAAGGTACCCGTATTACGGTGTAATAGCTGTCCAAATGTGAACTAAATGTGTAACTTCTTTCACTGGTTTATGATGTAATGCCTCCAGCCATCATTACGCCGCAGGAGAATCTCCCACTAACAGCCCCATTAGAAAGAAAGGAAAGTTACTCCAGTTATTGTCTTCTCTTTCCAGTGCCGACTTCATCCCTACCATACGACTGCGCAGTCTATTATATACACATATACAGTCTATGCATTTATTTTAGTACTTGAAATAAATTTACTAAGTGGTAGGAGTCCTCTATTTTTTCTACGCCACTTCCTCCCCTAGCGGAATCCGAGTTTGCTCGCGTGGGTACATCCTTTACTTTTGAGCGATTCCGATGGTTTCGCAAAAGCGATTGGTAGATACTTGCGTGAAACCAATTGGTTCCGTCTGGTTCCGCCATTGAGCAGCTATTAGTTATGCGAATATGGCCTGATATGGCCGTCTCCGTGTTATATAGTTCGGACGTTAGATTTTGAAGAGGAGTTTTCGTTAAAAATCTGTAAAAAGAAACCGTGCTATTGAAACCGCTAAATTTTCGAGAAGAATCGAAAAAGTGTGGTTCGATAGGTGAAGAAAAAAAGAGAAAATAAAATTAAATAGAAGATCAGGCGTTTAACGCGTCTGTGATTCTAACCTGTAAGGGTAAAAGAAAGCAGTGGCAAACACATTTCTGATTCGGCTAATATATTTCCAGTGAAGCAAACGGTGAATTCTTGGCCGAATATTTAGTCTTGTTAAAGCTTGCCGAGTGGACGCCGCGCAATTGGCATGCTGGGGAAAAGGGAAACGATGCCAACGAGGTTACGATACATCTTTATGTTTGTGAAACGTTACGTACTTTGGAAACAAAATAAAGTGAAACAGTGTTGTTTGTTGGTTCCTGTCAGGAGTTAGTATACATATACGTATGCGTATAACGCCGTAAAGTATATTGTTTGTTTGTATTTAGTTTCGAAATTGTCTCTCGTCGTTACCGTGTATCTTTTCCTATCTGGACCAACTCGTTTCTCTCAAGTTTTCATAAATACACGAAATAAGAAACATAAGATAAGGTCCAACAGCTTGAGATCTTAGGTGAAGTTCCTTGTCTCTTATTAAATCGCGCGCGGGCGCGCATCAATGGTAAAAGAAAGTCGATTGTTTACGTTACTACATATTACATATTCTCGAAGCACAATGCGACTCGTTAGCTCGGAAAAATTGTCAAATATTCAGAGGAATCCTGCTAGTATTCGTAACATTTGTATACTGGCGCACGTCGACCACGGAAAGACGACGTTGGCCGATTCGCTAGTGGCCAGCAACGGCATCATCTCTAATAAACTCGCGGGCAAACTTCGGTATTTGGATAGTCGTCCGGACGAACAGCTGCGTGGGATCACGATGAAGTCGAGTTCCATCACCCTGTATCATATGTACGACCGTCGAGAGTTTGCCATCAATCTTATAGATTCTCCAGGGCACGTCGACTTTGCCTCTGAAGTCTCGACGGCGGTCAGATTGTGCGACGGAGCCATCATCGTGATCGACGTGGTCGAAGGTGTGTGCCCGCAAACACGCAGCGCTCTGTCCACCTCGTACACGGAGGGTCTGAAAGGAATTTTGGTACTGAACAAGATCGATAGGTTGATCACGGAAATGAAATTGTCCCCGTTCGACGCGTATGTACATTTGACACAAGTTCTGGAGCAGGTAAACGCGGTGATGGGCGAACTTTTCGCTAGCGACGTAATGGCCCGGGAGGGTAGGACCGAAGTGAGGAGGAAAGAGGACGTGGAAGGCGTTTCGGAGAGGAGTCTGACGGACTGGCAGTCGGCGCTCGAGAACATGGATGATTCGGGTCTGTATTTCTCCCCGGAGCAAGGTAACGTCTTATTTTCCAGCGCCACGGATGGCTGGGGATTCGGAGTCAAGGATTTCGCAAAGATATTCTCCGCGAAATTGGGCTTCAGCGAAGCAGTGCTCTTAAGAACGCTTTGGGGAGACTTTTATGTGAACACTAAGACCAAGAGAATAATGAAAGGGGCTCAGGAGAAAGCGAAGAAGCCTCTGTTCGTGCAGCTTATTTTGGATAACATTTGGACCTTGTACGAAACGATCACGGTAAGAAAGGATAAAGAAAAGATCGGTTCGATGGCGGAGAGGCTTGACATTAAATTAACGACCCGAGACTTGAGACACACGGATCCTAAGGTTCAGCTGCAAGCTGTTTGTTCGCAATGGTTACCGTTGGCTCGAGCATGTCTCGACGCGATATGCGAGAACGTACCAGCACCGAATAATCTAACGTCCGAGAAGGTGGAACGATTGCTGAGCGGAAACTGTGATTTCACTATGCTGCCGGACGAAACGCAACGACTGAAACAAGTGTTCTTAGCTTGCGACTCGTCTGCGAGCTCGCCCGTGATTGTATTCGTTTCGAAAATGTTCCCGGTCGAGAGGAGAACATTACCGGAGTATAAAACGAAACCGTTGACCCCGGAGGAGTTGGCACAACGAAAAGAACTGGCGCGTATCAGGCACGCTGAGAAAATAACCAAGGAACAGGAAAGCACGGACGAAGAGTCTGGGGACCGATCGCAGACGGACAATACCACGGAATTGTCCGGTATCGGAACAAGATCAACGGAGAATGAAGCGGCCGGGGGAAATTTGGACACCGCGTTGATCGCGTTTGCCAGAGGTTATTCCGGAAGCTTGAGAAACGGAAGCACCGTGTTTGTTTTAGGACCGAAACACGATCCCCGCGAGGCGCTCGAGCGTCGAGCAGCCGGCGAGCAGCTACCGACCGACGAGAGTATTACGCTGAAAGATTTGAAACACGGTAGACACGTGACAAGGGTTACCGTGCGGAAGCTTTACCTTTTAATGGGCAGAGAACTAGAACCCGTGGATGTCGTTCTCTTTCCTCCACTGTGGCTTGCCCTCCCTTCTCCGAGACCGTATCTTCCGGTACACCTATAATGCGAGTAGCTCTCGAACCGAAACACCCGAACGATTTGCCAGCGTTGATCGATGGTCTCAAGTTGCTCAATCAAGCGGACGCTTGCGCCATTGTTCATATTCAAGAGACCGGGGAAATAGTGTTGAGCACCGCCGGAGAAGTACATCTAGAAAGATGCTTGGAAGATTTGAGATTCAGGTACGCGAAGGTCGACGTGAACGTATCGGAACCGATAGTACCGTTCAAAGAGACGGTCGTACCTCCCCCGACGGTTGACATGGTCAACGAGGCGATCGAAAAGAAGCCGGAAGACGTTAGTCTTGGCACGTGGACCGCGAATCGAGAATCCTATTTTGAGATAGACGCCAGACCTTTGCCCGACAATATTACCAAAATCTTGGAAAAACATTCGGATTTGATAAAAAACTTTTATTCTCACTACGACAAATTCTCCTCGGAAAAGGCGAGACCGGAAGATGCGACTGTTGTTGAGACCGAGGCTGAGGCTGAGGCAGTGGCGGTGGACAAGAAGGAAGAAACGGATTTGGCCAATTTAATATCTGCAAGAGAACAAAGAGCACTTGCGTTCTTTGAAAACGAACTGTCGATTGCTTTTCGAGAGGTTGGCCAAACAGATGCACTGGATAAAATATGGTCATTTGGACCACGGAATTGCGGCCCTAACGTCTTCTTGAATGAAACCGATTACAGGCATAAACAATTTTCGGAAAGCCATACAAATTCTCTCGATCCACGATTTCCGTGAGTACTTGGGAATTTGACAATGCAAGCTTTATAACATAAATGCTCGGGTTCCTGTCCCTGAATACTTTTTAATACCTATCCTAGTAGATACAAGTAGGTAGGGAAAAAGTGAGGTAGGCGAAGTGATGCCTGCTACCATTTAGTTTCGGGAGTTTCTCAAATTTATGCCAAATTAACATGCATTTTAACATTTATCTCAGTACTTGAAATAAATTTACCAAGTAGTAGGAGGCCCTTCTGCTACGTCACTTTTTCCCCTAGTGGAAGCCAAGTTTGTTCGCGTTGGTGTACACATACATACATATGTATGTATACGCGGCTAGATTCGAACGGAGCACGGAGAATTCGTTGCGAGCACACAATAATGGACACGTTCGTCGGTTCGCGAGATTTTCATCACTGTTAGTCACTCGATTCCGTGGTCGCGGATTCGTGAAAACACTTCAAAAAACCGTCTAAATCATACGCCTAATAAATCGTGTGATATTATTTGTTATGTATCAGATACGAAACCAGCATGGTTAGTGGTTTTCAACTGGCAACGCTTGCCGGACCGTTGTGCGAGGAGCCGATGATGGGTGTATGCTTTGTACTGAAGAAATGGGAAGTATACGAAGATTCTCAAAGGTATGGAGTAATTCACACTTTTCATTTGTTTCTCGTCACGACAATTTTATGGAAAATTATTACCTATTATCATTTAACAGCTTAACCCAGACCTACTATTTTCCTCCTCTGTTCTGTTTTCTTCTGTCCAGTTCTATTTGCTTTATTTTTTTTATTGTCTTATTCTCTGTTTTTCTGCTTGATATATTATGTACCTGCCCGTTCGTTTCAAAACAGCAGAACAAGTCGAGTAATCGATGGAAAACTGTGCGTGTGTCAACAGTGAAAATTCCAGTCAAAGCCACGGTCATATGGGTGGGCGTTTAATGTCGGCATGTAAAGAAGCTTGCCGCAGAGCATTCAACACCAGGCATCCTCGACTAGTCACACCGATGTACACTTGCAGCGTTTTAGTTAATTCGGACGTGTTGGGTAAGTCTAAGAAAAAATACATTTCCCATTTTCGATGCGAATATTGGTTTTGGGGTTGAATCGGTGCTCACTACTTTTCACGAGGATGCTACTGCTATAGAATATTACCCCCCCCCCCATACACACACACGCACACACACACGCACGCACACACACACACACACACACACACACACACGCGCGCGAGAAAAATTGATCTTCTTGTAAGATGTTGGTCAACGTTTTCGGAGCAAACAGCATCGGATTCTAGAACGCGTGCAAACTGTTTTCTACTAAATCAGCGACTCGATAAAGATCAAAGTAGCATACCATGCAAACAGTTTGCACAAGCATGCATATGCAAAGACGATAACGAAAAGGAAGATTATAATTGTTCGTTTAGACAAGGATCTATTTGCAGTTGTCGTTTTTTAACGTATAATCGTGGTGGATTTGTTTTCTATCTATGACTAAATGAAACACGAATGTATAGTTGTAATTGGCAAAGAATTAAACGAAGGTTTATCCTGACGAAAATCATGGCTCTGTGTTCTTGAAAGGTTTCATTGAAAAAAACGTAGTCTCACAGTGTCCTTCCGTTTTTGAATTTCTCTTTAGAAACGCAACATTTCTCTAACCAGTGACATGTATACATACATACATACATACATACATACATATGTACATATATGTATATCTTCTTATCACTTACATTGAAATGGTTGAGTTCGTCGTGCCGATTCGTGCGCAACGACAATGGGCGCGCGTAGCGTTCTCTTAGGTAATCCAAAAATTTCATAACGGATTCGCACTTTCGGGTTCTCGAACCGTCTATTCGAGCCAGTCAGTCGGCCCTGTGCAATTGTGGCACTTGTTCCCACTTTATCGTTCCGTTCGGAATCATTAATACACGTATAATTAAGAATAAGAGAAAGAAACGAATCGTTAATCGAAGGAAAGCCAGAGAAAGCGAAGCGAAGCGAAGCGAAGCGAAATGCTTAATAAATAGAATGATAGATGAATGGCGATAAGCAGATTTCGCACATTTCGGTATGTGCTTCAACGTTGAAAAGTTCATATAGGTATAGGTATCGAAACGAATTTAATCCCAAACAGCTGTGTCCATCAGCTGTTGCACTTTGTACCATGGAAAACTTAATCGTTTCTCCATTTCTTCTTTCTCCACGCGCATGGATTTCTCTGCCGTTTCTTCGTTCGGGCTATCTGCGAATCAAATAAAGCTAGTTGATAAAGTTCGCTCGAACCACAGAAGGACTCAGCACTTTGAGCGATTATTCAGAATTTCTCGAAGAGAGAAAGTAGAATCGCGTACCAAAAAGGCTTCTCGCGTATCGCATCGGTCGACCTCTTCTATTTCCTTGCACGCACATCATTCCATAGACACGAATCCCTGGTACGCTCGCGTAAGTCGGCTGATCGTGGCTCATGGGACCTTCTACGAAACATAAAGCAACCTAAACACATCGTGCTTCGATCATCGAAATCTCTGTAGCGGCTGAACGAATTACGGGCATATCCGTTTGCAGTTGGAAAGCTTTGCGACGCGTAAACGTCCATTTATATTAAGTTACATACTACTTCTGTATATGTATATATGGTAAGTATCTACAGATCAAGAATATTCTTTCATGTGTTCCATAAAAGAACACAATCTACTCGACTCGTTGTATCATAGTATAAATGGGCCTTAACGGGTTGCGAAGAATCTTGGTTAATCCGTGATTTACTTACCGAGTATATTAGCGTCCGGACACCTGCATATTACGAGGTAATGAGATTTTCCAGTTCTTACGTTTTGCAACGCGAGGAGAGACCAGTCCCTAGGTGTTCTGCATTCTCGCATTTCCGCCACTGGTTCGCAAGTCTTGACCAAAGTGAGAGCCTAAACCGAGCAGCATTCGATTAGCGTACAAAATAATAATAAATATGTAGGTACATAGTTGAAAGAGAAGACACTGTTTTGAGCAATTTAACCGAGTTTTTGAGTTCGAGGCAATCGATATACATACGAATTCGATCAGTCGATACATCTTGGCGCGTGCCACGCTCTTTCGAAAACTTGTTACACTGGTTGAAAGCGAAGGAACGTTTCTTACGTGCTCGCTAACTGTCAACCCAGTTGGTACCTGGCGCTCCCTTTCTTCCTTTAGTATAGGAGGCTACGTGACGCGCGTGTGCGCTACTATCCAGCAATTTCAATTATGCAAACTATTTATTTTAATCTCTTTCCTCTATTTCAACGCGTTCATTTCTCATTATCAGGCTGACGATCAGGCCAAAGATGCATCGGTTTCGCTTTGATATCGTCGGGTGTCTTTAATATCATAGAAACAGTGACGTTTCAATAAATATTACCAATTGTCAAATCTATTTGGTCGATAACGCTTGCGTTAACGTTATTAATTGGCATAATCGCGAAAATATGTAGTTTTGTAAATGCATGAAAATATATATTCTTTCCGGTATTTCGCGTCAGAAACAGAATAATACAAGTACATACATAAGATATCCGATCGAGTACCGAGTAGGGTATATTGTACGCGTCGCGTGGATCGATGTTGGCGCAAGGAATACGGCCTCATTTATCGCGAGGTAACAACTCGCTTTCGCTTCGAAGCACCTACGCGATTCTTTCGTTCTAGAATCCTACATAAGTACGCGTAATCTCGTCGATGTATACATATACATATAAGATAGTGATTATTGTACATATTACTACATACATATGTACATATATGTATCCTAGACCGACAACTGTCGCAAAACCGCATCTGTACCATGTAGAATCCCCCCCGGCACTCTGTTCCGTGCTTGGGAGACAGTATCGCATTGCATCGGCCAAATCATCGATCGGAATCCGAAATCGGTAAGATACGAATCTGCAAGTTTGACGATTGATCGGAAACCTTTACTCGTCGCGGTAAACTGCAGGCTACAATAACTCATTACACCTTTGATATACGTATTCAATTTACCCCTATGTATGTACTTGCATACCTACATGTATAATATGTATCGTATAATGGAATACATATGTACTCGTATTCAATTCCTGTGGTTTGTCGTTACGTGCTCGTAAAAAGAGGCTATGGATTGTGAATTTTGAGTTTCGCGAAGAGGCGTGTTTGCACGGTTGTAACAAGAGTCGCGGGCAAACGAAGTCTAATCGAGAAAAATAGGAAAGGCAAATGGCGACAAAACTAACCTTGGTCCGAGGGTCGGTGACCAGCTCCGTAGTGTGGAGGTCGTCGCTGTCGAGAGAGGCGCTGCAAGGATCGCGGTATCTTCCCGGGCAGGCGCATAGAGGCTGAGTGAAATTCAGTCTAACGTAAACGGCATTGCAAACTTGCTGTACCGCGCACTCCGGCAGCAAATAGATGTGCTGATTGTGCGGATAGTAGTGATATTTTGTTGGTTTCGCGAGAGCTGCACTCGCGCCTTCCGGCAAACGTACTCCAGTCTGGAAATTTATCGAGGGGAATATAAACGGGGAATCGATATAGCGTTATTACACTTTTGTCCACCACGTGCGTATCTTTGTCAGCAGTTAAAAAATGTCGTTGGGATCGCCTGGTCTCTAGCTGATATATCATACATATATGTATACCTTATATAGAACTATTTCGGGGGTTTTTTTTTTTGTCCTTTTTTGCCCCCTTTTTGGTCTCTCGTCCCTTTCCGTTCCTCCTATTACCTGTTGGTAAATTACAACTTTCCTTCACCCGGGTAAATCGTATCGTCACAGTTCAGAGTACAGCGGTAATTGGAAGGAAGAAATAATGAAACTGGGAATATAAAGCGAATAAGAAAGAAAGAGAAAAGAAAAAGGGACAAAAGCAAAATGATAGAGCGGAATATCACCAAGAGACAAGGAATCATCGGAAGAGTCGTGAATCCGCGATCGTGATTCTCGACGATTCTCATGAACCACAAACTCGACCGTTCTATTACGAACAACGCAGTATTATTATAGCTACCAGACCGCGGATACTAGCCAATGTCGATTAGCGGATTTCTGTTCCTCCGTTTCTAGGAATCCCTTCCACGCTCCGTGTAATTGGTTTTGCGTTACCGAGAAAGAACCGTTTCAAGAATCATCGATTCTTTTCCTTCTACTTCCGTCTCCTGTTTCACGATGCTTGATGCGAGACGAGTCACAAACACGATACTGCCAGTCGATCGTTGAATAAAAAAGCCTTTTCATCAGTCAAAAGTAATTTATCTTTTCGATGTTTATTTCCCTGTTATCGGTATCGGTCTTTTCCAGATCTTTCGCAATGTAGCGTTAGGCCGTTAGGCGAATCAAACGGTAGCACGAGCAAAGTTATTTTCTAATCCGCACACGCTAGTCCTTTCTTCGTTTCTTTTTTTTCATTAGTCAGTTGGCTCTCTTCCGTTTTCGTTTCTTTTCCTTTCGTTCTTTTATTTGTGTTTTGGCATCGTCACGTTCCACTACCGATATTAACACCGGTCAGTCCGCTCGCGCGTCACGGTCATGAACACTTGCCCTCCTTTTGCAACGCTAAAGCGAGCAACGCGATTCGTGACAACTTCCTAAGCAAGTCCGAATGATGCTACTGCTTGGGTGTTTCGAGCGGAACGGCTCGAGAAACTTTACTGTTTTTCTCCTCTCGAGGACGAGAGATTCAAGAATGCGAAAAGAAACAGAGAAAGAGAGAGAGAGAGAGAGAGAGAGAGAGAGAGAGAGAGAGAGAGGAAATGAAATGACCCAACGTGGAATTTACAAACAGGCTCGAATTTTCGTCTGAACGGTGATGGTAATGCCGTAATCATAATAAGACGGTTAACGTATTTCATTCCGCTCGAACTTTTTCAGTCGCGAATTACGCGGAGCGTTTCCAAGAGAAATATCCATTTTTACTCGAAAGAAAGAAACCAAAATCGCAATCAACTCATTCTCTCCTCATGCCTCTCTGTCTATTGTTTTGCTTTCCCTCTCGATTCTGTGATATTTCTAGTTCTCTTATATAAGTAATCTATTTACTACATAGTTTTGCAACTCTGTTCTTCTCTGTACGAGCTCTTGTTTCACGCGTTGCTTTGTCTTCTACATTACACGAATAACATTCCTAACGTTAACATTGAAATAAGCAATGTACCTGTACAATAAGACATCGGTATCGACAGATTTTTTGAAAGGAAAACTACTTCGATTCAGCTGTCTTCTTTTTCAGGACGTACTTAGTACACTATACCGAAAGCTAAGTCCACGTAAAATATTACTTTTCCGGTATAAGTATGATACATAGAACCGTTCCACCGATGGTGTAAAATCTGGTAGAAAATCTGGGCCTCCGCTAATAAAGTCGTACATAGTCGGTTCGTAGGTTCACTCGCTTATACAATACATATACATATATGTATCATACCACTATATTCGATATTTTCTTACCAGAGGGTAGTAGTATAAATTCTGCATTCTTTTTCCCCATCGCGCGACCTACCATCTCCCCCACTATTACAATGCCGAGCCATCCCCACTATCTGTGCTGTTGAGTCAGTAGTGGGATATCAAGGTTTCAGTGACCCGCCCCGCTCTACGACGACGAAGACAACCGAATTAACTGGCATTTTTGTTTGTCAATAAGCTTCATGACGTGACAGATTAATAAAACAAAGCCAATGCCCTTTGCAAGATTACAAGGAACATATCTAGAAAAACCCGATGAAAATTGGGCCAGAAGTTTTTCAGATTACCGCGAGCATACAAACAAACAATTTTACGTGTTTTATACATACATATGTATACATATTAGTATAGAAGCATATAGAAGCATATAGAAGAAGATACCGCGCGTTGTTATGGATCGACAACCTGATAAATAAACACTCGTAACGGTTTTCTCTTCGTACCTATGCCGTAAATGTGTGGATTAGTGGGGGAACAGTCGCGATACAGAATTTCACCTGAACCCAGACGCGTAACCCTTAGCGGAGTACTGGAGTAGAAAAATTGTGACCAAACTCTCGAGACGTTGGGTTTACGATGTCATGCTTTGTAGTAACCGCTTGCATAGACGAGATATGTGTGTACATACATATACATATACATATAGTTAGATAGAGATAGATAAATATATGACGGTCATGAGACGGTCGTGGCGAGCGTTGCGTTCGAAAAACGTAAGGGAAAGTACGCGTCGCTACAACACTTCCCTCCTGTTGTTTAACCAACCAGAAAGGTTAAACTACTTAGTCGATCCTTTTATTAAAATGAAAGATTCGTGTCCACAACATAATACATAATACTATTAAACACGAGGTTATGCCTTTATTGGATATGTATTTATGTACGTATTTACGTGTTGCAGCGTATGTATTTAACGCGAGTAACTTTCTAGACCGACCCATATGACATTTTTCCCCGAGTTCGTGACACTTGACGGTCCTTCTCACTGCACGACTCGAATCTGGGTCCCTTTCTACTCTATTGCTCGAGCTCGAGCTCGAGCTGTTTTTCACTCCTTTATTTATATTTACAGTATATTACTAACGTTCGTGTAGGGCGCTCGCGCGCGCGTACATTGGTGTGTTAATAAATGTGCATAAGTTGCGAGCGTTCTAAAAAGCAGTATCGTTCAATTTTCGAAAGAGGAGAATAGGTTAAAATAGAAAATGTGTCTACTTACCTCTGTCAGACTGGTATAATTAGTGGTCAATTTGATCTGAGGTCGAATCTTTCCAGGCGATTCGCGTGTCTCCTTCGCTGAAATTGAAGCCGGCGTAGTCGTGAACTCGTCGAAGCTTGTTGTAGTTTTTTTCGAAGAGAGTAAAGTATTCGCGTCCTGAACGGAGGTAATCGTTCTCGACAAAGTTTCGATTGTAGCTGTACCGAAGCCTGTTGTCGCATTTGCTGGTGCGACGGTTCCTCTTACAGTTGTTGTTGTTGTTGTTGTTGTTGTTGTTGTCGTCGTACTGTTCGTGGCCATCGGTGTTCCATATGCCGTCTCGATGTTCGACGAAGTCGGCAACGATGTGGTCGGCAATATCTCGATAATTTCAGTAAAAGTATTCCGACCAGGCGATACCGGCAGTGGTATCATTTGTAGTGGTGCCGGCGACGATGGTTGCGACGACGGTTGCGACGACGGTTGCGACGACGATGAAATCGCGAGCTGATTGATCACGGCCGCAGGAATCCCGAAGGAAACCGGCTTCGATACCGTATTTCTGTCGTCGATTCTACTGCCATTACCAGCATTCACCTTCGCAACACTGGACTCGATGTCGTTGCGTTTGTCATTGCCGCTGCTTCCGGCAATCGGCGTGCTACTCGATTCCATCATCGGACTAATAGATTTATCTTCACCGAAATACGTTGGTGTCGTCTGCTTCGTTTTAATTTGGACTCCTCGGAATTGTGTCTGCGACTGCGAAGGTAAAGCCACGCTTCCAGCCATCAGAACGACGAACCACGTTAATCCCCGAATCAGCTTCATATTTGCTTCAAGCTCGAACCGATAGAACGATCGGAAAAAGAAGAGAACTTTCCGCGATTCTTGCAATACAGCTACGTTATGTTTCCTAAAACGAACCAACAGACGAAAACTATGAAGCAAGTAGATTAGCACGAGCACAACAAATTTGCAGGTGTCTCTGTTAATCGCGTTAAGAAACACTAAGTACAAAGAAATTGGAAACTCGTGCGATTATTCACTCGCAAGCATTTATCCGAGTTTACCCTTATTTTGGACGGTATACCCGTGTGTTTAGTTGTCGGCGTTGCCGTTTTCGAAAATTTCTCTGTTTTCGGCTTTCATAACCGCTAGTGATTTCCACGTGTCGCAAAGGCAACGGAGAAACATGCCGAAGAGTAGAATACGAGATCATAAAGAGGATCTTGACATCTAGAAAAAACTACGATGCGGAAAAGAGTATAGCAAGAATGAAGACGCAGGAACGAATGTAGAGGGGGAGCTCAAGCTCCCTTAACGGTAAAACGATATTTTTTAATCAAGAGATTGAACGCGAGTTCCTAACCGGTCGATTCGATCGCAAAATTTAAACCAGTACCATGCCGCGTACCGTGCCCCACTTCCCACCCACCCTCGTCTTGCCTTCTGTACTCGTTGATTTAATCGTAAGGTTAAAGCAGACTATAACAACTAATGAAATCAAACGATCATGGTTTATTAGAATACTAATTGCTAAAACAATACTTTCCAACCTGATATTTCGAGGATCAAAATGTTGTTGGCACTACCTAACGTATGCGAATTATCGAGTAAACGAGTAAACGGATGAACGGCCGAGCTGGCGAGTGACCGAACAACCAACCGGTGAACCGGTGAACGCTTATTTACTTTTTCTATTCCAGCGAAGGCGTTCAGGGTGCCGCAATAATTATGGCACGATATAATTTACCACACGGATGCGGTGAAATTAGGTTAACTGGTACTCGCGTTTCTCGCGGGCCGTTATCTTTCTTAGCATTTTCAAGGTCGCTGTGTGCAACAGTTCCCAATGAAGCTATTACCCTATACATATGTATCTATTTATGCATGCATGCGTGCATGTACGTGTGTGTATGCGTATTCGGCTCCACTTCACCGACCACGCACGATACATGAACAAACCGTACCTACGCCATTTTTTTTTAGAAATATCTCGTCCCCGATGGTCTTTACCACGAAATAATAGGTACATGTCTCATAGTAATTCTCCCTTGACGTTAAATAGCTTTACGACGTTCCTACAAGTACACCTATTATCAAACATCTTTTATCCCCTATTTCAAACTTCTACTCTTGAATTGGAAAAGCATTTGTCACAGCTGCTTCTCGATTTTTAGTCATAGTTGGAAACCCGATATTATTCATTCCCCATTATCAATTAACTCGAATTGCTCGTAACCGGTATTTCTTTCTTATACTCTTTCGCCGTGAATAATTGGCAAACGATACAGATTTATTGTCGAACCATCTGCTGCGAGAGTAAATGATCGGCGACAACGTTTTAGTAGACTGAAACGTCATTTTTGAAAGGAAAGCATAGCTGCAAATAAACGATACCAACTGTTATTAAATACCTACACGTTATCTATTATATTGAAAGATTTGTATCATGTAACGGATCCGGTTAAGTAACTGAATAAAAAGTTGTATTCTTTAAGAATGACGCTCGATGCGTTTCTCGACCAAACATTACACGGAGAGTTGTCTGTCCTCATCGTGATCGAGCAATAAAGATTTTTTCGCAAAAGTGGTATTGTGTTCTTTGTCGCTTCGTTTCTCGTCACAAGTTTAACCAATAATGGTATGGTGTAAACACTGTAAACAGTGGATTAGATCGTACCTTTTGGAATAGTTTGGTCAACAAGCAGATCAACCAATACCGATTTTGCACTCAGCTTAATTTGGATGTGGATCTTAATCTCAACCTTGCTCTCAACCTCGACCTAGACCTTGTATTCGACCTTGCGCTCGTCCTTGATCTAGTTTTCAAATTTCAACTCTTGAACGTGGCCCACTAGCGTAGAAGTTGATATTCTTGTGCGTTCTCGCGGGTGTGTACTTCGGAGAGTGAAAATTCGGATAAGGTGAAGTACGAAACTAAAAACCGCGTCACGGAAGAAAATGCTGCTTTCGACCGGTCGTTCTTTACTTTGTTTCGAAGATAAAGTGTCTAGACGTTACCGTGTCCAGCAGTATGTTGTGAGCAGGTTAGTTCGCGACCGACCATTGGGCGTTTCTTCTCATCGTCGACCGTTCCATCGAGTATCGAAAGAATATCGCGCGCGACGAAAAGTTCAAGAGAACGTGCGACGCGCCTTCAGATGCGTTTGAGTTCCGGATGGGACTGCGAGCTCGCACACAAGACATGCTGCCTATGAGTCCCGGCTAGTCCCACTTACCAACCAACCAGAAACCCCTTGACTATGCGTGGAATCCTAAGCTGCATCATCTCCACCAATCCTCTAGCTTCGTTCGCGTTCTACGTTCACCTATACACCGGCGACTGTATAGCCTAGCTATGTATACCAGCACACCTACGATAAGCTACGTCCCCGTCTTCTCGACAGAGGTACGGAACCACAGACCCATGGAGTCGTGATCCAACAATACAAGTTCAACATCCAACTTCGAAATGAAATACAGCCACGCGATCTAAGTAAATCCGCACGGTTCTCCACCAGCCAGCCTCTCCGTTATCGGCTCTTAGCTAGCTACATAGTTTCGACCAAGTGACAGAGTCGCTAAACCAACAACGTCGACTCTGTTTTTTATCCTCCATTTTCATATTTCTTTTCTTTTTTTTTCTTTTCTTTTCTTTTCTTTTCTTTTCTTTTGGTTCTAATTTTTTCCCAACCTGTTCCCATTTCTACTTCTTTTTATCTTCTTTATTTACATTATCAGTATTTTCCTTCGGTTGTTCCCTTTTCTTTCGTTCGTGTACTCCCTTTTCTCTCTTTCCTCCTCCGTTCGGTCAACGAAACACTACGATCCGACGATTTTGAAGGAAACGCAGCTTGTTGTTACCGCAGTTCGCAGTTTTAAAGTGCGTAATGGAAAGCACATGTTAGCACATGCCCACAATCTTCTGCACGAAAATGTCCTCCTTCAAAGTCACGACGATCTACCGTTATCGTCAGTAGGACACGGCTATTCATGCATAAAGTGCACCAATTGATTCTTCCGTCGATCCAGCGATACGAAGAACCGACACGAAGCAATTCCAGTCTGCTGCCTTTTTTCATCTTCTATCTTTTTCCGTGAAACCAATTCCGTTGCGTCGTTTCGTTATCGTTATCGTTATCATTATCATTATCCAAAATGCAGGGATAGGGTTCGCGCGCATACGAAATTTGAAAAAGTCTCGAAGGGAAAGGAATCGGAGCATCGCGGATAGCGGTACCGGTATTTTTCGCGAGTTAGATCGAATACCAGAAAAGTATATCGAGCATGAAATTGCACTGCGTTTCCCATCGACAAACTATTAGACATAGTTGGCTAAATTCCTTGACATTTCTACTATACTCTGTATGTATATCCTTGGACGATAGCTGTGTGCTCGCGATCGTACGATTCTGCTGATCATTTGTTCGTTCGCTCGTGTTCGGTTGCTTTCTCGCTCTCATTGTTCACCGCGGTTTTAGTCGGAACGACGAGACGAGACGCGACGCGACGCGACGCGTCCTTTGACCGAGGAATCCAACAGTCGCGATAATTCAATTTCTGAATACGTGATCGGAGAGAATTGGTTCTGGGCTAGAAATCGAAAAATTTCGACAAATTCTTTTGCCGGCAATGCTGTATCGAAAGAAGCAGATCAAACTACAGTAATGTTTCCATGAATGCGACGTACTCGGGTCCGCTTCGGAGCATTCATGGCAAGATGAGAAGCTTTTCCATCCCTCAAAAATTTGTTTTTTGCCCTAAGCCGAGCCTCTGCTTATGTAGTTTCTGTTTACCTTCTTTTCACTGATTCCAGAGGGGAACTTCCCCAGTGGTGGGAGTGGAATGACGCCGTTGCTCGTGTCGCATTTATCGGGGAATCACTGTAGTAGAAGTCGCGGTACAGTTACAGTAGGTAGTTAATAATTTCCTCGATCGTACGCTGTACGAAATATACGGTGCTGAAATATTCATCTAACAAAGTGTAACAACGTTTCTCTTCCACAATGCGACAAATATATGTTTTAAACTAGAATTTTAAAAGGCACCATTCGTACGGATTGTTCAGTTTTCTTTGAAAACTGAAAAATTATTCTATGAATCGGCGTTCACGATACGAGAGAGACAATCATAAAACATGAGGTTTAGTAAACGGATGAAATATTTTCTAAACAGTACATAAAATACCGCGCGGGCATGCTATTCCGATAATTTAATTTTATAGTTACACTAGACTAGACATTCGTTTATTGCATATTTCGGGGCGGTACGGGGTACGGGGTACGGGGCCAGAAAATCCAGAAATTCTGCAATAAACGAGCGCCAATCATCAGCCGTTCACTTGTACCACACAGCTACATATGAGGTGGGCTGCTGGATGTACGCACTTTTTGATCACCTTGCTATCTCCGTTATTTTTAGAGATATCAAAAATATTTATTCATTCAAGTTTCTCGAGCATCGTAACATTTTACTAAAACAATATTCCATACACCTCACATTGTTTCTTCCTTCTTGCTGGGCAACTGAGTGGGGTATGCGCACGTGTGTGAGCGAGGGGTGTTGCCAATATACAATTAAACGAACTCCATTTAACGAATGTTTACTGTATCATGCTATTAAAAATACGACAACAATCGCCTCTTCTCCTAAGTATTTACTTGCTTACACAGGTAGTGTTGCACGTTGCGTTGTTTCAGTTTCATCGCTAGGAAGTCTATGCAAATTCGTTCGACTTTCAAATAGTTTCTAGTTACCTTAGGAGCGGGCATGCTGTTATGTACATAGTATGTACAACAAATAATTAAGGGGCTAAATTTTCAAATGTACTGCTTTCGTATTATATCTACACTCTACTGCCTCTCGTGTATAACAATATAATATATATGTATGTATGTAATAGATGTGATAAGTACTATATGCTATATGTATACTCCCCTATTTCTGGGGACGCAACTTCAAGAACGTTTCGCCATCTGTCGTCGCTAGGCAAAAACAATAAACTGATGTGCTGAAGATGTTACGCTGTCGATCAATACTTTCGATGGATCAGGAGAAAATTGCTTTTTAATTCTCAAAATCCTTCGTGGAAATCAGACTTTCATGATTTATTTTCTCGTACCAACTTAATTATACCAGACTTGTCGTCTGCAATTCATTGATCCCAACTTTCCAACAACTTCTGGTATGGAAAGAAAATCGCGTAAATATTTCTGTCGTTTTATTAAATACATACGTGTAATCGCTGTTACAACTGTTTCTACGATAGTAGTGCATTAGTGTTATCATCGTAGTAACGAAAACGTACTTAATAATACTACAGTCATTCTTATCGATATACTTATACTATTACTTTGAAAATTAAAATATTTACAAGAACAATACGCATTACATAGGTCTACCACATTTATTTACTATAAACGTAATGCGAAAAGAAACTCGTGGACAATATAGAGATGGTATGATGTGAAAATAGACGGAAACGGTATTAATAACTTTAACGAACCAGCACGTTTATCGTACTTGACATCGTACCCAACTGCTTCGTTTTCGCGGATTATGTTCCGTGAACATTACACATTCGAAAAGTCTGATTGTTAGTTTCAAATGGAATACGTTCACCATTCGATGCATTACGATTCCTTAGTATGTTTTAGGATTCAGAGGAATTAACAACAACAACAACAACAACAACAACAACAACAACAACAACAACAACAACAACAACAACGACGACGACGACGACGACGACGACGACGACGACGACAATACATCGTCCTCGATTTTTAATGCCATTGTAATTCCGAATCAGCACTTTCACTTTAGTTTCTTACAATTCGAATGATAAAAAAATACAGGCTATACAAGCTATACAGGCTATACAGACTATACAGGCTATACAGGCTATACAGGCTATACAGGCTATACAGATTATGTAGATATAATAAACGGACGCTTCATACGGTGTAAACCGTTTCAGAATGATGCGATTGCGAAGGCACGCAATATCCGCTATAAGTCTTAATCTCCAAGACGCCGGAATAAGATCTTGCTGGAAAGGAACCCGGATCCGTGTGACGTCTGGGACATCGATGACCCTTCGGACATTGACAAAGGGGCGAAGCGTTCACCTCTTCCAATTGCGAGTTTCGTCTCTTTCGTACCGTGAACAGTCGACATGGCTCCTTGTGCTGACAGCGAAGTCTCTGAAATCGAATGTACCTTATTCAAGTTGGTTCGCCTTTGATTGCGCGCCGATTCTCTTGGCTAGCTTGTTTGTTTGTACATTTGTACGCGAAGCGATTGGTCAAACAAACGTATCCGACGTCTGGTAAACGTATACACGCAAATGAAAACGACTAAGAACGCGAAAAAAAAAAAAAATAAAGAACCTGGAGAACTTACGCTTTGCGGAGAACATGCAAAAGCATAAATAAATCCTAGAGTTCCCTCGGGAGATCTGTGCGCTTGTCTTCGAACTAGGTAGGGTACGCTGCCTGGCCGACAGCGACAGTAAACTCGTTGAACCGTCGCGTTCGCCAGGCCCCCTCCAGGAGCCAGAGTCCATGTGATGTCCCTGCAAATAGCAAACCTGCAAATACCAAAACCAAAACCCGTCCTCTCTGTCTAGCGTGCGTCTACGGGACTCTAGGCGACTCTACGCATCTCTACGCGATTTTACACGCGTTACAGCGTACAACGTTGTGTACGTTTCATAGATTCATTATACTTGGCTTGACAACCGACTAACTTGAAATAACGACAGACAGGAAGACGTTTCACTGGCTCGCACAGCTTATACTGCCGTGTTTTATCGACTATCGTGTGCCCATCGTCTCCGTGCAAGCTATTAGGACAGGTACGGCCATCCGGACAACGACATTGTCTCTCGACCCACGGCGACCCATATAAATCCACCTTGCTGCAAACTTCACTTCGGTCCGAACATTCAGGCAACTCCTCCTCGCTATCCTGAAAATCCAAAATATTCATTACCACTTTTAGTCGACGACTTTACGATCTTTTCTGTTCGTAAGTCAGTATTTTTTTCGATCCAGTCGGACGATATCACGAAATAATTCATATCGATCGATCGCAACAACTTGCCATAGAAAACCCGGACACATATTTATCGGCTCTGAAATATTATGTAGCAACGATTCATACATACGTATCTACGTGTCCGTAGGCGTAGGTATACATATGTATGTAGTTCTATTACAATTACACATTTAGGTTGTTTGGATAAAAACTTTTTTCCGTGTAGTACGAATTCAATTGTTCGACCAAAAATCAAGAAATTCCACAATTGTCCGAACGTGCACGTAGATGAATCAACGTCACGTCGGCGTCCTATCTACAGCACGATCGCTATCGTTTCGTTTTCAATTTTTTCTACGTTCCTCTGTGGCCTCTCTCAAGTCGACGTGTAGATAAAAACTTAATGTTCCACTAGAGATCAGAATGCAGAGATACAGAAGAAATTAACATTCGCGGTTCACGAGGTTCAGTCAACTACAGAACGAAGAACAACGCCGGGATCCGTTAGTCCTTCGAAATAAAAAAACTAATAAAAGCTACAACAAGGTCGATAGCGGATCATGGTTGCCGCACCGTTCAACTCGAGTCCAGTGCTAACTAACTACACGAAAAGATAAGGTTGTACTGCTTCTATTTCGTGGAAATCATGCGACACACCGAACACAGTATTTTTATACAGTTGCTTTCCCAAAATATTTTTATCAATCATTTAGACCCCGATTTGCTTGAAAATTAACCGTGAGAAATATCAATTTATCGAGACACTTCTTGTAGAATGTTCTTTAATCGTTTCAAAAGATAGTCGTAAAAAGATTTTTGTTCTCTAAGTCGATCTATTATTTTCGATGTTATTCCGGAAACGTATTACGTATCACAACGTTTGACGTTTGTACGTTTCCGAAATTGAAAATTGACTTGTAAATAGCGGGGTATGTAGAGATGCTTACTAACGATTCTTTTACTATTCGATAATGGTATACAAAGATTGTATGCTATTTGACGAAGTAAAGAAAATTTGCGAGATCGTTGGACGGAAGGATGGACGAAATTGCAAGGGAGCAGGGAGGAGGGATGGAGGCGGTAAACGATGCTTAGTCGAAGGAGGGGGGAGAGTTGAAGAAGAAGTAGAAGGAAATTCTGTAGCAAACACGTTAAAGAGTACGCATCTCCCCACTCTCCAAGAAGGAATAGACATCTGGTCTAACTGCACTATTCAAACAGCGTCGGTCAATCCACTGAATGAGGCAATCGCGTACGTCCTGTCGAGCCGTCGCTGCCAATCTACGCTACGTTCGATAATCTCAGACGAACTTTACAAATTATTTCTTCACTCCTATCACAAACGTATCGACGTTTTTTTTACAGTCGTCAACGTTTCCTTGACATTTTCTAATCCAACCGATACGCAACCTGTGTGTTTCGATCTTTACTTTTTCCGCATCGTTCCAGATGATTTTTACCTACATATTTAGACTGCGAGTAACCCAGCCAACAAAAATCACGTTTTCGTAATCGTCACAACTTGCTCGCGCGAACAGTACTTCAGCTTTCGATTTATTTTGCCTAAAACAGGAGAAAAATAAAGTCGATGATTGCAAGAAAATCTTCTCGAACCCCTGTTCTTTACTTTTTCTCTTTCCTTTTCAGCTTGACCGTCGTTAATGTTGCGAGGTCAGTTACTTGACTACACGTTGTCTATGCTCTTAGACACAACGCATGCCTACGTTTAGGTGGAATGTAATCTAGTCGATGCCATTGTCATTTGGTTGCGCCAACAAATACGTCGAATAAGTATATCGGGCAGCCGAATATATTAGTCGCTATTAAAATCACTTCATGACCCCCACTCTCCCTCTCTCTCTATCTCTCTCTCTCTCTCTCTCTCTCTCTCTCTCTCTCTCTCTCTGCATCGTTGTCGATTCCCTTCCGTTCTCCCATGTTCCCTGCTCTTTCTTTTCTCCCCTTCTTGGTCTCTTCCTCTTGGCATATTCCCAGAAGATCGTTCGTATTAAAGCCGTCAGTGGTAGTAAACTAAAATGGGATAATAGGGGGGGGACCGGAAAGGCTGTGCGATTCATCCGGAAGTTCTCACGAGTCTCTTGCTTCTCTCACAGTCACAGTAAAAATGACACCTGGCTCCAGAGGTACACATACATACATACATACATACATACATACATACATACATACATACATATATATGTTGAGAGGAGAAGAGACGTGTGCGTGTACGCGAAGCGAGCGCGCTCTCTCGTTCCCACTTTTGCTCTCGCTTCTGCTCGTGCACATTGCCAGATGATGCAGAGAAGATTCCGGTATCGGAAATGCGGAAACGCTGTCATGTTGGACCGGCTCGAGCATTCGAAGAATAGGAAGACCCACTAATGATCCTGTCCTCGAAAACACACATAAACGAATACAGCTCGGACAACCACGTTAGAACAGAACTAACGAAATATTAGACCGATGAACACGAGCAAACTAAACCGGATGTGTCCAACAAAAATAAAATTCTTCTGTGATCAACTATACTTTTTACAAATCGAAAATAAATCCATCGTTCGTTGCATCGTCCTCGCATATAAAATGTGTTTTCTCTCAAGACTAATCACGACGCAATAGTTTCTTTTATTTCTTAACATTAGTTATTCGTGGCCGAATTCGTAGTAAACTCGGAATTCCGCACAAGAATCTCGACAAGCAGACGAGTACCTACTTTGTGTTGTGCATCTGATTGCTGTAACGCGGTTACGACAACAAAAAAGGACGAGTTTTATGACCTTTCGAATCCAATCCGTTTTCAACGCGTTTTCGCCTCACAATCACGAGATCAGTTGAATTCAGTTGTATTAACACTTGTATTTACGAACTAATTAAACAAATATCTTGTGATCATGTTACACGTATAAAAATGATTCACTCGATTCCTTACTATTTAAAAAATTCTCAAGGTAAAGGCGAGTTGTTGCGCTCGATCAAAATCACGTACGTTCCGGGAATCACTGGCTAGCTCTCACTCGCAAATTCCATGAATAAAACGTAACTCGATTAGACTTGGATGTTGACTTGTAAGAATATTTATCAAAAAATATTGTCGTCGGCTAATTATCAATTTATCCGTTAATTATACATCTTTTAACGTTTACTCGAAAGAAACTGGCGATACAATTGAACAGTAAAAAAGAAAAGAAAATTTTCAGCACCGTGGGTTTAGAATGGCAATTGAAGGAATTTTAATTGATTAACCGCTGTTAACAGACCAATGATTTCGCCATTTTACGCACAAGTCCCGACCTCGGATATCAAACTTACCCCGATTTGATAAAGAACCCTGGGCGATTGATGCGAAGGACGATGCTTCTTCTTCTGATCGATCAAATCGATGTCGACAGCCGTGTCTCGAAACTCCTGTAACTCGGCCAGATACTTGCCTTCCTCGAGAGACAAGTATTCATTGAGAAATTCTTGGCCGGTCTCATCGAGTTCCACGCTGAGAAGACTAGCCTCGGTTCCGCAAATAAGTAACTGCCCGAACATCGCCAATAACAGACACATCGAATCGGCCATCCTTTCCCGTGCTCGATCGTCCTTGTCGCATACGCTCGATGGGAACGGTAAGGAACGGTTGTTTTCACGATCGGTGTCCGTCACTGGATCGAGTCGAACTTGGGGAAAAATCTTACCAACGCCGATTGGCATTTGAAAGTGAACGAAACCAGTGCATCTGTACACGTGCGTGTAGCACAGGTTACGAATCGTTGCGATTCATTGAAAGCACTTTGCATCGCGAATCGAAACGCAACGTCGCGTCGATGACAAGAAACCGAGAAGATGAGAAAACGGACGATTCGCAGGCAGGTGCGATTGCGAACCCGCCGTGCACGATCACGCTCACGTTCCTGCTCCTGCTCCTGCTCCTGCTCCTGCTCCCGCTTCTTACGTCTCGTTCATCCCGACTACGAGATACCTTTCGGGTACAGATCGACGAATCGACCTATGGAGGCTCACCGATCGATCGGGAATAACGGAATCCGAAAAGTATCGAAACTTTTTACAACAATTTTTCTTCCGACGCTGCTACTTCGAAAGTTTCTTCTAGTAGCCAACTCGAAGACTGCTTCAAATTGTCGATCGATGCTGCGGTCAAGCCTGGGATCAAAGAAACGAAGTCACCATGAATTTTCTTCCTTTCGGCGCGATTTTACACACACGTCATAGAAATCGATCAATCGATCGAGATCATTCACTCGGTCGGTCGGTCCGTCCTTCCGTCTATCTGTCTCCCGGGCGGTCGATTGATTGATCGTTCGATTGACCAATCGAAACAATTCAGATCACTTTCAAGCTGTTGACCTTTTATTATTCCAAAGAGTCCTAAACCTTATGCGGTTACCGGAATCTTATTGCAAGCTCAATCAATTGTTTGATCCTTCCGTGTTTAACGTCGATAAAGTGCATAGTACGCAGTCACCAGTCAACACTGAAGCGTCCAATGTTACATGTTCTCGAGAATAGTTTTCGTTCGCTGAATCGTTGCTCCTTCTGCAATCCACTCCGTTTCTCGTGGCCTTGCCTTGTCCTTTTCTTTCTCCTTCGACTACTATCTTCTTTATCGCACGCCTTGGCGCGTTTTACGTCCTACCTCGCCCGACGCGATCCGAATCAACCCGAGACTAACCGGCGCACAACTTTCGTGCTACACGAACTTGTACCATTCGTTCGACTGGACTTCTAACAGCTACAGGCAAAGCATGAATGAGTGCTCCCTTCTCCTCTCTTCTTTCACCACTCCACTCGACTCGACTCCACTCCACTCCACTCCACTCCACTCCACTCCACGCCACTCCACTCGACTCCACTTCACACTACATTCCACTCCACAGTTCACTCACATATTACACACTACACTGCACTGCACTACACTACACTAAACTACACTTCTTCCACTCCACTGTATTCTACACTACTCTCTTATCAAGGATCACCCTACTTCACTCTATTCTGCCTTAGGCTCGATCCACACTATCGATCCGCTCTCGGTTCGCCATGGTTTAGGTTGGACTTATTCACATATGTCTGATTTACTACTATACTTTAATTTTCAGGAATTTGTATAAGTAGCATTTTGAAAATATAGAAAGCAGTGGAATATCACGTATGGATTAACAGATGTTTAGAAGTGCATAGACACAAATTTTACCCCCGTTCGCACCCTCTAGATGGAATTTCAAAAAATCCTGAAATTACCTTCCAGGCATTTGTACAAGTAGTATTTTAAAGTAAAAAGCAGTGGGATATCTCATTGGGATTAAGAGATACAATTAAAAATTCCCACAACCTTTTTCATTTATCTCTTCTTCACCTCTTTTAGGAGTTGAATTTCGAAAAATCCATTCTTAGTGGTTGTATACGTCCTAAGGGGAAGCTATCCCTAAAATGTCATGTTTCTGACATAAAATCTGGTTTTTCTTTTCGAAATTCTCTTTTCAATTTTGGATAATATCATTTCGAATGTACGCGAACTGGAAAAAAATATATATTATACAAATGGGAATATAATGTGAAATAATCCACATTCGCCTATTGTTTTCACTTCTTTGACACTTTTTACTTTCTTTATCTTCTTCGTCCGGTGCGACAGCAATTATAGTCAGTTGGTTATACAAAAATAAATCCCTGCCATGCTATGGGATAAAATGATTACGAACTCGATAGTAGGAAAATCGAAAATAAACTGAGGGATGTGATCGTGAGCAGCCGATAGTGTAGATCGAGCCTTACTTTTCATAGATCACTCTACTCCACTCTACTCCACTTTACTTCACTATACTGCCATCATTTGTTTATCGTGTCTTTCTGTTGTAGGCCGAGTTATATCAAGACTGTTATGTTCTTCTCTCGTATGTTGCTTATTATATTGACTCTTTTATGTGTTACACTTTTCAAAGACATTTTATTTTTAGTCATTTTATTTCTATTATTGTCCGTATAGTTTTTTTTTCTGCTGATTTACGTGTTTTTCGTTACCCTTCATTCGCCTATTGCAAGTTTCCTTTTACGGTAAGTCTAATGTCCAAGCTCCCCATGCCTATCTATTTTTTTTACTTACGTGTCACTTATCTTGCCATCTGATTTTATCCCTTTAAGAGAGAACGAAATATACATGTTACATAATCGATAAGGAAAAGAAGAAAATTTATGAAAATAATAAGAAAAACTTGTCGATTAAAAGCTCGCTTGGTGAGTATCCACCGTTAGAGAGATGTTGGAACCAGTCGTTTTAATCTATTTTTGTTACGCGGCTAATGTAACATTAATTCGAACCACCTGAAAGATCTGAAGTGAAACTTTTGTATAACACGTTTATATTGCAGCAATCATAGCGTCGTAGTAACTACTCTGCAGATAGTAACGCAGAAAAGGGACCTTGTTTTACAGAATCTTTTGATTTATTTTTATGGAATGAGATGAAAATGCAGAGAAAGGGAATTTACATGTGTAAGAAATATTTCAGATGTTAAACTCTGCGAATCGCATAATCGGCGCGATCCACGTACCCCAGTCAGTATCCATTATAGCACGCGTACCACCTGTGTAGGCGGTTCCTGCTGTTCCCGCGGTTCTCGTGGTTCTCGCAGTTCTCCCAATCAACTCGCGCAAAACGCGTTTCTATTTAAAAGGCACAAGTACTTTTCAAGCTCCCAAAGTTGTGTGGGTACTGAACACGGAGCACAACGTTCTACCTACTCTGATCTCTTCCTAGGCCTACGTTTCTTCGAGTAGATAGCCACTATACAAATTCCTTCCTTCCCTGCTCTTTCTCTAAGTCGCTCTTCAAGTTCTCTCGACTGTATGTATGTAGTTATGTATATGTATATAGTATACGTATTTCGTCATTCAAAGAGAGACAGATGGCAGCAGGTATTGCAGGTAACATGTTCAGCTGGATGACAAATTTGATTCGGAATGTGTACTCGACGAAGCATACACACATTACTATCGGTTTTAATCGGAAACGCTAAAATTTTTACAAGTTTTTCAGATATTTCTATTGTTGATACGTAACAAATATTAATGAGACCCAGGCCCAACTATTTTTCAATGAAAAATCTCACCTATATTCTGAAAAGCATCGGTTTCCCTTATGATACTGTTCGAATATATTGCATGTACATTTGTATGATTCAAGTGTTTCGCAATACTCATTGATTACCTACCTTCTTGATCGTATACATATTTACATATGTATACTATACATACATGCATACGTTGAACAGCAATCGAAGACGCGGCGTGGAGATTAAAGGACAAGACGATGATCATTTTCAGAATGGACTGTGGTGCGCGCACACGGATATACATATGTATGTATGTACACTGGGCGAGACAAGCATTTCATTCCTTTCTCTTGTTCAGCCGCATTGAAATTATTGTTCGATGTCTTCTTTTCCTTACGCAAACGTTATTCTTTAGAAAACTGGATTTTGGAGAGATTCCTTCTGTTATAAATATCGATAAATACCATGTATCTCTATAGAAACTCGCAATTCAATATAAAATATACTGTTGCCAATTGACAATTTAGGTACGAAAAGTACCCACTGTACGATCTAAACGCGCAATAATGCTAGTAATTGCCGATCAAATAGTACACTTACACACACACACACACACACACACACACACACAATTGGTATGTTCGCCGCAATTGCAATAGATTTTCCAAGGACCGCGTTTGAGGATCGCTGTTTCATTGATGGAGGCCACGATCCATTCACTCCTACTTTCTCTCTTTTCCTCTCCAATTCTTGCTCTCTCATTCCCACTCTCTCCATTCGCGAACGTCTCGAGCAACGTAGCTTTTCTCTCGCTACTCTCTTATGCGCTCTCCTCCTGCTTCTGGAAACGAATAGATCCGACTCGAATTTTTTGAATTACTCCAATCGAATCCGTTTCGATTCGGTCGGATTGGATCGAATAGAATAACATTCGTGACAACATACATGCTCGAGTTACTCCGTTGACCAAACAGGACTAGTTAATTAGACTTTTTGACCTGTCTGTATATTCCGATTGTTCCTCCTCTCCTTTTTGGATAGAGTTGTATCGTAACACCTCGTACGAACACAAATTACATACTTACATATGTATATCAGGGTATAAAGGTGGATCATCACACTATCCTTCTAAACCTAAACACAGCTGGTGGTTGTCAGTTGTCGGTAACCGCGAAGCCATCGTGAAAATATTCTTCGGTGTGTCTTACACAGTACCTAATATTCTACATCTACTACATTGTTTCTGTAGCGATTTCACGGAGAAGTACTTCCGAGGGAAGTAAGGATCCTATTCCGTAAACAAACAATCAGTATCCAACTTGATTCGTAAGCTTGAATCTGAATGATATATTAAAGTTCGGTCATCCTTGTCGGTTGTCCCCGAAAAGGGAAAAATACAACAAGATTAGAGCAAACGAAACCTGTCGCTGGATAGAGACACTCGTCTTTCAAATTTCGAACGATCGTACGAGGCAAAGGTTAGAGAAAAATTCACTCATTGAAGAACCACTGACTTAACATGAATGGACTCTCGACGAAGAGAGGGGTGCTGCGCGGCTCGGCAACAGCAGAAGTGTGATACATGTATGTATGTATGTATAAGTGGGACTTTAATGTACGTACACATACATATGTGTATGTATGTATAATTGGAATCAGACCGGCTCTCTGAACTGGTGGATATACCTTCGTATACAAATTTTCCCGGCTTTGAGAGACAGACATAAATCACTCTAAATACGTGTGAACGAATCATTAATCTGATACGTAAAAATAGAGGAAATTTTCCAGATCACTGCACATCGAACATATTAGACTCGACAACTTTGACCCAGATTTCCCGAAATGTTTCAACTTGAACCAACTCGACTTGAACATGTCCTTCCTGCAATACGTCGGTGTAGATATATCTACATGTAGTGTCATTATCCACGTAATATTAACTACTCACTTCGTCAATTGTATTCAAAATTCAATCGGATTCGAACTTTTTTCTATACCATTAGGCATAGATCAAGAATATCTTAGTGTAGTAGGTAATATAGAGTTGACTTATAAGCTACAAAGATACATCTATGTACACCTGTTTCATCGATACGACAAAGAGAGCTTTCTATCCGATTACAGATTTTGAAACTGTATAAAATTAAAGAAGTTTTCTCCAAGTTCTTGGTGTACATAAGTTCATGTTTGTAGCACTCGGAGGGAGGCTACGCGTTGGCATATAAAATACAATTTCTTTACAAGTACCTACATACCAGATCATAGTATACGTATAGTATGTATGTATGTATATCAAAGTGTTGTTTCGTGTCGTTTATTTAACACATAATCATGTTGAACTTTATAAAATATACAATGAACGTTTCTCTTTTGTCTTTCTTTCAACGACAATAGAAACAGCAGCAGCAATAACAACAACAACAACAACAACAACAACAACAATGATAATATGTATAAAATAAAAGAACGTGGTGATCGATTGTGTTTCAGGAAAACTATATGCCGCGTTCGGAAAGCGACAAGGCCGTGTGATTGCTGCGGAAAGTGCTGGATTCGGCAGACAGTTTCGTGTATTAGCAACCTTACCTGTGCCGGAGAGTTTTCAACTTACTAGAGAATTGCGAACTCAAACATCCGGGCTGGCTAGTCCTCAACTGGTTTTCAGTCATTGGGAGGCAAGTTTTATCATATCGAGAACCGAGCATTCCTCTGTATTTTTTTCACTTTCCTTGATCGAGGACTGACCTCGCGTGTAGCCAACCGTTATTTCTATTACAATTAATAAATCCTTACCCTTCGGCTAGCGGGCTCCGGGTCGTTTGTGACCTATGCCTTGAATCTGGTTTGTGTCACAGTTATAAAACTGTACCGCTCGGGTCGTCTAATTTGAGTTATCCACAATTTTCCTTTTCTTTTAGCGATAAGCGAGGTCAAGATACAGCGAAGAAACATATACTTTATACAGTATTCAGTATACTAGCGATCAGGCAAGGCACATTAAAACAAGTGTTTCACAGTTCGCTATCTGTGGGTTAAACGACTTTACGTTCGATAATGTCGAAACGTATACCACCGTATTAATGTCCTTTTCTTCCTCCTCTTTCCCCTTTTTCATCATCATCATCATCATCATCATCATCATCATGATCATCATCATCCTCATCATCATCATCATCATCATCATCATCCTCATCATCATCCTCATCCTCATCATCATCATCATCATCATCATCATCATCATCATCATCATCATCATCATCATCATCTTATCCTTCTTCTTCTTCGATGTAGAGATTTTTATTGTAGTCGGTATTAAGTTTTTCTTTTATGTTGTAGGTAATTGAGCAAGATCCTTACTGGACACCTTCCACGGACGAAGAATATCTTCATTTCGGCGACAAAGCGGACAGCGGGAATAGAGCCAAGAAATATATAGATGCAGTCCGTCGACGCAAAGGTCTAGCCGTTGACTCTCAGCTTGTTACGCATGCGGAAAAGCAACGTACTCTCTCGAAAAAGAAATAACTCATTAGTAGTGTTTCATCCGAAGGTCGTTGTTACGTTTTCTCAGTCACCGGCACAGCTCTAGAAAAAATAACTCGAGAAAATTTGGAAATTTTCCAACGTAAACACAACATGTACGCCCCGCCCCGTTTAACTGTTTTGTAAAATTAATCAAGTAAAGGTGTGCCGATTATACGATATTACGACTCGATAAATTTCTGATAAAACTTTTCATTCGGTATATCATAGACAATTACCCTTTTTGTAAAAGAAGATCGTATCATCTGTTATACAAATATGTATGTACATATTTTGAACGGACTGTCCCTTGTCTGTTTACAATATCCTTCTATACGTCGACAAAGAAATACAAGCTTATAACATTGTATGCGAGGCAAGAGAATTTGAATTTTTTCGTTTTCGAAGAGTACCTCGCAACAGATGGAGCTACAGTCTACAGTGGTAGCTACGATGACCTACTGCGAAATTCAACTAAAGTCCAAGTAAAATATGTTATATGTACGATATGTATCTATAACAAATACAAAGTGGCATTTCGATCGATTTTGAATTAATCTTGTGTATTGTTATACTTATAGAAATGTTTATTTTAAATTCAAGAATAGAAAATTGAAGATTATTCTTCCAGATTTATTCAAGCTTTTCTCTTCATTTTACGTAACAAAGAGCACATAAAGTGATCTTCATTAAAAATTTTTGATCAATTCTGCTGTAACGTAGCGATAAAGTGATATGAAATCGTACATGTCAAAAAATTTTGTTATAAATACTAAAACAATTATTTTGTTGCAATTTTCCGTGTTAAAGGACGCTATAAATGTATAAACATCCGCAGTCTAATGATTATGATAGCATACACGAAAATGTTATTTTTTGGGAACATTTGCTGGCAGACAGAGGTCAGACAGACAACCATGTATTTCGACGGCATATATATAATTGATAAAACTGGACAAAAAGAAATATAAATTTAACGATATCGAATACGACGTACAATTGAAAGATAGCAAACCTGTTGGATATATTGCTTAAGATTATACCCATTTAGTATTCACTTATGGATACATTAAATTAAATGAACTTCTGAGACGCCAAACAAAAGAGAAACAACGTACTTTGTATAAATTATTCCCAACTTCAATATACTTTGAATAATATTTGTGAGATAAATTACAGACACTACCTCCAGAATTTATGCGCCGATCCGTTAACGCGTTTATCGGTTAATTACGGTTGAAACGTTGATAGAATGTGCATCGTAACTGATCACCGCAAACGTGCAAAAAACAAATCTGACAACGATTTACGTGTAAAACATACTTAGGCGCTGGACGCAATGACCCTTTCATCAAATTTAAGCGTTAATTTTCTTGTCTTTGTGAAGTCATAGCCTTTTTGTACAATTTATAACTCAAATCTATATTTAAATAAAAAACGAAATAAACCCATATATTTATTTTCTCTTTTTTTTTTCGTCAATCTATATAACGTGTATAGCAATTTCTTTATGTAAATACCAAAAGAATTTTAATACAGAAATTGTAACTTGTTTAATTAATCCTCGTTGAATCGAATCTTCTTCCCTTGAAAACCTTGCTTCATAAGGTCTTGTTGCTTTCTTCGTGCAGCCCAAGAAGGATGTAAATTTTCACTTCCCATAAAATTTATGCAGCTGTAATTTCCATGTACAGACGTTTCCTTGATCCTAGGAACATCTTTTTTCTGCATACAAAGCATTGTACCTGCCTGCTTACCACTATTTTCAGGATACAAAGTGTCCTTTTTATATACTTTTTGCATTTCGTTGCTTCTCTTTTTGCAAGTTTTATCCTTTTGCTCTTGCAAAAATGTTGAAACACCCAAACACGAAATGACCTTGTCCGAAGATAAGAAAAAGTCGTCTGCTCTTGTAACTGAGTCAAGCATCCGAGAAGCTTGCTGCTTGTTACATTTGTCATATTCGTTGCTCGCTCCCAGCTGACTTGATTCCTGCAAAATATCTGTGAATCTTTTAACAGTAGCCTCTTTGCTTACAACTTTGGTGTCAGACATTGCTTTCTGATCATTACTTTGGTCATTAATCCCTTTAGATTGTTCACTCTGTCTATTACCTTCTAATACACGAGATAACCTCGTTTCTGATAGCTTGTCATGTCTTGCATCCATTTCTGTATTCCACGGTTGATTTGTGCATTCTAATTGACTTACAGAGGTAACGCAATCTGGACCTTTTATGTCTTCTGTGTTTAATGGAGCATTCATTTTATTTGTAGTGTTTGGGAATTCTCTTGAATTCTTTTTACTGCAGCCACTTGCAAGATCCTTCCTCTTTTTTTTCGAAAAATGCTTCTTCGATGAAATGTATTCTTCATAATTTGGAAACTTCTTTGTAAATTCAATTATTTTAGTGTTTAAAGATTTGTAACGAGCGACTTTTACCATAGCCCTAGACTTAACGTCTGACTGTGAATACTGTAATATATCTTGCATCTTTTCCGAATTAACAATTCCAAATTTCGATATCTCATCGTCCTTGATATGTTTCAAAGCAAAAACCTCCCTCAAAAGTTTATCTGCTTTATTTTTATTCTTCTCTAATTGTTTCTCATTACCACGATTGATTTTTAGTTTTTTAGCTTCTCTAATCAATTTATTTATTACACATATACGAGCCTGACGAACGCACTGCCTCAATAATACAATCTAAAAGAGCAAAGAAACACAAATTATCAAACTATGTAGGAAAAAAAAAATAACTTTTAAAAACTATTAATTATATAAATAGAAGTTTTTTTTTCGGCTAGAAGTACTCAGAATACGGAAAAAGTTCACCTCGTTATTTATTTCCGTCCGGGCTGTGGTCACGATCATATTGTCAGCGAAATGGTCGGGCTAAAGCTTCAAAATAAATCGTGTATGGAGCACAGATGAATCGGGATAGTTACACACACCTTGTTGAATTTTTATATAATATATACATTTCTTTGCGTAATATGTAAGTATTAGTAAGTATCGAAAGTATGTCCAGTACTTATGTACTTACAATATGTACCTATTTACATAGATCCCCGTTGAAAGAATGCGTGCCTGTCACAGGAGGAATACACTACTAGACACTAAATAAATAGCTATTTATGTATGTAATACTTAGATATATTATATATTATATACATTCGTAAAAGCTGGTAAAAATAAAGCAACCCCATGAAACATCATGAAACATGTTTCAAATGGTATATACTGGTACATATACTTGGTACTTACTTCGGTACTATTTACATAAATCTGTCTGTATAGTCGAAATGATTGAAATGTTTAAATACTTCATTTAAGTCTACCATAAAGTGAACAGATTAGAATTGCATGAATAGGTATTGATATACATATATACATATATACATACATACATACATACATACATACATACATACATACATACATATATGTATATACGTACACTGTTGATACATGTTTTCAAACATTTTTCAATACACGTATAAAAATATTTATAATACGAATGACTATTTACATGTAATATACGTACGTACGTTGATTATATGACACGTTGACTAAATAAGCGCCCTCGAGTGACCGTACGTGTAGACACTGACGTTTTATCCGTTTTATTAGTCGCGTTGTAGAAACGTCACGTTTTGTGATGCGCACACTGGTGCAACGAGTACAGTTAACTTCTTTTCTGTAACTTGAATGTTAACGTAGGAGAAATTAATTTTTGGTTAAAAACGAAGCTTTTGAATTGACATTGCGACTGTGACGTTAAATTGTTAAAAGAGGGTTGAATTGTAACGAGGCCGAGGCCGAGAGGAGCTGTACCGTTTCTATGACCGTGACTGATCTCTCTCTCTCTCTCTCTCTCTCTCTCTCTCTCTCTTTTTCGCTCCGTACATATATGTATATATGCATATAACTTATATGTATACATATGTTGGCCACGTATGTAGGAGGTAGGTACGTGCGTACACACAATCACAATACGATCACCAGCAGTTTTACAGTTAGTGGTTTTTAGATGTTCTACTGACATGGAGGTAAATTACATGCACTCTAAGTAGTGGTTGTTTTTAGGAAATTTGAAAAACAACAAATATAACTTGAAAAGTTTCAGAGAGAAATCGTCGAATGACCTTGAATCATGGTCAAGCGATCGTTGGATCTTTTAACCCAATGTGTCAGACAGTCTTGGTTTTTAAATTAACAAGTTTCTTTATTTTACTCGCGGTAATTTATTTGCGTGTCATTACTTGAGTGATTCGATTTGTTACACATCTTCAGACAAAAATGCAAAAATTATGAACAATAACAAACAGTTTATGTGCTAGTGTTTATGCGAAAGGTTAGTATTTTTGGCGCTTGAGTGTTTTCGTCCAACTTTGAGTTTCTTCAGTGTTTATTTTTATAATAATGACACTGCGCCCAAGTCCATATTTTGATTTCATAATGCATAGAATATCTTACACTTTAATTCTTTGTGCAAACATTAAGTGAAAACTCTTTATTTACGGAAGTTCCTTTTTCTCCCTCCGTGTCGTATTCCTTTATTCGTTCATGTTCGATCGTATCGACCGATTGTCTCTCGTATCAACGTTATCATCAAACCTTACACGAATATAAAATTACCAATTGTTCACAACATGACAGTGTAATTTCTACAGTACAATAAGATACAATTTGTTTCGAGATTATCCTTCTTGTTATGTTATTTTTTAATTTAATACACATTTGTAATGTATGAAATTATTCTAAATCTATACTTCCATGTTTTCTAAATCTTTCTCCATACCGTATTACTTTGTCTAATCTTGGTCTATAATTTTAGGTTTTACTTAAAACAATCTTAGTAAAAGCGTTTTACATATTGGATCATATTATCCAAAAGAAGTTATAAGCAAGGATGAGTTGTGTTCGTTGTTGTTTGATTAGCGCTGGTCGCTTAGCATCTTCCAATCATATAGCTAATCATGGTAAACATTCAATGTGTATTTCTTCTTGCAAAGTAAAAGATTGTAATTCATGGAGAAATAATTCAAATGTCTTCTGTTTTAGTTCATAAAATTGTGAGAGTAGCAGTGACAAGATCGTTGACAATTAGTAGTACTTTAGGAAAAGCACCTACAGAACCTACTCCACCTGGCAAAGATAATAACACCGGGGCATCCTCTGTAGGTAACGGCGGAGGGAAAAAGAACACACTTACTTGTCCAAAATGTGGAGATCCTTGTACTCATGTAGAAACCTTTGTATGTAAGTAATACTGCTTGAGCAATTTAATGATGCGACCTTTTGTACCTAATCAGAATATAAAAATTTTCCTTTCTGTTTTTCCTTCTTTTTCTATTTAGCATCCTCCAGATTTGTAAAATGCGAAAAATGCCATCATTTCTTCCTTGTACTGTCAGAGATCGATTCGAAAAAAAGTCTCAAAGAAGCATTAAGACCGGATGATACTAAACAAGGATTCTATAGGAAACCACCGCCGCCACCAAAGAAGGTAACAGTTTTATTGAAGCATTATTTAAAAGAAAATATTTTCCAAAGATGACACAAGAAACGTAATTGCATCTGTATAGAATGTTTTTCTAAAAAACCTTTTTTTCGCGAATTATGTATATTTACATATGTACATACATGCGATGATAATGTAGAGTAACAAGTGTTTTTGGTGTTTTCAGATTTTTGAGTACCTAAATAAACACGTTGTGGGGCAAGAGTATGCAAAAAAAGTATTGAGCGTCGCCGTTTATAATCATTACAAAAGAATCTATAATAACTTGCCAGTGCAGAATTCGATGCAAGGATCTACAAATTCAACTGGTACACAAGATCTGAATCACCCCTTCACTCACAGAGGTCTTAAACCACGTAAATAACAACAGTTTCCCCGTTTTACACTTGATCCCATAGAAAAAAAAAAAACATAACTAGTCCGAGTTCAGGTTTTGATTTCAATAACCTGACAGAGTATTAAATTTGTTCACGTATTTATGCACTTGAACGAAAGAAATTTCTTGTTTTTCTTTATAGACTTATTGCATATTTCGACCATTGGGAATTCACTCGGTGTCGGATTTCAACAGTTTCCCGCGGGAAATGAGCAAAAATCGCCTGGCAATCAATCGGTTCCTGGATCGGATATATTGGATAGCAAGCAGCATCAGTTAAAGTTAGAGAAAAGTAATATTTTGTTGCTTGGCCCAACCGGTAGTGGAAAGACGTTGCTCGCACAGACAATAGCCCAATGTCTGGATGTACCTTTTGCTATTTGTGACTGTACGACACTAACGCAAGCAGGTTACGTCGGCGAAGATATAGAAAGCGTTATCGCAAAACTCCTCCAAGATGCCAACTATGTAGTGGACAGAGCACAAATGGGTATCGTATTTTTAGACGAAGTTGATAAAATCGGTGCCGTTCCTGGCATACATCAGTTGCGAGACGTTGGCGGAGAAGGCGTTCAACAGGGGATGTTAAAAATGTTGGAGGGCACGATTGTAAACGTGCCCGAAAGAAATAGCTCGAGGAAACTACGCGGGGACACTTTGCAAGTTGATACTACGAATATTTTATTTGTTGCTTCCGGTGCTTACAATGGATTAGATAGGTTAATTTCACGGCGTAAAACCGAGAAATACCTTGGATTCGGTGCAACACCTTCTTCCGAGAGCCCGGGACGGAGAGCTGCTAGTCTAGCGGATGTTGCGAATATGTCGCCTTCCACGGAAAAAGATAACAAAGAGAAAGACTTTCTGCTACAACAGGTCGAAGCGAGAGATTTAATTGATTTCGGTATGATACCCGAGTTCGTTGGCAGATTTCCTGTCTTGGTACCTTTTCATACTCTTGATAGAGATATGTTGGTCAAAATTCTAACCGAACCCCAAAATGCCATGGTACCTCAATATCAAATGTTATTTTCAATGGATAAGGTAAGGAGGGAATTACAGAGTTGCACTGATCGGAATGAATATATTCAGAATTTTCAATATAATCATTTGTCGATTCACAGGTAGAATTAACGTTCACCACAGACGCTTTACATGCGATAGCAACACTTGCAATGGAAAAAAAAACGGGCGCAAGGGGACTTCGAGCTATCATGGAGTCGTTGCTGTTGGAACCTATGTTTGAAGTGCCAGGTAGCGATGTGATGTCTGTTCATGTAACTGAGGGTTGCGTACGGGGCAATGAAAAACCACAGTACATTAAACGAGGCGATGCTACCGACGAGGAGTTACAAGCTCAACATATACACAATTAACAAATAATTCAAGCAAAAGATAAATCTCATATTTGATTTTTTCTTTTAAAATGCGAAATTACGCTTGGGATATCATTCTGTATAGAATCGATATATGAACAGAACACGATTTTTTCGACGCATGTCCTGCAAGAGACAAGATTTTTTTTATGTAAAATCAATGTAAACTGTTTGGAAGGATCTTTGACGCTATATTGATTTTTCAAATAGATGTGCGCGCGTATACATACATATACATAGTACATACATATACGTTCATATACGTTCCGATCGAGGCAGTCTCCTGTTTCTTTTGCTTTGGAAGTTTCATATACATATAAAACTGAACATTACAAATTTTCATACACAGTCTCTTAGATTAAATATATTTAGACTGCATCTGGAACAAAAACGGAACATTCGTGTCTTTTGCAAATACTCATAATGATTGTGTCGTAAAAGACAACGAAACCGATAATGCCTGAGCTTCAGAATCACAAGCCTTAACAACATAATTAAGATACGTCGGTATCTCACCTGTTTTGTTTTCAACTTTTAATTTAGGAGACGTAATTTTTAGAGAAATATGAAACTTTATGAATGAAATATTTACGGTTAAAAATCGAAGACGATATTAATGCGCCTATAGGTAAATGAAGAATTTTGTAATATATTGTACATATTGATAGTTTAGCTAAAGTGACGAAATTAAAAGTTTAGGAATTGTATACAGATACATAAAAGTAACTTTCAAGTAGAACTTATATTAGCGACAATTTTTTAATGATACATATATACACGTGTATGTATCATGTACATTATGCAGTAGTTTCTCAGTTAGTGTCACATCATTCGAGACCGTTGCGTAACATTAAGTAAGGAACAGTAAAGTTTTTATTCGAAACAACTCATCAATACTTAATTTCATCAGTGAGTCATGAATCGAATACTATTAAAGGGTTTGATATAGAACAACCACGACTGAACATCGGGATAGATTGCTAAGAATAAGACAAGCAGCGCGCGGGTTGAATAAATCCTAGAGAATACTAGTAATAGATGGGTTCGGTTTATCCAATTGAAACTAGTTCTTCAAACACACCTTTATTCGGTTCATTCTCCACTGTACGTATTACAAATCTGTTTGCAAGTCTAACAGTTCCTCTTAATGTTAGTTAGTACGTCAATCTTCTTAGAATCACCACAAAAGTGAAAAATATTTCAAACGAAATAGTATGTATTTCGATTTGTTTCCATTGACGAGGTCTCACTTATTCATTGATAATGCTCCTACCATTATACATACATATGTATACATATGTATAATGTGTAATGGAATAATTCGAATTTTTCTTATGTATTTTCGGAGACACGATCGGCGAGTTCTTACTACTCGACAAGCAGATGCAAACCGTAATAACAGAGCGAAAAATCACTCCGGCAAGACTACAAATATAGAAAGTGATAAATGTATACTTTCACCTTAAACAGGAGTAGTAATTTACCATTGATTGAGGAGCTATCGTATACGCGATAGATACAAAAAATGGCTGTGTAACGTATAACACAAGATGAAAAAGAGTAAATACACACAGGAAAGAGTCGGCAATCGTTACTAAAAATTAACTACCGTTTTATAAGAATGTATGTCAGTTTTTCAGGTTTGCCGAATTCATTTTTCTTTTTTTTAATAGTAATAAATTAAGCGATTCAACAGTCAAGTACAGTATATTTCTTTCTTTACTACCACATATTTTCATAATCGATCCGACGTTCTCAATAAATAGTACGAGTTCTTTAACTCAAGCATCTAATGTGAAGTGTATGGTACAGTTCGAAGCAATTTCTAAGAAGAGTATGTTTTTGTACTCATGATGTTCAATGACACAATGCTTGTAGCATTTTCATTACTAAGAAAGAAAGAAAGAACGAGTTTCAAACAATAGGTTCAATCAATTATATACGTGATAGTTTCGAAATTTGGTTTACTGTTGTCTTAAATAGGTTTACATTGCTACATAATGAACTGATTCAAATTAAACTGCTTGGAATTACTGAAAATTTTAAGTTATCATATACCACTGTTACTTGATCTCAACTATAAGGTCAATTGTACAATTAGTAGATGGAAAAAAGTGTTAATCGTATGTTCAGAATTACCAATCGGAAATAAAGTACAAACGTTATTTACCTCCTACATTTCGTTCAAATTCCAATTTGGAGGTTTCCGAGGCCCTTTTGATTTTAATGTTATTGTTCTTCCCAGTTCTGTCAGAATCCATTTCATTGCTCGTACTATTACTACATCTACTGCAAATTGTAAAAGAAGAGCTCCAAACCCTTTGTACAAGCCAAGAGGTCCTTCTGTAGAAATTATTGTACTGTAACAATCCCCTGCTCCACTGTATCCAGTCAATAACGGTTTAACGCTGCATCCTGTATCCAAATTATCGATGATAGTACGTGTACCCTGAAGGTGAAGTCTGTGAATCACTGTTTCCCATGGATAAAACAATACATCTGCCATAAATGTAGAAACCAATGCAGACTGTAGCTCTATATCTAACATAACTTCCTCTGACAGCAAAGCTCTGCTATATGCACCCTTAAAATATTACAGATTATAGTTCAGTATACAGACATTCCAGAAAATTCATCTATTTTACGATACATTCTTGTCAATCGATAACTCACTCGTGCTTCTTGGGAGCGTTTTTGCCTACTTTGCATAATATAACTGGTAACTCCATGTACAGCCGTGGAAAAAAGATACTTCGACACTCCGTAAGCAATAGTTGGTGGCAGAAGAGAATATATAGGAATCAATCTGCCCTTGTTGCTCACTTCGACTAAGCGAATAGCGCCATCACGAAAGACATCCAATATTCCAGGACTTTCGGATGCAATTTCAGCTCGTACTGTTTCAGCTAATGATGCAGAATAAAACGGTGTAGTCAAGCCTATGGAAAGACTGTCAAATTTTCCATTCATATTCCTTGTAAATAGACTTGAACACGAAATTTGTATGCCAATGTATCATTACCATTTCAGAAGAACATGTTGACCGAATGCTTTTAGAGAGTTGTTGCAAGGAATTTCCCTGGAATGAAATATCTTGTTATACATCTGCATTGTGTGTAGAAACAATTAAAGTATTTCAGACCTGTCAGAAAATGCTTCCTGAATATACAAGGTGTTTGGCTACTGATGTCAGACTAACAACAAGACGAAAATCAAAAATAACGAAATTACCTTAGAGGCTTTGTTACAGAGTCTTCATAATGTTGTGGAAGAACATTATGAAGAAAAAGGATTTTTGCGAACAATTCACACTTTATGAATTATGTAACTGGCTACCCCGTAGCATCAGATATGCTTTACCTGCATTTTCGACAATGAACACCTTGAATATGAAATCTTTAACGTAATTTGGTTATTCTTGATTTTCACCTTGGTGGAGCACGTAGAATCACTCCTTAAAGTTTACCAGTAATCACCAATAGCTAAATACCCTACGTACACACAAATTTATAAGCAACAAACAATATATTTTACAACGATCACCTTACTTTGGCCACAGTGTAATTTTAGAAATGATATCTTCTATAGCTAACATCATTCCCTTCACAAGCAAGACTGATCCGATTCCTTTCCATAAAGTGTTTATCCCCTGAGTCTGATGAAGTTGCACAACAACAGGTACCAAGGTAATTGGTATTATATGATACTTAGTCGATCCAGGATTTACTTGGCATTGTCTCCTTAGGACAATGAACGGATGAACTAATAATGTTTCTGTAATCAAACTTGCTAAACCACAAGCTGCTCCGATGTACTTTTTTAAAGTAATATCTGAAAGATGAAGAAATCAATTGAGATGCTATAGTTACATATTTCAATGTTTCAGAAGATAATAACAGAATCTTTAAGACACATTACATTACATTAGATAACTATTTACAATTATTATACATAATTTATTTTGATCCTTCTTGTTCTATCGAAACTTACCGTCAGCAGGAGGACTATCTTCGGCTAAGGGATGCACAACCTGAACATCCAAAGGACGAATAACCTCCTGTCCATAGCATGCATACGAAAAGTTACTTTCACTCTCCCAAGATTTAATAGGTTTTCCACGGTATACCACTTCGTAATTATCCAATCCCGCCATTGTATGATGCAGAAACAATTAAGAATCGTAATTGCACATTGCCAATAGTTAAACCGTTTATTTCAAACACATTTCGTTCCTTTTCGGTTTCAAAACGATACCACTGCATATAACTCCATAAATATGTACATATAGTTATTATTTACCATACATCAATTATGATGATTTAATGCGTGCTTAGGCTTACACCATAATGTACAGTATATACACTTATAGAAACGATTTAAGATAACTGTCTCGACGCAAATAGCAGCAACAAGCAGCAACAAATAGCGAACAATAGCGAATTCGGCAGCAGGTCCGGACACTCCACTTGACTCAACTCAAATGAGACAGAGCGCTGTGCCCGTTGTAATTAATTTAATGACAGAATCGCGCGTTAGGTGGTGTTGGCAGATGCCATATTCGAGCGTACTAGAAAGTGGGGTCATAGACCTCCGGAGCATGCGTAAGAGACCCCGTGTGTACGAGAAAGCGGGGCCATAGAACCCCTGGAACATGTATCAGATACCCCATGTCTGTGAGAAAGTGGGGTCATAAAACCCCCGGGCATACATCATAAGAGACCCCGTGTGTGTGAGAAAGCGGGGTCATAAAACCCCGGGCATACATCATAAGAGACCCCGTGTATGCGAGAAAGTGGGGTCATAAAACCCCCGGACATACGTAAGAGACCCCGTGTGTGTAGATGTATGTACATATTTATTTATCATGTATACTTATCTTATATTATGTATATCGTATATAGTTTATACATACGTTTATGTTTATATGTTTTATATTAAATATTTAAATAAATATATAAAGTATAGTATTGTATTTTATTCTCTCTCAACGCAGAAACAACTGTTGTGTTGGGTATCAAGGTTAGGAAAATATAATTCGATACAAGTAGGTATCGATACTTTTGTTACGATACCGAGCAAGTATCGATACCTTCATACAAAAGTAATTATGAATTAAAGTATCGATACCTTGGTGGTATCGATTCAACCCTACCATAAGACCGCGCAGTCAATTATGTGTACATGCTATGGTGTTACCACTGGTTACCAGCAATTACTAGCGTTATTAGCGTGTGTTCACAGGGTTCACAGTGTTACCAAGTGTTACTACCAGCAGTACCAGCCAGTTACTGCTAGTTACTACATTTTGAATGCCGGGTAAGTAATTAATAATTTACATATTACGTATGTATTTAGAAATAAATGATCTTAATGCAGTTTTGAATATAGTTCTTGTGGATAGTATTTTAGAGAGTATTTTACAAACTGAGTCCTCGGGCGTTTACCACTAGCGGCTATAAGTGCAGGTGGTGGAAGTATTGACAACGTGTCGCGGTGTAGTACGTTACAGAAATTGCATCAGCAAAATTATAGCATAAGAAAAAGCATAAGAGGAAAAGGAAAAAAAAAGAAGTTTATATTAAAAGGAAACATGTCCGACAAGAAGAGTCCAGATTTATCACCTGGTAAATATTTCTAATTTAACTTCTGTTCAACATATGTAACAAGATGGTTGCATTTCTAAGAAGTTCTGTTAAACACTGTAGAATTAATCATGAAAGTCAAATTATTATTCTCTCACTTGACGAGACGAGTAAAGAGTTTAAAGAGACTATATACCTCAATATGTATTACCCAATCCAGACCCACAATATTGAAAGAAGACGAAATCCTACAGAACTTTGTTTCAGATGCTATTTATACTTCTCAAAAGAATGGCAGCGATGAAACAGGCAGTGGTTCTGAATGTAATCCCTTTAAAACAATTTTAAAAGCAATGCGTTATGCAGGAAAGGAGCCATTCCCACCAATTTATCAAGATTCTCAAGAAAATGGTAAAAAGTATGAAATAGTTTCTAAGTCACAATTAAAAAAAGCACAAAAAATATGGATAAGAGAACAATATAAAAATGAAGAAAAACAAAAAAAGTTATTGGAGGATGAAGAAAAAAGGTTGAAAAACTTAGAGGAGGCTAAAACAATTGTAATTAAAAAAGACGATACTTTAGCACCTGCTACAGTTATAAAAATTCAAAAAAGCATTCAGTACACAGGTCAACGTGTAAAACTGTTTGGATGGGTGCACAGACTCAGGCGACAAGGTCACAGCTACTTTATAGATGTATAATTATTATTATTGTTATTTAATGATTGTCAATTAACCATTACATATTGTTACAGGCAAGGCATTGATGTTTATTACACTGAGGGATGGAACTGGCTTCCTGCAGTGTGTATTTAATGACATCTTATGCCAAACATACGAGGCATTAACATTATCTACAGAAGCTTCCATCGAAGTATTTGGAACACTCCAAATTGTTCCAGATGGGAAAAATGTATTGTACATATTACAACACCTAGTAAAACAATAATAAATGCTTTTCAAAGTTTTCTAGCCCCTGATTTTCAGGCTCCAAATGGACATGAATTGCATGTTGACTATTGGAAATTAATAGGTTTGTCTCCTCCTGGTGGTGCAGATTCTATTTTAAACGAAGAAGCTCTTCCCGATGTGCAACTGGATAACAGACACATCATGATACGTGGTGAAAATGTACAATAATCCATAGATTCGACCGTTTAACAAAAATCATTTATTTTAATCTTATTGCTTAATAATTTAATCAATTTATTGAACTCCATGTGTTTCAGACATCTCGTATACTGATTATGAGATCTGTCTTGATGCAAGCATTCAGGGATCATTATAGAGAAAATGATTACTGTGAAGTGACACCACCAACCTTGGTGCAAACACAGGTAGAAGGGGGATCTACGTTGTTTAAGCTGGATTATTTCGGGTAATCATACTGAAATGTTGCTCGTTTGTTTCCTTCTTGTTTCAAAGAAACTAATTCTGTTTACTATTATTTGACTGTTCAATTTTCATTTCCAGAGAAGAAGCGTTTCTAACTCAGAGTTCGCAGCTTTATCTCGAGACTTGTCTGCCTGCAATGGGTGACGTTTATTGTATCGCCCAATCTTACAGAGCCGAACAGTCTAGGACTAGAAGACACCTCGCAGAGTAAATGCATACATAGAATTCGTTACATCAATCTTTCGTAGCAGTCGTTGTCATTGAATTTCGAATGTATATTAAAAAGAAACAGAAAAACAAGAAATTCGTACAACGAAAGTTGCTGTAGAGTTTTCAAATTTTAGATATACACACGTGGAGGCAGAGTGTGCATTCATTACATTCGAAGAATTGCTTGATCGATTGGAAGATCTCATATGCGATGTCGTGAACCGTGTGCTGAGTTCGCCTCTTGGTCATCTCGTAAAAGAATTGAATCCTAATTTCAAAGTACCAAAGAAACCGTTCAAGAGGATGAATTACAGTGATGCGATCGAATATCTTCGGGCTAACGGTATAACTAAGGAAGACGGGACATTCTATGAATTTGGAGAGGTATCGATTAATCAGTAGTGGTGCATGTTTGCGTGCGTACATGCGTGCATGTCTCTCTCTGTCTGTCTCCTCTGTATATATATTCATAACAGTTTCTCTCGTTATTTTCAAATTTATGTTTCTTTTATTATCCGAAATTGAATAATATGAAGGCTATCGATTCAGTGATTGCTTCTCTCCCCCTTTCTTTTTAGGATATCCCTGAAATGCCCGAGAGAAAAATGACCGACGCAATCAACGAACCGATAATGCTGTGTAGGTTTCCTGCGGAAATAAAGTCGTTTTATATGCAACGTTGTGCAGACGATGACCGCCTAACAGAATCCGTAGATGTGCTTTTACCGAATGTTGGTGAAATAGTTGGTGGTTCGATGCGTGTTTGGCATTATGATGAATTATTGGAGGGTTATTCTCGCGAAAACATTGATCCGAAACTGTATTATTGGTACACAGATCAGGTGAGTGGCAGTGTTCGTGTTTCAATCATTAATCAAGTTTTCATATTTTTAACGAAGCGTACAAATTTTTATGCGATTTATTCAGCGAAAGTATGGAACTTGTCCCCATGGTGGATACGGACTGGGACTCGAAAGGTTTCTTTGTTGGCTTTTAAATAGATTCTGTAAAAGCGTCTGAGCATTTAGCCTTATTATTGGCGAATGTAGATATTCGATACATTTACTTCCATTCGAAACGGAATTACATATGTAACTACGTCTATACTGTTTCATAACATAGAACTTATAAATTAATAACGTTCTGATTATTATTTTTTATGTGGATTATATTGTAATAGAACAATAAAATAAGGGTGTTTCTTTTACAATCGTTTTCATCTGTATTTTCATTGAGTCAATATATGTACATATTTATGGAATATTACGTAATTTAGTGTTCACCATAAACATCTTTTTACATGGTAAGCTCTTAAAAATTTATTCCGTTACAATGTGAATACGTGTAAATAGAACTGTACATCGTAACGAGCAGTTAACTACATAATACTACAATGAACCTAAACATATGTTTATATGCATATGTCTATATGCATATTTATTTATTTATTTATTTAACACTCACTATCAACAATTTCAGACTAAGTTTGCCATATTCTCGTAAATTTTACACGCATTCGAATACAGAAATATACATTCTACGCATAAGAAAATTATCATTGGTGAGGTATTACAATGTTTGGAAAGAAATAAAAACAATGAGCAGTTGCTTTCGAAATATTTCACTGTTTTAGAGGAAAAATATGTGTTATGAATTTGACGAAAAATTGCACTTAACGAAACGGATACTTTTATACTTGTGATTCAGCAAAGAATAAACTTGTTTGTCATACAATCTCGTGCAAGAATAATTTACGAGCAATATACAGATTCATGTATTTAATAGCGTTTTCATTTAAGTGTTTTGTTTATAGGGGAATAGGTATGTTTTCATTATTCTAATATAAAGTGTGCACAACACAGTCGCGTTCGGGCAATTGACGAACTTTCATAGATCCATCTGCACCACAAGAAAATAAACGTCCTGCAGAATCAACGTGTAACTGCGTCACGCCCTGAAAATTTTATTGATGTTTGTATTCAGAGAAACACATACACATTAATTACATCGAGACAACTTACTTGTCCAATGTTTTTGAAAAAGCTGGACCGAGGATGTTCTGCGGGAAAAGAGTAAAGAAGAGAGTGGACGGTCAAGCCCCATATCTGAAAGGAAAAAAAAAAGAGTACAGAGTTGTTACTAGAATTGTTTCTGTCGATGATAGATGAAAGAATCGTAACTAGCGCAGACATGTAGAGTTTGTTGTTCCGAAATATTATTTCATTGCTGCATAACTGCGAAAAGTATCCGCCAGCAAGACAGACAATTTTCTCGAAGAATTTCATAAGCAACGACAGGTATCACGTGTCTGTATCAGTTGTAGATATTATCAGATAGAACTATACGCTATTGATATGTATAACCTTGATGTCACCATCCCCAGCTCCGCTCACGAAAAATTCTTCGTGTGGGTCGAGAGCTAAACACTTAATGGCTGATTCATGAGCCTGAAAGCGATGTCGTTGTTGTCGCTGTCGAACGTCGAATATGTTTATATCTCCTTTTTTCCCTCCACTGATCAATAACTGATGTTGAGGCGCAAGAATCAACGAGCTGGTTCCTTGCTCGTGGCAGGTAAAACCTGAGAGAAAAGGGTACGATATAGGTAAGAAGACTACGAACGGAAAAAACGATAACCATTGCACTTATAGTATACTAATTGTTGTTGTCGTCATAACTATGCTTGGTTGACATGGATAACGTACAAAACGACAAAATATATGTATAACCCATCGAAGTCGAAGTCGTTATTCGTACCGTGAATCAAAGATTTATTTTGTGGAAGCAGAGTATCCCAAAGCGCAACGTTACGTCCTTCAGACCCATGCCCAGCAGTTGCTATTAAACTGCAAGCACCGAGGAAGACAAAATCCGCTGTTACCTTGCTATGGCACTGATAGTTCTACAAGGAAAAAAAAGAACAAACAAACCGACGCATCGTTAAAAGATAAGCACAAAACATAAACGTGCTTAGCTATACATATATTTAGGTATTATTCTTTGGTGTGAAAAATTCTTACGAAGAACGGTCGCGCGGTTCCTTCCCTGCATGCTACTTGAAACAGACTAAGATGCCCGTCGGAATCAGCGACACCGAATTTGTTTCCGTGCTGTGAAAAACGTACACGAGTTACTTTTGCGAAAGTTCCTGGTTGTCTGGGAGTCGCCACAGCCGTCTGGTGTCCCCATTCCCAAAGCGTGACCGAGCCATCTTGAGAACCAGTCAGGTCTGTTTGCGGTTTCGGCATCGGCAGTAGAAAAATTTGTTTGTTTAATTTCACGAGAAAGAGTAACTAGGCAATGTTTCGAAAACTGTGGCTTATAACTAGCTGACAAACAGTATGCTTACACAGCGGCAAGAGTGGATGCGACGAGATTCTCCTTATGCCATCGATTTTATGCTTCAAAATCTGTTTGAACAAAATACAACTATATAGTATTAACTGGAGATTGTGTGTGTGTGTGTTGTCAGTAATTTATTTGATCGCTTCGCAAAAATAACAAGTACATTTACCAAATTTTAGTGAAAATTCGTTAACGAAAACGTTAGCGTACGTGTATTAAAATGCAACGAAAGAAGAAAATAGAGACAAAGAAATAGGGCAAATGTATGCTTAACACACACGTATGTATGTGTGCATATACATATCCATACATATGTATATGTATATGTATATGTATATACAATAAGGGTGTCCCAAAATAGGTGTAAGTCCTTGAAAGTAGTGGTGATTTGAAACAACTTTTTTCCTTCAGCGAAAAAGTTCTCCGAAGCTTTGTTAACGAGATATTAACGAAAAAATCTCGAGCAATCGGAGCGTTGGCTACGCGTTGCGCCTGTACTACAAACAAGCAAGACGGTAGGCATTGAACGGAACTGCGTAAAGTCTTTTTCATTTACTATTCTGCACAGTTTGTTTCCATTAATGGTTACTTGGTTGTACGTAGTAAATACAAGCGTAGCGTGGGAGCTCAGCCGGCGTACACACTCTCTAATTGATCGGGGTTATTTGTTAATACATATCTCGTTAACAAAGCCTCGGAGAAGTTTTTCGCTAAGAAAAAAGTTGTTTCAAATCACCCTAGGAATCACCACTTTCAAGGCGTTACAACGATTTTGGGAAAATCCGCAACATGGATATACCTGATGCAAATAGACATTAAAAAGTCCTTACTACACTCCTTGTAATCTAAAGCTTCATTTCCGAGATATTAGCAGTTAAGAAACGAACTCGACTTGGCAGTTAACGATCAGACGTACTTACGCGCAGACGAGACACTGTCAAGAAGCAGAGAGGCCAGTGACTCGGGTCGTGCGCTTCTTGACTGTGTCTGCGCGTACGTATGAGTTCCTTTACATAACTGTTAATATCTCGGAAACGGAGCTTCAGATTATAAAATGGCAAAGGACTTTTCCATTTGTATTTGCATGAGGAATACGGGACACCCGGTACACATGTGTATGTATATATATATGTATATTACCTACGTCCTACGTAATATGAAAGACTCGTTCGGTTGGACTAGGTATATGTTTAAAAAAACGCATGCTAGGTGTAGAAAGTTGTTCGTTGCCTTTTCGACATTTATTCGAAAAGCTAAAGCGTAGGACTAGATGGTCGTTCTGTGGACGTACATGCATCGACTCAACACCGATCGATCGATCGATCAGATATACTTAATGTCGCAATATTTGTCCTGTTCGTTCGCATTTTCTTGAATTGCTCTTCGTTGCTTGCTTTCATTACGCGTCGTTTTATTATCCGTTCACAGATACGCTCGTCTAGCCCAGTTTAACGGTTGTGGCGGAAGCTCATCACGATCGGTTGTGGTCTACTAGATTTCAAAATGTTCAAACGTTCAACGCGACAACTGGGAATTTCAACGAATGTCAGGTTCCTCTCGTTTTCTTCTTGTCCGCGCGTGATAGAGAAATTCAAGCAACGAATGTTACATTGAAAGCTAGTAGATCCTGCGGCGTTTCAGGATTTCGAAACTATTAGAACTTTGATCCAACGCGAGATCCAATCGTAAGCATAGTGGCGGTAAATACTACAGACGACATTGAAAAGGAATTAAATCCTTAAAGTTTCCATATACACGGAGGGAACGTTATTTCGGCATGCAGCATCAAGGGAGAAAATTTCTTGATTTGTTATATTCTTATTGATCGCTCAAGTTCTTTTTATCCTTGTAATTAAAAGGGTATAGCCGCCGGATAAGGGGGTCAAACGTGCCCTTAGACCGATTCGGATTTATGATACACCATTCGATAGGTTATAAAAGAAAAAACCTGTACCAAGTTTCAACCCTTTATCTCGGGTTTTCCTCGATTTCTCTTATTTAATCGCATGCAATAATTCTATAAAAAATCGGATACATAGTACTCACTAGGGCGCATAATTGAGAATTGTTTGCAATTTTTTGGTTGACAATTCTAGCTGTAAAGAACCAAAAACGCAAAACAATGCCGAAACAAATGTTTCTCTTATATAAATCTTAGAGCGACTACTTTTATATAATTATAATAGCAATATATCATCATAAGTATTGTCCTGAAATATTTGGAGATTGTTTGGTAGGGTGCGTCGTACTGTTAAAAATTAAAAAAAAAAAAAAAAAAAAAAAAAGTTCAGCATTCTTTTGCGTTTTTGATTTTCAACAACCAGGATTCTCAACCGAAAAATTGCAAAAAGTTCTCAATTACGAGCCCCACCGAGCACTATCTATCAGACTTTATTTACATAATTTTTGCATGCAATTAAAGAAAGAGAAATAGAGGAGAAACAGCACTTTTGACCCCCTTATCCTGCTATAGGTACCCTTTATACATACATATACATATAGACATATGCATGTATTATATGTATGTGCATCAAGTAAGTTTCGACATAGAAGTAGACGTTAAATTTACATTCCATGGAAAGACAATTGTAGGATTAGTACAACATAACGATATAAAATTACAAGAATACTAATGGTGGCAACGTTAAACGCAACTACTACGCAATCATCGGATTAAACAATCTCAATAACGATTAACTTGGAAAAACAAGAAATACAGACAAACAAAAGTTTGCAGCAGAACTCGAAAACTTGGGTTCTGCTAATCACAGCATGCTCCTTCGCGATATGCTGTCGTGTGATTATTTTTACATTTTCTCACTATTGCTCCTATAATCTATAACACAGAACGGTCGCTCGTTCGTAACATTCGTAAGCGATTGTTCATGTTTGCATCTTTCAGCAATATACGTACTTTCCCGTAAAAGAGCTTTCATTCAAATTGTACGAACATGAAATAGACTATATCGATGAATAGTACACGAGATAATAGTTTCTTATTATTGACTGTCACGTTTCAGCTGTTGTACATATGTAAGTACCTATGTATATACTTTGTATGTCCGAGAAAAGAATTATTCTAATGCGCACGGCCCTTTAGATTATACAATATTAAATAGACTGCGGATTTTTATGGAAAATAATATTTTATAAAATAATTCATAAAGACGTAAGAGTGAATGCAGGAATTTTTTTCTTCCTTTACTTTAAGTAAACGTACGACTCAGTTAAGAATAAAGGAGACCACCCGTTGCATCTAATGAAAGTACAAAGTAGTCTTTTATTGTATTTTACAGTGCTCTAAGGGAGCTATAAATGCATAAAATCCGCAGTGTGTAATTATTAGTTTTAAGGGTGTTTTACGGAACAGTTAAAGCTGTTTGAAAAGCCAATGAAACGTTGGTCTTAGTGTATTGCCAAATTAATTCCGGAATAACGATATGTGTAAGGGAAATTTTTATTATTTTGGCGCGTCGTTTTCCGTTCAAGTTCAATCGATATTTTAATAACGCTTCAACGATATTTTAAGTATCGAGATATACCGATTTCTTTTTTATCGAAAAACAATTAAGATATTAACCCGTTCTCCATTTGTATCGAAGTATGAAGGCGAAACACACGATTGAACGGTGCGAGGGATAACAGTGGGTGGTACAGTACCCTTACGATATTACGAACTAGAGCGAATGCTGAATGATTAGAAAGTAGATAAATAAATAAATAAATAAATAAATAAATGAATAGAGGAAAGAATTAGTGAACAGATATCCAAGTGAACAAGTAATGATTCAATAATAATAAATAAGAAGGGCGTTGATGATGATGATGATGATGATGATGATGATGACGATGACGATGATGATGATGATGATGATGATGATGACGACGACGATGACGACGACGACGACGACGACGACGATGACGACGACGACGACGACGATGACGATGACGATGACGATGACGATGACGATGATGATGATAAATAATGGAAAAGAATTCGGGGAAAATGAAAAGAAGAACCGATTGCGAAACTGGCACTAAAATACTAATATATTATTATGCAGGCTACGGTCTGTTAGAAGTTAGTCTCACCGGCTGCAACAAGTGTTTGCTCCTATCGGCAACAAACTGACAGAAACGCAGGTCGTGGGAGCCAGGAAAAGCGGGCATCCCCTTCATCTGAGCGAGCGAACGAGCCACCAGGTCAGTGACGTCGGTCAGACGCGAACCAAGTTAGATGTTAGGCAAGCATTGAACAAGGAACATGTTGTCTGTCACCAGTTGTGCTACTCTGACGCGACCCAGTGCGACCACTACTCAACGGCTTAATCAACCCAACCACGGCTGTCAAGGCTTTCTTCATTCTTAGTTAGATCATGAATATCTCTTTCCATAGTCTTCGTATTTCCGTCATATTCGACTTTCCAACCGGTTATAGAGCACGGCAGCAAACGCGAACGAATTTTCCATATTTTTACGATCTTTCTCAAGAAAAAAGCCTCAAACTAGCCGCGTTACAGGCACGCGTCTTAATGGGTGATCCATAAAATGCAATTGTTAGTTTCTTTTTTTTTTTTTTAATTTTCCAATAGCTTCCGCGTAAGAGAGAAACAAAGGGTGTTGTGAGTCAATCGCGTTGCTCGTTACGCAATCTTTAACAAACCTTTTTCCGGGATGACTCGAAACAACACATGTACATACATATATACATATATACATATGTATACGATAGGTAATTTCGTACTTCGCGTCGTAGATATTCAACTATGTACACTTGAAAATACACGTTATTCATTCTTCTCAACGATTATTCTTCGTTGCGATTACTAAAGCGTGCTACGATCGTTTCAACATTTTAACGAGGAAAAGATGCTTGTATATACCCTTGACCGAGAATTTCGACTTTTCTTTGCATTTCGAAAAAGAACAATTCTGAATGAAGGAACAAGGGTTCTGCATTCGAATATTCTTTAACCCAAACATTCGTGAAGTACGTGACGTTACGAGAGAACGGAGGAAATTTCTAGGGTATATGAATATACATATGTATAATATGTATATACACATACACATATGTATGTATAAAAGGACACACAAAGTAGAGAAGATCGGATAAGTAAAATATCAGAAACATCTGGGTCAGGTCGGAGGCAGGGAGGTGATACGTGAGCTTGTCAAGTTGTCAGTAAACAAACATATGATCGATATTTGAATTGTTGCGAGTTACGTATGTACGTACGATGTATATGATAGTTGATCAAACAAAACAGATTTAAAGATTAACTTACCACACTAGCTCCTCGTCCGCTTTGGCTTGCGATACCCGATTGAGGCTGAGGACTGTTAGTTTGTGGACTTTGAGCGAGCAACGGTCGATCTGCTGCTGTCTAAACACGAAAACGAACACTTTAAAATAGGAGCAAAGACACAATGACATCCTATGAGAGGTGGATTTCAGCAGCTATGCTTACCTGAATGACCAAGAAACTGGTTGGTTGTACTGGTTCCGGTTCCGGCTGTTTATTTAAATTAATCAGATCGAATTCGCATTCGTCTTCCAACCAAGACGGGAGCTCGAGCAGTAACGATATATTCATTTCTTGAACTTCGCGAGGAGTAGCTAGAGCCATCAAACCTGGATTCACCTGAAAGATCGATCGTAAACGTTCGATATTAATACTTTTGTCCCTCGCTTAAAACAACCTGGTCAAGGCGGAACGGTGACGTAACGAAGTTTAACAAAAAAAACCTGATTCAGACAGAAGGCACTGATGCTGTCCTGCTCCTTGTGAATAATACGGACGGGCTCGGGTAAGCTGGTAGTTCCGCTATCACTACCTTTGTCTTCCGTCGTTGTTCCACGATTCAGATTATCGATCGCAGTTTGATTGCTATCTAGTATCGACGATAAGGATCTCCTTTTGCCGAATACAGCGCGAATGAATATGTCCTGTACCGATTCTTGTCTAACCAGAAAACACCACAGTCGATTGGCCGGAGCTGCTGATGCCAGACGTGTGCTAATCAAAAGTAACAGAATATTAACGAACGGCATTCGCGTGAAACACGTTGTTCCGTTGATTTCCGTGATCTTACTTGAACGGTGTGTTGCCTTTCTCGAGTAGCGATCGATACTTATGTATTGCCGGTTTTCCCGGCGTAGGTGTGGGATCGGGTGCACATCCAGGGATATAATTAATTGGCAGTGGTCCCTTTTTATCCAATTCCTCGCGTAATGTTTCCTGCCATTGGGCTACCACGGCCAACGTTCCATGAATTAGTGGACTGCTGACAGGTAATTCTAAAAGAACGACAGATCGAATGAAATCAGTTGTTTGGTTGTTGGCATCATGTTTGCCAACGTCGCATTCCATTTTTGTCTCTGTTAAATTACCTTGCATCTCTATACCAGCGACGTTTAAGAAATCCTGGAGTTGTTGTTGCAGTATCTTGACTATAGCTAATCTCATCACGCACCAACTATACGAGTTTGGATTCGAATGCTCCGTATTGTCTTTTGGTTTGCTTTTTGGTTTCGAATTGGTATCGAATACGTCTTCTTCGTCTTCGGACGAATCCAAATCCGACACAGCCGAATCTGACGAATCGTAATCGATTTCGTCCGCGTACTCGCTATCTATGCGTGGCTAACTCGACACAACGAAATAGAAGAAAAAAAAGAAAGAAAGACAGTAGGTAAACACTCGAGATCCATATTTATAACGTGTACCGTCGTATGAAAATGACTTACCTTCATTAAAAAATACGAGACCATGCTCATTTGAGGCGATACAAACTGTTCTCTGTACGTAGGTTTGTCTTCTTTCATGTTTGGCTGCTGTCCCGTAAACTGACCCAATAATTTCATGTTCAATTTTACACGTTGCTTCGTCAAAGACGTCATAGTGTTCCATACAGCTCCCGCGGTGCTTTGCGTCTCGTTTGAGATACCGTCGCCGGCTCTTTCTACTATTGCCGTGCCCGTGCCCGTGCCCGCCCCCGTTCCGCAATTCTAACAATCATACGAGAATACACGGCAACGGGCAAGAATATCAGTATATGTACACGCAATAGACTAGGTTAGATAAGAACCCCGAAGGGTTGAATTTTTTCATTCGTTCAGAATCAAGTGAATGCAGAGGAAATGTGTCATCTGTACCTGGCTGTTTGTGCTCGCGACACGCAATAACTTTTTAACTCCACCTCCGAAAAGACAAGACCAAGTGCTGTTATCGAAACGTTGTCCCACGAGTCTGTAAAGGATGTGACTGTCGCAACTCCAAAGAGCATAAACGAACAAGCTCATGTAGGTAGCAACGAAAGTTTCGCAGAGAAGAATATTCAATTTTGGCGTGTCCTCGTCTTTCTCGCGAGCCAATAAAGCCCGCAAGTTGGTCACGCCGGGCCACTTGGAGGGCGTCGTGGTAATGCATACGCCATCGTCCGTGGAATATCGTCGATGGTGGCGATTCGAAGCTACCAAGTGCCCACCAGAGAATGTTTCGATTTCGGCAACAGCTGGAAAACTACGCAATCGAACTGTGGGTTATACTCGAAATGTTCAAACAACCAATTAATGCTCGTACCCGTACTCGAAATTCATAACATTTACCTATCCGGCTGCTGATGCTTCATAACGAACGTATCGGAATCGCAAAGTGATTGATAAATACAAGCGCTGAGAGCGACTGCTAAATCCCTCATTATAAATACTTCGCAATAATGCGTGTTTCTCGTTGGCATCGGTGGTTTACGTAACTCCACCAATGTTTGCAACATGTCATGGGCAAGAGACTGGAAAAAGAAAAGTTTGACAGTCGATACGCGTGTGGAGGGTAAAAACCAGTGAAAAACTGCGTCCACGACGCACAACAGACTCAACACGCGAACCTGCAAATGTCTGACCGGATCTGCCACGACGGTTTTGTTGCAAGCTACACTGGCGCTTAGCAGAGGAAGCGTGGTTGGGAATGGTAAGGGACTGAGTAATTGTTGTTGTGTCTTCTCCTGTTGCAATTCTTGCAATAAAAGAACAAGTTCCATTCTTACTGACGCCAAACCTCCGCCCGATGCTCCGTGCAACGAACAGTATGACAATAACGTTCGCAACAGTGTTTCATTTGCTGTAACCATCAACATCCATGTTCATATGAATGTACGATACATTTTTACGAACAATTTCCTTACCTTTTAGCCATTTTTTTCTTCGAACGGCTCTCTGAACCTTAGCCTCAAAGTCCAATTTGTCGGCTACTAATATCTCGTGTAGCGTTGGTTGTTCACCAGGTCTGCTGTACAGTTGCACGTCGTCCACCATACCACCACCCTCGTCTAGAGGTAACCGACGACAACATTTCAATGTCAGTACAAACATTAGTAGCCACAATTACAATGAAATTTTCACTTTTCATCCTTACATTCAGAAACGTTACTCGCTTCGTCATCCGAGTTGACGCTGTAACTGCAAAGTTGTCTAAGAGCATCTACTTCTCGTTCAAGCCAAACGTATAATTGATATCTAAGCTGTCCCCCGTCCACCTCGAAACCGGTGGCCAACGTTGACAATTCTTCCATTAGAATTTTCAAACAGGCCACAAATTTTAATTGCTGTGCCATAATGTCCAATTGAGATGACGATTTTCTGCTCTTCCCTGCGAATAATTGTACGAAACAGACTTTTTCTACACTGTGCAACACTCTAAACGACGACGACGATGACAGAACGGTAGGCCCAAACAACTCACTCACCTTCTTTTTCCGTTAATTTGGCGTCGTTACTTTCTTTTTCGTCTAGTTTCATGCTTAAAGGCGGACTATCGGTATCGTTATTTTCGGCCACATCATCATCCCAATTTAACACTAATTCTTCCGCGGTTTCGCGATTCAGAGGTTGCGACCAATCGATCGTATCTAACGACACATTATACGTATATACATACACATATGATTGAGGTCTAACACGAATTATTATCGAAGAAAACAACTATATCTGTACCTCCATTCTCGTTGGCTTTTTTCGATTGATCGTCCCAACTTATGATACCCGTGTCTATCTGAAAATCTTGCTTTCTTGACTTGCTTGGACTATTCATCAGACCTTTGAAGGTAAATTGAACAAAAAAAGATTGCAGATATAACAAAGACTGAGAGAAAGAAAGTAAAAAGAAATAATCATGTATACAAATCGGATAATAATAATAATACTTGGAGATAGTACTTACTGGGTGAATCTTCGCAATTAGTGTCCATCACTTTGCCGGGTAGCTTTGAAAGAACTTCGAGAGCAAGAGCAGGACAGCCTGCTTTGAAATGTGCGTGAGCTGTTGTAAAGTACAGCTGCCTTTCTAAAGGAGTAATACTGTCTTCTAAAGTTAACTGCTTGTCAGGCTGAGTTTTCGTGTCCGCGACATAACTAAATCCGGATATGACCACCGAATGCCCCTTTTTTTTATCCTGGGCGGTGGATGCGATATGCTGCCTGATCAGCAAAGGGTGTGTCCGGAGATAGACGTAGAAATTGAAAACATTCGGATTCGCTGGAGTCAAGAGAGGAAAAGAGTAAAGACGTGTAATTAAAAAGAATTAAAAAAAAAAAAAAAAAAAAAAAAAAAAAAAAAAAAAAACGGGACGGCGGCGGAGTAGAAAATCGATCGTTTCTTCTTCGTTACCTGTTGTGCCCTCGGGTTTGTCGGATTCGTCGTTGTACTGTGGATGCAGGGTACCGACGTTTGTCAAAAGCAACGTGTTGAGCGATCCTGCATAATCTTTGAGAATCCAGAGGGCCATGCTACGCAAGAATGGATCCGGATGAGATTTGTTCATATCCTGATTTTGCCCGTCCTTGTCGCAACCCAAAATTTCTTCGTACAGCAGTCTTCTCATGTTTGGAGAGGTAGTATCATCCTCATAGAGCCTAGCGATGACCATCGCCAGCTGAATATCGTTCAATTTGTTCAAACACACGTCGATGGCGTCTTTGAGCGCACTTGCTAGAAGAAAGAAGGCTGCAGCATGCTCGAATCTCTGTTTACCGAGCAGGGCGAAAGCATTTTTCAAGGCTGCTTTTCTCCAACGATCCTCCGCGAAATTGTTCGCAAAGAAGCTGGTCATTCTGTCGTCTCTCTTGTTTCGAAAAAGTCCCCAAACAAGATTCTTCTTTTTCATGGCAAGGTAGTAGAGCGCAGCATCGAGAGGGTCTTGCTTTTGTTGGTAAGCCGCTTTCGCGATTTTTTCAACGCACCGTTTCAGCACGGTGTTGCTCCGGATCCACCAACCTACACCAAGCTCTTTCAGTACGCTCCATTTCGGTTGACTCTTTGCGTAAGAAGGTATCAAGCCTAGCAGTTCCTCTTCAGACTCGGAATGGAATGCCCAGACGAGATTGTTCGAGGATATACCCTGCTTTTGGAACTGTGCCCTTTGTGCCAGTGGAAGACAACGAATCAGGTAATTGTAATGCTTCATGGCCAACAAGAACCTGAGGCCACAGTCGTCCAATGAATCTGTCGAGACTGTTTCACCGTCGGGGATGCCGGTCAAATTTTCCTTCGCGATCGCATTTTTTGCGGCGTCTATCGCGAACCGTTCCGCGAAGTCTACGTTGCATGTCGACACGGTATCGGCCAGAGCAAGCAGATGCATTTGATCGAGACTCGAGAGACCTGGTAAATGAGTGTGCGTCAGCAGCCGCGAAAGTAATCTACCTTGTCTTGGCCCAAAGTGAGATATCCCTTGTCTTTCCGGAACCGAAGAACGCCTGTCCTTTGGCCGCGAGCAATCGTAATCTTCTTCCAGCATGTCGTCCAACGACTCACCTTCGTCCAAGTTATTGTCGAACAGTTCGTTGTAATCGTGTTTGTCCTCGATTTTATGCTGATGCGGCAGGTTCGTTTCTTTGTCCGCAATCAACAACGTCCACAGGGGTAACGGAGATATCGAGGTTATCTCCGCGTAATCTAATGTAAGCTCTTCCGGGATCTGAGTGGTTGAACCTCTGGATTCGAGCGGCGACGTGGTACCCATGTAACTGACCGACATTGTCCTTGACCGTGACCATCCGCCACCCCCGCTACCGCTACCACCACCTCCACATCCACCTCCTCCTCCTCCTCCTCCTCGTTGTTTCAAACTCTCGTCATCCGCCCTCAACGGACATGAACTTCCTATGCATCTCACCAAATGGGCTAGTATCGCCTTCACCCATCGGATTTTACCGGAATTCAGCAGTTCCATCAACTGTTTCGGATGGTACTGAGGCAGAACCGGACAGGCGATCCGCGAGGCCTCGAATAAACCATAATCTGGCATATAGTCGAAATTGAGATTTTCGTTTTGCATTCCTCGTTTCTTTTTCGCATCGAGCATCGTCAAGTTGATACTACTGACGCGTGAAAGATGAGGCATAGAAGACACATTTGCTAACCGTCTCTGCGACGTTTCGTGCGCCAACGTTCGTAGATCTTCGTCCCGTAGATTCCGACTCGCTTGAAACTCGTCCGACTCTTGATGCTGTAGATTCGAATGAAAACAATCCTTTTTCGGATTCGGCTTCCACTGTGAATAAACGTGCATCTCCGAATCCATACCGACCACCAAAATGCCATCCCTCACCCAAGATATCTGCATAGGCAACGGCGGAAGACCATCCGCTGTGGTCAGCTCAATTTTTCGTAGTTTCATCCAACGAATTTCGTCGACAAATTGAGGCTGCGCCAACGACGAAGCTTTTCGTAGTATCGGCCGATTGTTACTCTGCGATTCTTTCATCGCTTTCATATTTGCCTGCGCCAGGTCCGAGCATACAGGCGTGAACAGCATAATCTTGGATCCAACAGCGACGGTCAAAATGTGCGATCCATCTTCTTTAGACACCCAATCCAGCTGTACCAAATGTTTTTGCGTAAGCGGACAAGTGTTACCGTTCTCTATAATCGATTTCCGCAGCGATTGAAGGGTGCTGAACGATGGGACTGCCAGTAATCCTTCGAGGGCCAGGGGACAATGTAACAAATTATTATTTCTTCATCGATCGAACTTGATGACATTTAAGTAGTTAATCCTACCTTCTCTTACCTGCATTCGACTTTGCGTTCTCGCCGTTTTCACTGTTTCTCGGCGATCGTACGTCCTCGTGGCTTAGCGTTTGCAATACTTGAGTGAGTCTTTGCTTCTTTTGCAAGAAACGGCTATCGTACAGGTAGCTCAGATCCAAGTGTTGGTCAACCGGAATCCTTGGCAGGTGTATGTTTTTCAAGTGTATAGTATCTTCCAAAATCCATTCGCTGCCACCGGTGCTTTCGCACTCATAAATCGCCACGCAGAGGTTTACGTATCGCGAATCCGGATCAGTTTTCGTCGGTCGTGTGAACGATTTCCCGTATTTGTATGCGCATGCAATGCGTCCGCTGTACGCGGCACTTATGTTTAACGGTTGTCCTGAAACGAAGCTAGGCTAAATTATTATTATTATTATTATTATTATTATTATTATTATTATTATTGCTTACCTTTTCAGAATCATTCTCTGTATGTTCTGATCCCAATGTCATAAACGTCCATAACAACACAACTATGTACGATGTCACTTACCTGTAATATCGATTGTCGATTCCTGATCTTTTCGTAGCATTTCCCATTCGCACCATTCGTAATGAAGTTTGTCAACGTCCGATTGATTCTTTGTCACTTTACACTTCCAGAAGCGTATCGTGCTATCACTGCATGCCGTCACTATAATATACGGTGCGAAACAAGCAGGATATATGGATGAGCTACTTAAATGTCCAGCGGCTGGTGCAGCATGTATCACCTACGCGAAAATTGTCATAGGTTACGAGGATGATTTTTTATTACGTATGCTTCATGTCTTTCTTTCAATCTTTTCAACTTGAGGAGGAGAGGGGGGGGGGGGCACTGTTCATTAACGGCGGGACAAAGACCAAAATAACGACAAACATGAAAGAAGTAAACATGCCAACCTCGACTCCGTCCGGTAACGGTAACTCTTGAGTGCAAGCTTTCGTGGTTGTAATAAGAACGTGACTACTCTGAGGTCGTCTTTGGAAAAACGTGTTGTCAAATTCACCTTGACTATCACGACACGTTTGACTTGTTCTGCGAGATCTTTTACCATCCATATGATTAAATCGTCCAGGTGTACCTCCCTCCTCTTCGTCATCTTGTACCAAATGTGAATCTGGAACATACATCATCGATCCCGACAGCCCTGTAGAATTAAATCATACACCCGTATTAATAAACAAGGATGACTTTCTTTTGGACGCTTCTCATGTTGAATCAAGTATTGTATACCAGTAGTCTCGGGTTGAGAGGCTATGACTAGACGCCACATGTGTACTGTTGTACCGTGTTGTGTTCTCTCTAAAACCACTATGTAGAACGGTTCTTCGAAAATTGCCGACTGCTGCAAATCTACTATGGCATCCAAGGTAGACTCCATCAAACCTAAATCGTTCACAGATGCATTTACTCCAGCTTGTTTTTCATCGTTTCTATCGCCCGTGATCAACTGTTCTTGAAATACATGCAGGAATTGCGTGTTTTGCCAGTCCTATATTTACAGAAATTATTCGCGCCGATTATACTCGAATCAACGGAATTCTTCTCTCTATCTATTATCGCTTTACTTTACAATGGTACTTACATGCGTCGCGTCAGCAATAGCATCCAATTGTATAACACAGCCTGGTCTCGCTGTTGATTGTTGCGATACTATCTTTATTCTGTCGTGGATGGAATGCCTAACACCATCATCCGACGATATGTCCGTCGAGAGGCTTGACATTGAATCCTGTTGACCGAATTACACGGGTACTTAGAAAATCTGTACAACCTCGTTGCACTTGTACCTGTGCTATATGTACATATTTATACACTTATATGTATGTACATACATACATACATACACACATATATAGTATGTATGTTGTGTAGACGCGAACGTTTCATTTCTGTCCATGAGAATGTATTTACCATTATTCTGCTTCGTCTCTCACTGCTCGAGACTTCTGCCAGAAGCGTTCTGGCATCGATAACGGCCTGATACACCCTTAAACATTCCCCATCGCTGGCTACAAAACATGCGCTCGGAGAATTCGACAGATTGCCTAAGGTAGTACTTGGTAATAAAGTTGGAATCCAAGCTACATTGCTGAACGCCGAGATCTCGGGCGAATTGATACGTGCTAACTCGGAAACTCCTCCGCTCTTCGATAACGGTCCAACCGTATCCACACGCCAAAGTATCAGTTCACTGCAGAAACCCTGGACAATCACATTCAACAATGACGTTTCTACAGTCGCCGTGTTTAAAATTACTTTCGAAGAATTTTAACATTTTTCGTCTTTCTACTCACAGTAGGAGACACATCTTTTGTCGGCGACATCTTATTAGAGGCCAACCTACTATGCGCAGTTTCATTAGAATCAACATCCTGACACTGAGATCCGGAACATTCTGGTATATTGTGATGCGATGTTGTCACTAATAACGGTAAAACGGGATGACAGGTAATATCGTTCACTCGAAACCGATGTCCCGAGGCTCTTGACGCGTGCCCTATACTCAACACCTGTGAATAGAGCGAAAAGTCATTGGGAAAGTGTATCAAGGCAATAACTGTGACCGACAATGAGTCGCGTGTTATATGTATGTATTTTACCTGCGAAAACTTGGTTCTGTCAGCGAATGTCAATTGCCACAAGTTCAAAGTTCCATTCGAGTGCTTCGATACCATAGAGACAATTGGGCTAGGATGCGCTAATAAATCGTTGACTGTTTCCTGATTGCTTTTACCCGTCTCCAAAGGACCGTCTCTCTCTTTCCCCGATGCATTTTGATTAGTCCGTGGATCGGACGAGTTTTCAATGTTTTTTAACAGTTCTTGACCCGCTTTCGAGGTTAACGTAGATTGTTCCTCGTCTTGTTCAATCAAACTCGGTAATGGTGTAGCGACTTCAGCACCTGTGTCGATAACACTTCATTTCTCTTTGGTTCCACAACCGCCGATACACCGAAATCTCGCACTTATTTATACAATAAAGAGAGAGAACGGTCGAGTTTAAAGCATAACATTACTATTACTCACCGTCGTTTGATGATTTTGTCGACGACTTTGCTACTTCACGAATATTTAATAAGGGACCACCGGTATTATGCGAGTACATTGATACACTGTGACTCATCGTTGAGGCATCACCAAGGGGAAAAGCATTGGGTATTCGTGTCGAAAATGATATCTGCGCTTGTCGAAATGATCCTGGATGATATTCATCCAACCACTCGATATGCCAAATTAAAAAGCTTCCGTCTATTGGATGAATTGAGAAAAGTAAATCCGGATTATGATGCCAATCGCGTAATAACGTTTCTATAGTTGTGTCCAATGAATCTGGAGCATGATTCATCGAAGCCGTTATATCTGTTGCGATCGAGTTAATAGACGTAGTATTACTGGAAACAGCAAAGTCAAAATATCGGGTATCACTTCGAGTATACACATCGGAAATAAAAATTAATTGTATGCTTGCTCAAGACAAAAGTTGCCGAGTACCTAAGACTTTGATGTGAATGCACACTATGCGGCAAACTATGATGCGACGAAACCGTGTGAGCCGTATGGTGCTCATCACTACTATGATCTTCTTGGCTCATCGATCTGACAGTACCTCCCGCCGATTTTTGCAGAGGTTGTAATCGTACTCCCTTCTCTGAAAATTGTACGTTCAATTGTATATCGTGAATCGTGAATCGTGAATCATGTTGTTGTGCTATTGTAATTACCAATTAAATGAAATTTAATGATGTTAAACGGAGACTCACTTAAGGGACCCTCTTCCTCGGAATCGTGGTCTGTGTGCTCCATATCCTGCTGCTGGTGCAATCCTTCTTCTTTTTCTACCACTTTACGCGTAAGCTCTTGTAAAATACCTTCTGCCTGCATCGTGAAGTGCATTTCTTTGTTGTTCAACCAGTGAAGAATAAAGTTCGGTTCTCTCTCTGGATCACCGGTAATTAAACTCGGCACTAACGGTATATCTATGAAACAGTACATACGTTCAGGAAACGGCACGAAGATGGACGATACATGATGTATGTACAATAATAATCTTACCGGTTTCTGCATTGATACTGGCTGCCAAGTGAAAATGCATTCCTGGATAATGACCAGCACCTTGATAATTATTGTGAAAATCGTGCACAGAATACGTTGAAGGCAAAGTCGGTAATGTCGGGGCCGTGGCATGTCCCGCTTGATGTTGTTGCTTTGCGTGCCGACGAATATGGAAACACGTTCTACAGGGAAAACACGATCCGTACACAAGGAAAACAATCCTCTCTTTGTTTGCTTTTATGTTCGATCATTTGTAGAATATTAAGGGGACCTGCCCCTGTTGTTGAAACTCAAGCAAGATCAAAGAATAAATAAATAAATCATAACAGCTTACGTACTTCATGTGTTTCAGTCGTTGCATGAAACGATGTTTGTGCATATTGTGATGTCGATGTTTCCCATGATGGCCATGTCTGTCAGAACCTTCGAACTGACTCATATTAGCTAAACCTTCGACCTCCGGTGGTATTGTTTCAGCCCATACTCTGCAAATATTGTCTCTGCAGGATGTGACCAACATGTTGGAAACGGAACCCCTAAACAATCAAACAATCAATTGACAAACAGCAAGTCTTAATTTTCTTCACAAGTACTTTCGAGAGCACGATTCCCTTTTATATATTACATACTTTGGCATATATTTACTAGTTTTCCGCCAAGACAAGTGTGTGACTGCACGTGGATGAGCAACATAAACGAAACTGTAACTATCGCTGCCTGTGGATTGCGAGACGTTTGTGTGCTCCATGTTCCTCGTTGAAAATACTGAATAATTTTAAACACGGTTTCCTTACAGTTTCCATTAAATCGTGAATAACAGTAAAGTATTTCGTACGTAGTAGGCATGTAAATATCTTACATTGCTTATTCTCGAACCAAATTTTGACTAATCTATCGTTAAATCCCGTCGTGGCGAATAATGTACCATCCGGACTGAAACTCATCAGATGCACCGGTGTGGCTGTGCGACACTTCCAAACGCAATTCCACGCCCCTGGTTCGTTACCGCTGCTCGAATCTCCAGGCGCAGGACTATCTGCTTCTCCGCCGATCGAAAAAGTGACAGTACCTGCTGTAAACAATCCAGTATTATTGTCGTACTTGCTTCACAATATCACTTTAATTAAATAAGCTGTGTACATTTACACGCAGCAACATTTCTCTTTCACTTTCATCACCGCTGATGCTATTCTATGAAAAGAAATACTTTGTTCAAACAACGGAAGGTTACGTTTGGGAGAACGAATGTTATTGCAACTGTATCTTTAGTATCTTTAGTAATGAATTACAAGCATCGGAACATCCGAGGATCAAACGAGAATGCTTAGTGTGCGATGTGTAGAAAGTAAGCAAAGTCCGACTCTGGTTTCCTTTACTTGGCAGTGAAAGAATTATTTCAGCATAATAATTTCGAAATACAGCTCAAGCTATTCGGCAGAATTCGTGTTCACTAAACACACAATACTATGTTCAGAGTACTGAATTTTCAACTAGAATTGAAAAAATAAACTTTTCACATTTTCACGCTGGTACCTAAGGCAAACTCACAGTCTGGAAGGACTTTCAGAGTATTTTCTTCTTCTCCAGCTACAGTGGTTTCTTGTATTTGCAACATATTCACCTTTGTTGCTGCACACAATGTTATTACTTTGACTAACAATAACGAAACTGTCATTTAGATCAGAAAATTCGAAATGAAACAACGCATCAATTATTCTTATGTGTAGTTTACAGACGATAAGAAAAAAAAAGAAAATGTGCTTACTGTGCTCTTCCTGGAACGGTGTTATGTTTTGATGCCATAGTTGTAGAAGTTCTCCTCCCGTTAATAGCCTTGTTCCTTCTAAATTCCATGATAAAGAACTGATGTTTGATTCTGTTTGCAGACTTCCAGTTTGTACCCATCGATATTCTAATTGCTGTGCATTGTTTAAAGAAATTATTAAGAAACATTATGAATTGCATAGAAATATAAGACATATATATGAAAGAAACAAGACAAACGTGAGAGCAAGTGCTGTGAATTAGCGGAGTAGGTTCGAAAATGCAAACTTGATTTTCATAAGCCGCAGCTATCTTCCCAGTATCGGTACTGCAATCCAGACAACTAATTCTTATATAATTGTGCACAGCCCCTGGAATTATTTGCACCCGTTCAAAGTTACTGGCAAGGATTACTATGTTGCAACCTGCTGCATATGCCTGCAACAAACAATGCATTGTGTACAAAAAAAACATGTAAATTATTTATTTGATATCATTGTTATGAAATATGATGGAAGAAGAATATAAGAGAATAATAAATGTATGTCGATAATTGCAATGGAACAAAAATATACAATAGTTTTATAAAGTATGTATTGATGGTAAGAAGTATCAAACAAATCAATCTTACAAACATAAGAATGTTGGTGAATACATTGTAAATTGTTTAGCAATCACAGAGTGACTTTAACAATGCATAAACAGTGTACAAAGTATTTGCAGCATCAATATCAAGAGAAACGTTTTTAAAATTTGAGTGACCGTGTAAATTGTGTAATTTTAAGGAAACTTAAAACTCACTGTAAAAGAAATCCCTTCGACGGAACCGACGGCGTAACAGCGATCTCCTGCATTACAGGCCCCGCTTAATATTTGATGACAATTCATTTTTCATATAGAGAACTAGTTCATTCTCTTTTAATTTGATATTTCAATAAGAAACGTTGCTTCGGCAGCAAGATAGCCAACGATTTCGCGACAACTTTTTTTTCGGCTACAATTTCGTGACGTTGTTCGAAAGTGACATCACACGGTAGCTCGTTCTTCGATGAGCAGCCATCTTTAAATGGATTCTCACTGATTCTCACGACTGGCCGACACACAGGCAGAGGACCGCTGACAGTATATGTATATGTACAGTATGTATGCATATGTATGCATACGTTATACGATATGTATTACTTATTTACTACATAATATCGTCGCTCAATCAGTTGCGCCGCGCCGTTTCGAGTAAGCGATTTAAAACAATTCGCGCCGTTTTATATGTTCTTTTCTTTTGTTATTCTTTTTTACATTTAAAAGAAGGTTTGATAGTAGAAAAAAAGAGAAAGAAAAAGAAAAAGGTATAGTTTATTTTTAACGAAACACTTGAAGATGTTAAATTTCTATGAAATTTTTCATATTGAAATCAACGATGTCGAACATACATATATGAGTACATATATAACAAAGGAATCACAACCATGGCGTCAAATCTCTAAGGTATTACTCGATCTTTTATTTATAATTAATCACAATTTCTTTTAAATTTATTATGGATATTAATCGTGGGAACCTAATATAAATAGTTATTTTGATATTTGCATCGAACAGATTTGAAAGTGTTTATCAACTATGTATATATGTAAAATAATGGAACATAAGAACAAAGCCAGGCATTCTTCATTCGGACAATTGACAGAGAATTGCTACTCCTCTCATGATCCAATGTTCCGACGGTTTAACAGTAGGTAGAGTCATAGCAATAACGAAATTAGTCGAATGTCCTGTAGTTGATAAAACTCCTCGTCGTTCACTATGTGTGTGTACATATTTACAATCGGAACATTCTCGTAGAGTACTTTCGGAAAACTTTCATCCAGTGTCATGTGTTCCAGGTTGAATCTAGCACCGTCAAGAAACAATCCGTGTATATAAACCCCATCCTCCGGACCAAGAACGGCAGCGACATTGGTCGCTTTTAATACGATAAAATCAAATAGCAAAAGATCTATGGGTATTTGATACTTTCTCGCATAGTTTTGTTGAGTCCCGGTGAGAAATGCTTGGGTAAAATAAAATCCGGAGATCCAGTAAGTGTTCGGTGGTCCGTCGTCGTACCATTTCTATAGATTGATACGAATTTACAGATGTAGAAATTTGCAGTGTAACCAGATTAAACGAGGTTTACGATTTTTTTTTTGCGATACTTAGATGTATACATATATGTGCGTATAGAACATCCATGTGTATACCTACTTGAAGAAAATGCAGGCGACGTAACAAATCATGAACATAGCTGCCAAGGGGCTTTAAAGACGGATAAGAGTGTTGTCTCCATAATTCAGGTATCTTATTCGTTAATATCGCGTCGTAAATATCTTCGAGTTCGAAGGACATTACAATTAAACCTACGATGAATCGTACGTAAACGAATTAATTTACATTAGAACGTACGAAAACTGACGCGATCGTTTAAAACCTTTGATGGCTCTTTGAATATTCTCCAGACTGATTTTGACGTAGTGAAGAAGTTTGTTAAATCTGCCCATCTCTTGCACCAAAACAGTATTCATGCTTTGCTTGTAAGACGTTGGATATTTCTGAAGTGCTAACACAAGGTCGAAATCGGCTGGTAGTCGGTCCAAAATATCGCATGCGATGCCGAATACTATTTCGTCGTTCGAAGTTTGCCCAGTTCCTGTTTTAACTGACTCCTGTTACAAAAAAAGGGAAAAGGTAAAATTGTTGATAAAACATTATTGTTTCCTCTTATCGTTGAATTGACTAGTTATACAGAAAACGGAGACATACGTATTTACTATTTAGGTGTATGTACATACATATGTATACATATATTGTGTCGGCCCGTAGAACCGTATAGTATAACATAGGAGATTTACTAACCTTTTGCGATTGCCAGAGGTCCTACGTTTTTCCGACGTATGTATAAATATACGTAAGTAGATGCAACGTAACAACAACACTTTCAACGGTTAGTCGTTCGATAATAGAAAAAACAGTAAGCACATGTTAATTGCTATCAATTCATTCCATGTCATATTGCTTTTACAATTAAAACCTATTAGGAATTCTATTATCCCATTAATGTTTGTAATACAATATATAAATATTGCTACATAGTTAGTATTTGTTAATATGCAAAAATAAAATCGAAAATACGAGTCGCATAATTAATCTGTGCTTACTTAGAATTACATTCACAGTGAAAATACTGATTCATGGCTCATTCCACGCGTAATATGTATTGTATGTATCCTACTACATATGTACATGTAGATTGTGTTGTACCTAAACCTCCGAAACTGTTAGTCGTACGATGTTCGTTTTTGTTTTGTTTCATACACCAAAATCAATCTCGTATTTCGCTATATAAATTGAAGACTAGAAAAATAATGATATAAATCAACTCGAAAAAAGTGATCCAATTGGCGTGGAATGAGCATTTTATTATTGTAAACCTTTAAACACACAACATATACATACCATACGATCCTAAGTGAATAGGTACGATAAGAATAAAGTACAAAATATAACAGATAAATTGAGTATGTAAGTGGGAAATTTTGTAGAAATACTTGGAAAAAATACCTGCGTGAGTAGTAGCGAGGAAAATAGAATATTTGTTTCCTGCTGGTCCTTGATAATGTCGGCGTTTTCATTCATGCCGAAAACACTCGGTTCAGTGATTAAGGGTAAATTCTTTGTATATTCGAGAAACGCTTCGTGTTCTCGAACATTTGGGCAATAATAGACATACGTGGTGTCATCGAAATAGTAAGTCTTGTCGGTGAGTAGTTTCCTGAAGCAGCGTAAAACTTATTGCATATGCAATACATACATGTACATATACATATACATATACATATGTACGTAGTAGATATGCAAATCGTGATATTTGAATAATACATACATACATATACATATTGTAGATATATGTTAAGGAGGCTTACTGATGATAAAATTTCGACAGAATAGTGTTTAAAGTTCTACGATCCCAGTTGTCCGTTACTCTGCCACCGTAATTACATTCACCGGTCAGATATTTAATGGCGTCGAATCTAACTTCCGCGAATTCATTAAGGAAGAGGTGCAATTGCAGAACACTGATACGAAGATCGGTTTCATTAAATTCATACATGATATTCCAACCGATCGGGCCAAATTTCCGTCTTTCCTGTACGATAGCATGAAAGAAACATAACGAATAGAGAAGTTTCTTAAATTGTTCGGTATTAGAACAAGACTCGAAGAAATCTGGATCACTGATTGGGTCGTTCATGTACGACCTAAGGATGTTAGCCTTTAGACCTTTCGGTGGCTCGTTCGTCATCTTTATACTGTTTTCTAAAACCGAGGAAGGAAAATGTTCCGACGGATAACTTGTCAACCACAGTCGAAACTCGGAATGAATCGTATCGGGCATCAGACCCTCGCAAATTTTCTCCAAAGTGCTCATCCAACTAACAGCTAGATGACAGTTTTGAAGGACCACCCAGTTACCGACCATCACAGCTTTCTGAATAGTTTCTTCAGCAACCGGACCTTGGCCTGTCGAATGCGTTCAAATTTCATTTTTTCTTGTGTGTATGGATGTATGTATGTATGTATGTATGTATGTATGTATGTATGTATGTACGTATGTATGTATCGTATTTGTGAGAAGAGAAAACGTTGCGTCGACTAACTGAATTGCCTAAATGTTCACTGACCTTGGCCAAGAGAAAGGTAGAAAAGACGATTCGCGGTGTATCCCTGTTCGTCCGCGAACGTAAGCAACAGCTGCGCCGGATCGGTGCCAGGCGTTAATACGAATATTAAGGGAGTACAACAATTCGAATCAGCATAAGACGAGGCTAAATCAAAAGGTGGTGGTTCAACGAATTGCGAACCGAGTTGTTCTGAAAATAAATTCGGGTCGTTACAGGGAAATGTTCTATTGAGAAATCCGTTGTTTCTACGGATAAGTACCTTCGACGAAGATTTGTATCGCCGGGACGATTTTGTCAGGGCGAATGCATCTCAGTACCAACATTCTTTCAAATAGGTTCAAGTGGTCAAACGGTGAAGGGATCGTTCCGTTTTGCGGTTCCTTGGAATCGAATAGTCTTTTCCAATGTTCGGAATTGCCTGCTAAAGCCTTTCGAATTCCCTGATTAAACAAATTTAACGTTCAGTGTATACCGTGATAATTTATGTACAAGTACATATTATGTATGTATGTATGTAGGTATGCATGTATAACAATCGGTGACAATTCGTAACGTGCGATTTATTTTTTCGAACGCACCGAGAAACCGTCGATCTCGTCCAGATTACATAGTTCGTTCCATTGTTTCGTTGGTAGCCACGTAGTCGGATTCGCGTGTGGATTATCGATACCAATTCCTCCAGTTAGCAGAAACATCCACTGCGATAGGGAAAGTTTTCCCTGTTGCTCGAGCAAATTGATTGCCAGTAACAAGGAAAACAGTAACTTGTCCGTCTCGAATAGGGATCTACAGACATTCGTGTAAAGGGAAAATGTAAAATACTTGATCAGATCCGAAAGCCGCTGCTCCACCGTCTCTGCCGGTTCCGTATTATCGATGGCTAGTTCGAATAAATTTACGAACCATGGCAACGAATACTGGTACATTGGATCCACATTCGTTAGCATAACTGCAATTAAAACGCAACATATATTTATTCGATTTTTCTTCTATACACGTTGCAAATCTGAATCCGAATGAGAGAAATTAAAGAAAATGTTAAATCATGTCCTTGCCATAAAATCGTATACACCTACTCACAAGTATGTATGTATAATATGTCTTTGTGTGCGTATATGTATATGTATATATTTGTATACCGATGGTAAAGAAGAGCACAGTTGAATATACCGCGATGGATGTGTACTGTAATCTAGCAGCGTCGATTAATATCTCCGTTTGTTCGGCCGCTGCTTGTTTAACTTGAATATCATCGCTTAAATTCTTCGATGACGTCAAAACCTCGATAGCCTCTTCGTCCTCCAATACGTTTCCCTCGGCTATCGATAGTATTTCCAAAATTTTATCTTCCGCTTCTTGGAGATGTCTACATATGTGTATATGTTGCGAACAAGAGAAGAAGATTAATGAAAATCGGTGAGCAAGCACGGACACAGACGTCACGAGCTCGCCTATCCATAAAGTTTCCTTAGATGAATACACCAGTTGTTATTTACCTCTTGTTCGTAGCTCCTTGCACGATTAAAGCGTTTTTCTCCGATTCCAGGTCTGGTCGTTCTTTCGCGACAACGATACCTAGTAGTTGATCTTCTAATCCGGTTGGCGTTATCATGAAGTTCAATAATGTTACCTTAACCGCTATCTCCGGTAAATAATGCGGATTTCGTAATCTGGTGGTAATGTAGAGTCTGTAAACAGAATGCAAACGGTAAAGTACATTCCACTTTTATAACGGATAGATGTATGTACACGTACATACATACATGCATACATACATGCATACATACATGCATACGTACATACACGTCTGCTTACCTGAAATCGGTATTATACTCAACGATCGCGTCGCCAAATTTGATACAAGTCGCTCCGCCCTGTTTGAATGTTTCTCTGAGTAAAATTGGCTCGAGAACAGCGTCTATCTCTTCCCCAACGTGTTCCAAAAGCACCGGTTGACCAAACTGCAACGCATTTTCCAATACGCGACCGTAATCGGATTGGCTCAGCCGAATAATGTTCACGTTATTCTGTCTTTCCATGTTTTTTATCCATCTGTTAGCTTGCCCTTGAGGATCTATGATTAATGGCCATCTTCTTGCATTTCTAAGAATTCGACACGATCATATCAGCAGATTCTTCGATACGACGATTGTATACATACATATGTATATGTATTATATGTATATGTAGACATACAAATATAAATAACGGATCGCTTACGTAACAATAATGCCATTGTCGATGGAATATGCGTCGCTCGGTAAACCGAAAATGTTCCAAGATCTTATTAAGACTGGATCCCCTAGAATATCACGTAACTGAAAATCTTGACTGCAAACCACTCCCAACTCAGTGCAACGTTCTATCCATGTAGCAATTAGTTGGATACGAAATGGCATTGTGAACGGTCCCAGGTATGCTACGATGCCAGAGGCTATTACAACATCGCCCGTCTAAACAAATTTTACCTCTTTCCTAAAGAATTCGCGGTCTCTGACCAACGGGTATATTCTCCGCCTAGTCCTCCAATTAAGTCTTCTGCGCGCTTCAGTTTAGTTTCGCAGTCGGTCACTTTGTCGGACATATTTTGAAACGCTATCCTCCGCTGTTCCAAAAGTTCTTCCAGCGCTCTTAATTTTTCCTACGGAACGGTAAAAATAAATTGTTGCGGGCAGGGCAAATTAATCGTTTCAACGGCGTTGAATATGATTGTATGTATTGTATGTACGTATAATATGTATCCAGTGCTCGAAACTCGACTACTTTTTCGTCAATTATCGAATCTACGATACATACGATCGAGGAACGAATCGAACCTGCACTTGACGAAGTTGTTCTCGTTTCGTCTGTAAGGTTTCCATAGCGTTATCATAAATCCTTTGGGCTTCTGCGAGAGCCTTTTTCTTTGGAGCAACAACTTTCGATACTTTATCGTATTCAGACATTGCGCCTACCCACCGACACAGTCCCTCGCATGCCGTTGATACTTTCTTTATTTTTTCAGGATCAAAGTCCGGATTAGTTAAATAGTGTTTACGAATTCTCTCGATAACGCTGTCGGGTATGTTGTCCTTGTCAAAATTGAGCAACGAATCGAGAAACTTTGCGTCGCTCAGCATTCTCAATGCCGCTCTCCAGTAATCATCGATATGCGTGCCATCAGCTTGCTGAACTCTTTGGGGTTTTACTTGCTGTACAGTTCAGAAATCGAAAACAATGTTAAAACTTACGCATCCTCCCGTTAATTGGTTATCCCGCAAGCATGTTACATACAATAATGAATGTGTGTGCGTGCATAGAAATACCGTAAAATTTACGGCCTAAATGTACATATGTATATTTACGCACGAAACGTGTGTGAATAAAAGAATGCCATAACAGTGAGATCGATTGAAACGAGTGTCGGAACCTTTAAAACGCAAATGCTCTCGATGATCAGTTTAATTCCGTACGGTGGTTGTTTCATTGCTCTAACTACAGCAATATCAGCCGTTGTCAAAGTATCCAAAGCTGCCTGGGCGCGTTTCAAAATTGGCATTGCTTCGGCCAAATCAGCGTCACACTCGGTTCTGATTGCCGCCGCTTCGCTGGCATAAATCTGTAAATTACGAAAGAAAAGTTTTCGTTGCCGGAGAAACAGAGAAGTAGAGGGAAAGAAAAGGAATGAATGTCAGACTACGGCAGAATGGTTACCTAACTAAAGCGTGCTATCGTTTACGTAGGTATTATACGTCTATGTGATATACTAGACTAACATATATGTATCGGTATGTCCTGTGTATGTATACATACATTCATGCATGTATGAATGATATATTGTATACTATGTACACATGTAGTATGTATATTTGTGGTAGTATGTTCGACTGTCTCACTTCGGCTGCGTTCTCATCAATTTTGACGACCCTCTCAAATTCTGCGACCTCTTGCTTCTCCCTGTCCACGTCAAGCAGCATTTTCTGAACATCTTGCGTGGCGGTTATTAATTGCGGTTGCAAAGATTTCAAGGTCTCCTGCATCATTGCAACTTGTCGATGGGTTTCATCCAATTGGTGTAAACCACGTTCGTATCGAGTTTTTCCAGTAATTATCGCTCTGTTGCGTGCAACGATAGTATAATATGTAGGTACATACTTATGTAGTGAATTCCGAGTGTGGATATGCATGTATACATACCTATACCTATACAATGTGTTCGATTTATCTGAGAACACTGAAATATGTATCTCGTAAAATATGAAAGGTTCGAAAAAATGTTTCAGAGAAAAATTATATGATATCGGAGTAGGGACATACTATAATCTTGTCTATTTGACTTTGCGATGTCATATTAAAATTTTTATTATACATATACTCTTGTAGCTGATATTTAGACGTTTTCAAAACACTACTTATACATATCTACATCTTTATGTATGTATTTTTCTCAAATCGATTTTGAGATATGAAACGATAAAGTTGCCATATTACCGGCGTTGGCATTGAGTCCCGATCTATGTATGTATGTACACCGCGAGCAGATTGCTCGGTCGGATTTTACACTGTTATTTACACATCGCTATTGCCGGCGCGGCGGCCTATCCCGGCAACTTTGCTGTTTAATATCTCGAAATTGGTTACTGCAAAATACATATGTCACTAGTGTTTTGAAAACGTCTCAATGTCAGCTACAAGAGTATGTATACGTATAATAAAAAATGCAGGTTTCCATTTGCAAATTGTAGGATGACCTTCACAAGACGTTTCAAAGTCATCGCAAGATCAAATAGACAAGAACATAGTGTAGTTCCCTCGATATCGTATAATTTTTCTCTGAAACATTTTTTCGTATCGCTCATATTCTTCGAGATATTTCAGTATTCTTAGATAAATCGGACACACTGTATGTATCCGTAGATATAAATGTGTACTTCATTATTTTATATACTCAATTATATCTTCGATTTTGATTACTTACTCACGCTTTTTTCCCAGTAAATCCTTAAATGTGTTTATCATCTCAAGATAAGAAGTCGGGGTGACATAAACGTGTCTGTTCAATCGAATGAAAAATTCAGAGCTCGTAGTCTCTGTTGACACATGAAAGAATTGGCACATGTTGATTCCAGCGGTTCTCTCGTGATCCGTCAATTCGATCGTTGATAGAAATCTAGCAGCAACCGCCAATAGAGCGTCTTGTGGCCATGGCTAGAATGGATTCGAGTATGTATTATTGTATACTTTCTTCAACATAATTTACGATCTTTGAGGAAAAACAATAGTTTCGTTCGTACCTGGAGCCAGTCGATGGTGCAACAGTTCACCAGTGCAGGAAATTTTCGAATTCGATTTCGGAAACTGTTGCCTATCGGCGACATGACTACTACGATGTGCAGTTGATCGCGAGTTATCTGAACGAAAAGATTAAACAAAGCCACCGCGCTTCCGTCGGTCTGTACGGATCGATCCCGTTGCCTGTCTATTTGCTTCATCTGCTCGCATATCTCTGCCAGTTCATCGGCCATAAACATGTTTGGTACCTGGATTTCGTACGAATAACAATTTCGTTCAGAGAAAGTATGTATTATAATAAAAACCGTTCACTTCCAAGCATATTGTAATTTAATGTGTATATACTTAGTTTTTTTCTTTTGTTCTTTCAACAGCAACACTAAGCATATTTACCTCCCCGGTGTTAAGCATATTACTAATGTCCTCGAGAAAGCTTTCCTCCTTGATTTGAGTATCGGAAAAGATGAAGGTAGAGTGAAGTTCGGTGCTAGTTACACGTTTCAAGATTCCCTTGACATCTTCGTGCCATGCATGAACTCCGTACTGTTGAGTGACTTCGACTTGGAAAACATCATAGTCGCTTATATGAGATGCTAGTCTAGTGAGCGACTGTCTTCCCGAACCTCCAACGCCAACGAGCAGAGCATGACTTCGTGGTTGCTTGATAATACGGGAGATACGAGACAAATGTTCCACGGCGAATCTAATGTGTTTCGTGAAATTTTACCATTTATACATATGTACATATATGTATGTATTAATTATTAAATCTTGTTTTCACTTGAACGCGCATAGTTTCGCCCCGTTCGTCGTACCAACCGAAATAAGACCAAATTCATGGGTTTCCTAGTCATCGTGTTGTATTCGGTGAGGTAAGTTTCAACTACTTCTCGTAATTGCTCGAGATCCGTCACCTCTTGATAAAGTTGGGTATCTAGCTTCGCGTCCGCAAAATCGCAGTACACTAAGTTACGAAGTTCCTTTTCGGTGATAAATTCACTCTGCGTGAAATATCAAAAAAATAAACGATCTCTGCATAAAGACAACGTATCCGTTGAAATCAACAATATTCAACAATGCTTTCATCGTGCATCGACAAACTTACGCCACTATTGACAGCTGCTGCACCTTTCGGGGACACAAGGTCCTCGAACAATTCTTCAACAACCACGTTCATTCGGTTCTTTAAGGTAATACGTATTTGTTCGACCAGCCACGACAAATCTTCTTGATTTATCAATCGATCTCCAAAGACACGGAGTACTTCGTGAACCCAGAGTCTTCTCATATTTGTCAGTGTTGGCATCGTTTCAGGAACGGATAACAAAACACCCTACAAGTGAATAGTTGTTTGCTAGACTGTTTTCAATGTTTCATCGCGTAGACATATGCATAGGTACATGTGTATTTCACCATGTTAGTATGTATAGAGTCGAGAGTAAAGTATTTTTAAGAGACACCTGTATCACTCTTGAAAAATCTCGAAGGTTGAAGACGTAATGACATTTGGCGGGCGTTGGCAGAAGATTGTGAACACTTTGCTTGTATATGTCCAACGTGGCTAGAACGATCTCGTCGATACACGGATCGAATTCTTTGCTGAAACCCCTAAAATATATGTATACATACGTAAGTGTAACAGTAAGGCACTACGAAATTGTTAAACGTCTGAATGAAATACTATTTGGGGGATAGTAGACCCTATAAGGATCTGTCCGAACCTTGTGTCGAGGTGCCAGAGAACAATCTTGCTAAATATCATCGTCATTACCGCGTCCTCGAATTCCGATATCGTTAGCACGACAAAATGCCTCTTGAATCGGGGTGTGACGTCCTTTCCGCCTTGGACCGGTGGAGCCATGGCGCACATCAAATGAACGTCAATCAGTTTCATCATTGTTTTGTCTTTCCTGTCGTACCTGCGACGAGTGCATAACAACAATACAGATACCAAATGGATAATTATGTACTTGTTTTCAACAAGATCCGAAGCAGTTGAGCAAACAAAAATATTACCATTCCCCGCGGTCCAACCACTGACGTAACAGTTCTATAGGGGGTTGAGCTCCATAAATTTCCTTCAACGGCATTGAAAGATCGTCAACAAAGACGATCCAACGTTTACCTATCGGTGCACCGTAAACACCCTTTCGTCTCCTGTCGAGTTTAACCATAATCGTGTCCTGAGTTTGGTTCGTTGTTGTTTGTGCAGAGAAATTTATAATCAGCGGCTTATTCACCGCAGGATTATTCTTTTTCAGGAGAAAATCGATTATGTAAACAGACTTTCCAGTCCCGGTTGGGCCTACGAATAGCACCGGCTTCTCCTTGCCAACTAACAGTCGAAACAGAGACGTGTACCGTATCGTTTCTACCGTAGGCACTATAATTTGATTCACAGGAATGTCACGAGGAATCGACGTGCCGTCGAGCAGTTCGTCGGACCATAATCTCCACTTTCCTTTACCCTGAAAGATTATTGAATATCTTTAGTCTGGGCTTAGGCTGAATTTCGATAACATTACACCCCACTTCGTTGCGACTCACCTCTTTGATGAATCTATAATCAAACGCCAGCCCGTCTCGTGGCATTACAAATATATACGGCTTTAAAGGGGCTTCTATCGACATTGTCAGCCCAAACATTTTCAACAAATTCGTGGGGAAGTCTTTTTCGAGGAAACCGCGAAACAGAATGCTGAAACGTTCCCTATAACTCACCGCCAAAGTACCCCCTAGAGCCCAGATGCACGAGAAGAAAAATGAGCCCTGAAAATGATTCGGCAATCACTTTGGGAACACATGCAATTTGTATTCAGAGAAATCCTGGACAGATCGTAGTTACGGTGAAAGATACGATTCAATGTATAAAATGATGTATTTCACCTCGACTTGCGCTCGTAGATCCAACTCGTCCATATCCTTGGTCACCTTTTCGTCGTGATACTCGTCGATAAAACAATCCAATAAATAAGTTAGCGAACGTACCAGATTCGAATCTGGCATTGGACATATTTCCTGTTACACGAACAATCGTCAGAAAAATTTGAAAATAATTACAAGAGTGAAGAATCAGACAGGAAAGAGAGAAGAAAAGTTCGGAAGGAAAGAAGAAAGAAGGGAGGAACGAAGGAAGAATGAATGCAATTTAAAAAAAAAAAACAGAAACAATCTTGAAAGCAAATACCTCAATATCACTATGCCGCAACCAATAGAGTAATGGATCGCAAAATCTTCGAAAGAGCGACTGATACATAAAGTTTCTGAACCATTTATCCATTACAGGTGGAGCATTGGCTATCCATGATTTAAGGAGAGGATCCCAGCCTAATGCTTCCGGTTCCATGTAAATCATTCCTAAAGAAAAGTTTGCGAAAAACACTCTACAAGTTGACGAATGCAATGAATACGAATACCTACGTACTACGTACTACGTACCACAACGGGATACAGTGGCCGGCGAGGCTGCCTCTAAGTCCATTGTCTCAAATATCATATTCGTATAGGGTGCCAATTGGATAATCTCTCCGCTCATTAAGCAAAGTTTCTTGTTATCGTCCAGCACAGTGTTCATGCTTTCTATCCATATCGCGTCGACAGGGCCGTCAAAGATTAACCATTTCCGAACTTGACTGCTCGAAGTTGCGAAAGTACGATAACTGATGGCTAATACGCCATCGCTCCAGTCGTGAGAAATCGGATCGAATTGTCCGTACAGTTGACCCAATGTAACGGCTTTCGGACTAATCACGAACCTATCTACTTTACGCTCGTTTATCAAGTTCTGCAAAAGAACGAGTCGTGGGATAGTGGTGAAATGATATTGGCACAGGTCTGTGTTAGTTGGGTTTTGCAATTTTTAAACTTGATATAGCTGGCGTGGCTTACTCGTTCTTCGCAAAGCTTTAACGCATCTGCTAGTATGTCACAGGCTGCAGTTTTTCCAGCAAAAGGCAGTCCAACGATCATAAATCCGTGCCTAACAATCATCATCTCATACATCTGCTGTATTTTCTCCAAAAATACAGGTGTGCATTGCAAATTCATTGCAATGCAAGCATCGTAAGTACACGCATTCAATTCACTGTAATCTGCTTCCGGAAGAGTGACACCGGGAAAAAGATCGGACATGATTCCCTGAAGCAGAAAAGAATCAGCAAGGATCTTAGAATCGAACATTTCTATCTTGTAGGCCCTTTTTACATCCATCCATAGATACATACATACAAAAATACGTACATTGAACAATGGTAAATCCTCGCTAAGGAATTTGGGTAAATTTACATCTTTAATGCTACGAAGTACTATAATATCTTCGTCTTGTTCCGGATACTTTATTTTCAGATTACCAGCTGCTATGAGGACGGATTTCACTGCCCTCATTCCATAATCGTAATGATTTTGACTGGAAAGTTGTTCGGAACACAGTCTGTATGTTGTGACAATTTTTACCGATAACGGACGTGCTTCGTAGAAACCGTAAGAATATAGCGTGTTCTCCGCTATCAAAGCATAGTCGGGAACCTAAAAGAACCTTGCGTTAAAAAGTTGACTCTCCCCGGCGGTTATTCTGTGTACAATGTACAGTATACGTATGTATGCAGGGCTTTTGGTTGCACCGCGAGAGAATTACGCTGTATGTATTCGCACATTCCCAACTACTTATCGTTACTCGAAGATAGTGAGAAAGGAGTTATTTTTCGTACCGTGATAACAAGTTTCTTTTGTGGCATTTACAACAGTACTAACCATCATAGCGACCGGTCGAAACAACGCCTTCAGATTATCCGGAAGTTCGCTTCTGCCGGCGTACCCAGGATTCATCGTGATAAATACGGCGCAAGTTGGATCCAATTTGATCTCGGTACCTTCAAACACGAGCATTTCGTTCCCAGAATTCACGGCCCGTTGAATCGTAAGAATTTGTTGGGCCACCACCGACAATACTTCTAAATCGATACGATTGAATTCATCGAAACAAGACCATGCACCCGAACTTGCCAATCCCTAAAAATTTCATCCATATTCAATCATAATAAGATATTGCTGTTGCTGCCACTACTACTACTACTGCCACTGACACTGTACATATATGTACATACCGCATACATTAGTGATACCTAAATATAATCGTGTTCGTAAGGGAGCTTTGTAAAACGAGAAGATACTATTCTTACTATACACATAATCTGATATACCTTAAAAAACTTTCCTAGTGCGATGTAATCAAGACCATCGGAACAATTGAAAACGACGCATTGTTTAGCCACGGCTTTAGCCAAATCCTTGGTCGTCTCAGTTTTACCGGTTCCGGCAGGACCCTCAGGCGCGCCGCCAAGATTTAAGCTTAACGCGCTAAACAAAGTTCGGTAACATCTGTCTGTTAAGGGTGTTATTACGAGTCTGGATGTATTCCCTAAATACTCGTAAGCGTACATCAATGAAGTATTTATCATTGTTGCCCATAGATCGTCATTCTAGCAAGTAAGACACAGATGAAAATAAGGGCTACAATACCCGAGACTTTTTTTCTACATATTATATACCTTTTAATTATTTCCACTTACCGTCCAATAATATCGTAGTTGAGCCAACCATCCGAAGTCTGTTACATCGCGAACTCCTTCCTCAAACAACAGGTTTACGACGTCTCGACTATGAACGTCCAAAGTAACTAATGCTTCTACAATAAATAATTGAATGGCCTAAACAAGTATTATACTGAACTACATCTATCGGCTATTGTCGTATACATTTCTTCATACCTAAAGTTGTACGATTCTGTAATGATAATTTACCACGAACTAATTTCACAATTTCGTTCAACTCGTTCGTACACGTGTGAATGTAATTCTCTAAACTGGTTAACGATTTTGACAGTGCGTTCGTTACATCGGCTGTCCAATAAAGTTTGCCAACGCATAAAATAGTTTGTCCAGGCCAGTTTAGAGTCCATTGTGATCTGATTTCCTTTAAAAACGCGTCCTTTGCTCGAATTACCTGTTATTCGAACAAACCAGCCGTATGTACTATAAATAAGTATGTAGGTACGACACTGACGTGCAAACTTGGTTTCCGTTAGGGGAAGGACCTCCTACCACTTGATAAATTTATTTCAAGTACTGAAACAAATGTTAAAATGTATGTTTATTTGGCATAAATTTCGGAAACTTCCGAAACCAAGTGTAGTAGGTAGTAGGCCCTTTCCTTATTACGTATAGGTGTAGATACTAGAACATTATGTAAGAAAGTATACGAAATGATCATAGTTTCATACCTGCGCTCTGACGCTCTTTTTCATTGAAGATTCAAGCTCGAGCAACCACTTTTCGACTTGTCCTCGAGCTGCTGCGGTAGAAACGATATCTTCAAGAATAATTTCCTCTCCTTCGGATGATTTTATCGATATTATTTCCAAATCATCCGTGAAACTCAGACGAGCAATACCCTCGAAGCATTTCTTTAAATGCGGTTGTACTCTAATGTGTTCGAAAGTGTAACGTAACGATGGGAATTTAGAATTTACATGTTCGCTTGCGACACGAACCGGTTTAGCTCTATATGCGTGTGAATTGCTTCACTTCGAGACTCTTACCTTGTAGGGTCTTTCGTTTCCGACAATATTTCTAAAAGTTCATCGTTCGACAGAAAAAAGAATCGTGGGAAATATAGCCTCTTTTTCTCCAAGTATGCAGCCAATCCCTTTTGTATCAGATCGAGTAAATTGGTGCATTTCTTTAGACGTTCGAGCATTTTATCTATTTCAATTACGGACATAACTCGAGGATCGGATGACACAAGCTGCATAATTTCTCTCCAGATCTATACGAGACATTGTTGCATAATATCGGTGCGGACTTGGATGCCGAAGAAAAACAGACGAAACGGACGAAACAGACAAGTATGTGTGTACATTGTATGTAAATAGGTACAAGCAATTATTAACATACACGAAAACGAACGTACTTTGTCCACTGCACTAAATCGCCGACCTTCTTCCGGCATTTGTTGCTGAATATCAGCCGAAGAAAATATTGGCTCAAGATACATCCACGTTGCTTGAACCTGTAGCCAATAATCCATAATATCCAACAACAAGAGTAACTTTGATTCCCATTCCCTGCATGTTAGAACAGAGAAACGATAATTGAAGGAATATGGAAAAATAAAATTGAAAGACGGATGAATAAATGAACGTCTTCAAATTAGCCCGAAAGCAGAAAGATACGTACAATGTCTCTTTCTCGAAAGGTCGAATGTAATGAGAATTCTTCATAGTCTGAGCTTTAGTCAAATGATCGTCCAAAAGCAATTGTATGTCATCGACGCTAGCGATCACATATGTGCCGGTATCTCGATAAGGATTAACGGTGAACGTAATGTATTCCCAATCCTGATGCATTCGAAGGAGGACTTTCTCCAAGCTACCTTCCTTCGTAGATGCTTCCGATATTCCTTCGAATTTCGAAACATAATCCAGCAAACCGTAATCGAGAATCTACGCTCGAGAAAAAGTCAGTTACTATGTAATTCAGATTAAGGGAGAATAAACGTAATCGAATAGTTACGTTACGTGTAAGGTAAAGAAGAAATACCTTGGCAAGTGTCATCGACTGATCGACCTTTATCGGAAAGCCGACTATCTCGGAAACTTGTTCCCAGTGACGATTCTTCATCGATGGATTTCCAAGGGTGGATATCACAGGCACGTGCTCCTTGAACTCTTCTATTTTCGTTCTTACCGTTTCAGCAAGCTTCTTAGCAATTGGCTCTTGGATAGACCTCTCCAACCTGTAGACTGTGCGATAAGCGATTCCTATCGCTGTGTCGATCTCCTCTGGATCGTGAGAACCCACCATAGAATTCATCCATGTATCGTAATTCGTTAAGAAATCACAACCGGCATCGTACAGTTTTTTGTACGGCATTAATTTGTCTGCAGTCTAATGTCGTAATGTTTTGCACCGTTCACAACAAACAAAAGAAACGAAAATAATTGGCCGGTATCGCAAAAGGAAATGGAAAGAAAAGTGAACGCACTCGAGTATCGAAAACGACTGTACTTACCGCTTTCCGTAACGGATACTGCGATAGCTCCCAACCAAATAGTTCTTCCTCCTCGTTGAATCTGTCGATGATGGTCATCGCGGTGATCAGTTTATTTTCCAGACGGTCGGCCTTACGTTTATATCGATATATTTCTTCTATGTTACCCCAGTATTGCAATTCATTGCAATGCTTCGCGTAAGTCTGGAGCTCCCGTTCAAATTGTTCAATCCTTTTGCGCAGGCTCTTCTGATATTCTCCAGTCTTACTTGCTATTATCTCTCTGTGCTGCTCGAATACTTGGGGTAGCTTGTGATACCTTGCCGGATACACATTATGTATGTACATTGCATTCTAATAATTGATGTCTCGATGATGAAGATGGGCTACGACGCATAATCGACTACTGCGCGTCCTGATAATAATATCTTACTCACCATTGAAACGGAAAGTTATTGGTTTTCAGTTCGACGGGAGTCAAGATTGAGAAATCAGACAGAAAAATAATGTACATAATAATTTCTTTTAAACGTTTTTTCAAGTGAATCGCAGTTTCCGTTTCTGAAATGCGAATAAATTCTCGAAGTTGGATCAATTCCATCGTATTCGCTGGTACACTGAGTGCTCGGTCTACGATATGCTGATAGACATCCCCTATATTATATATATATATATATATATATATATATATATGTATGTAAATAAATAGATATGCAAACGAAAGGAACAAACTGATTTATAACCAAGAAATTGCTTACGCTCGAGATTTTTGCTGATAATCAACAATCATTCTAGCTACTAACTCGTCCCTGTGCCTTCGAGCAACCGAACAAATATGATATATAAATTGTTCTCTATGAACGACGAAAAATTCACTAAAATGTGTCCGATTAAATTCGACCGGTATTTGACGAGACAGGCGATCATAATATATTATCAGAGCTCGAACGCGCTCGAAATTTTCACCGATATTCCCGTTCAAGAGTTCTTGAACCTTCCCAGCTTCCGTATCGTTTATTAAACTCTTATATTTTTCAAATTCCTCTATCTGCCGTTCCGGACCAATTTTTCCTTTGTTAATTAGCTTCGTAATTTTCTCCGCACACTCTTCCATGTATTCTTCCGATATGTTCGGCTTCGATGATACATAGAACCAATAGAGATTAATTAAGACATTCGACAAGAAATTTCGTACAGCATAGAGGAAAATTGACATAATCAGTGGATATACATATGTATACATATACGTATGTATGTACCTCGAGTAAAGTTCGGCCAGAACAGTCAGTTTCTAATAATGTTTCGATGCGTGGTAATCCATTGACTACTTCTCGCAATTCATTTAGCAGCGTTGACAAGGCTTCCATGTAAACTTTAAACGTTGGTTCGAACGTGCCAACTGTGTTCCTTATGATCAACTTTATGTCGAACCCGTAGTACACAGACTACGAACAGTACTTACAATTAGATTTTCAACTTTATAATTATTGGATTTCGCATATACTCAAAGAATGCTGGAATCTGCACTTACGCCCGCCTTCGAACTGTAATTAATATACTCTTCCATTGATCGGAGACAAAGCTTTCGCAATTGATCTTCCATAATGAAAGCGACACAATTGAAAAATCTCTTAAGCCTCGAAGGTAACTCGTTCCTTTCAAATGCCTAAATATGTACATATGTTTTCAATATTCAATACATAATCTTGACATTATTGATTGACATATAAATTTGACACGTTGTGTTAACATCTACTGCGTGTACGTATACATACATACGTATGTATGTATATATATCCTACCGCGAAAGGTTTAGTTTAATTGCATAAACAAACTATGTGCCATGTACATGCACACATATGAATGTATGTACAAGTATCATGCATGCGGACGTAATTGATTTTATATGTATATGTTGTATAAAAATATCGTATCATCACATACCGTCAACAGTATAGACTGAACTTTCGGCAACCAATACTTTACAAGATCTTCTCTCATCTTATGACACATTCTTAATATCGCTTCTTCAAAAGTAGCTAGATCGTATGACGCACCACGCGCCATTAGTTGACTTTCGTCTATCACCTTTCTGTCACTGTATTTGGGGGGATATGCATCGTTATGTTTTTATCAGCCCCTTAATCGGTCATGATTATTCGCTAGACTTCTACCATGGAAAACACAAACCTGAACTCTCGATACCAGTAATCGACGATTCGTCGAACAGCTGGACAATAAAGAATAATTCTTTTTTCCAATTTCGCTTTGTTCCATTGATAACTGGCCGAATAATGTTCCTCTGAGACTCGACTTGTTTCGTCTCGCTCCCCTGTCTCGAATAGAATCAACTGCAAATCATATCCATTTTCAATTTTCGTTCTGTCACTTGTGAATACATGTACATACATGTATGTATGTATGTATGTATGTATGTATGTATGTATGTATGTATGTATGTATGTATGTATGTATGTATGTATGTATGTATGTATGTATGTATGTATGTATGTATGTATGTATGTATGTATGTATGTATATATGTATGTATGTATGTATGTATGTATGTATAGATGTATATTATTACTTCTTGGAATTCAGCCCATCGCATCGAGTCAAACGGTAGCAAGTCACCGTCATCAATTTATGAATAGTCATTTTATAATAACAATAACAATAGCATGAAAGGAGGCAATGAATCGCGGAAACAGCTACTTTTAAATGAAAAAGAAAAAATAAATAAATAAATTAACTAATTGAGATACAAGCACCTTATTCCCCGAAGGATGTGACGGACACGCGACAACGAATTCTACAACTGATTTCTTCACATTAAACACATACTCTTCTTTTACTTCTTTCACCAAGCATGACACAGACTCCTTGAATTTTTTTTGCCACCTGACAGGGACCATTCTCAAGATGTTTCCCAAAAGATTAAGATCCATTGAACCCACATAAACATCATCGATTCCATGGGTTATATAATAGTAATACCGCAAAATATCTTTATCTTTGTCTGTGATAAAACCGTCAGACTCATCCTCTCTGCACTCCATTTTTAACTCTGATTCATTCATTCTGTGGCACGATCTCTCGCGTTTCTCTGTCTGTCCCCTTTTTATAACTTGCATTATTTGTGCACGAAAATTTTCTCTTCTTTCACAGAGCGCCAGATATTTCTTCATTTTGGGAACGAAATTCTATTTCTTCTACATAGATTTTCTACAAGTATCGCTGCCTATGTGATACGAACACTTATTCTTATCCTTTCGAATATAACTCAAGTATTATATTGGATTTTTGTTCTTATGATCAAGTTACATAAGAAAAGTATGCTTTTTCGATACCCGTCCGGTAAATTAGAGAACACGTAACTTTCCATGACAACCGAGTTGTTTGTGCACAATGTATCTATGTATGTACACTATTATACACGATGATTCCACCGTTTTCTCACAAAACCACACCACCACTATAAGTAAATCATAAAAATATATTTTTCAAACGTATAGAATTATACTTTATAAATATTATAAGGTATTCATTCGTTGTTTATTCGTGCAGAACGTCGATAATTGATTTATTGAGTTTATCGACATTGTCATAAGTACATTGAAAATCTATAAACGCAGGAAAACATGTACCACATAATAATACATATACGCAGTAGTCGGTAAGTTTTGACGCTTACGTTTTTGTAATCCAGAAATAGATCCGATAGTCATACCAATAATATGCCTGTCTATTATGTATAATGTACATATAATATTGTATAACACAGTAGTACACTGATATGTAATTACGTACGTATACATATAAAATACAGACGGTATATTATATATTATACAATAACATATTATTATCTCGCTCTTTTCTTTCGTTTCAGCAGTGCTACTACAACGATTTGTTTGATCGATAAATTCAGAAACAAGTTAATCGATAAACTCGGAATAAAGAAGAATATAATATTATGTTATTACATATAATCGAAGCCTCTGAATAGACGATTTCATATTTATTCATACTTATGATCGAGGGAGACGTGGGGAAGAAGAGTGAAAATACCGCATAAATACATATAAATTCGAGTGCATGTATAATATTCTTTGATTGTCATTCAATCGACTTCTTTACTTATTGATCCCACATCAAGTAATTATACAGTGCATTGAAATACCGATTGTCACTGTTGTTGTTACACACATATTTCTTTCTCCCCCTGCGTGTATGCACCCAACGAGAGTGAACGCGCCCGCGCGATGTGTATGTAAATATTGTATATATGTATGCATGTATGTATGTATATATGTATATGTATACATATCCATACTATATGTATGTATACTGTATACCCACGTGTTGCTCGTATAACTTTCCTTTTGCTCCCGAAACAATAAGTAGATACATACATATGCATAATATTCGACGTTTTTCGGTAAAATATTTACAACACTCATTCGATATTACGAACAATTATTATCTCGAATTTCCATTACATCGACACTTTCGTTTTGCCTTTAATAACGAATAATATGACTCAAAATCAATCGATCACGTCGAATCATTCGCGATTAACTACTGTTATCCACAAACATCGAGCACAAAGCATACAAAATCGAAAAATTTATCATTATATTCAGCCATCATAATAATAGTAATAGTACCTACATATACATATATGTATATACATTGTACATACATCTGCGCAACAGTCGTATAGCTTGTGATTATTTTAACTTTGACCATTGATAAAGAATTTTTTTGAAGTTACGGAGAAACGGCAGAATTCTAATCAATAAGCAACCGAATTGGCGGAAGGGCTTGGTAGGGCATAGTACATTCTTGACATTGCAAACGACAAATATTTTTTCATCTCCCGCCGCGACATACATATGTGATACATATATGCATGCTACAAGTGCCTCTCCTACTGTCGTCCAGTGTCAGAATTATAAAACTGAAATACCTATCTGAAAAACAATTTCTATTTATGTAGATTATGTTTTCTCGTCTTGTACACACGGTATTACACTTACTGTTTACTACAGTATATCGGTTTGAGCTGTTATCTGGGTGTTATTCTCCTTTTTTTTCAACTTGACTCAAGTAAAAAACTTATGGATGGTGGCCGAGTTACGTAGGTATTTGAGGAGACTGTTTGATGTAAATGCAGTTATACATGCGTATGTATACGGTCGTATACAAAATGGCGGTATTTATCCCCTCAGGTAGAGGACATAATTCAGTTTTTCTCTTCATACAACCCACGAGAACGTTGCATAAAACTCCATGTATACATACTGTGATGCGAGCGGTTATACAGGCAACAAATCAATAGACATATTTAGCTGCTAATGTGAGATCCTTGGCTTGGTACAATACAAGTGGTAGGTAGAGGACCACGTTACGTGTATTCACATTCATACATCGTACAGAACTTGCCCGTGGACAGACCTGCTGCTATATGGGGGACGCTTCTCGAAAGCTTGTATCGACAACACTATGAGATTAATTCTCAATATCACCATGAAAAGTACTACATATAAGTATGTAGGTATTGTAGAATTGTAGAACATCTAATGTTTTCCGACGTTCTATCCCCAGCAGCAACCTTACCACGCTCAAATGACACTCCTAGCAATGTATTATACTTGTCATATTCACCCGTAAATGCGTACTTTCATACATTTATGTATGTTTTTTATGTATGTATGCATGCATGCATGTATATATGGATACCCGAAATAGTAAATTAAGTGAAAACATTAACAATAAATCGCAGGACCGGCGGCACGAGTTGTGTGGAATGTGTGGAATATTTCAGACTTGGGATTTTACTGTATGTGGAATTCCACATCTTTTGCTCGCACACAGTGTGTAGATATCATTTACAAATTTAACAAGTACATTTGCTCTCAGAAAACAAACGGAATTATATATACTGCTGTTTTTTTATTATTAAAATTTGATTTTTTAATTTATCCACTCCCCGTCTTCCCTCTCTCTCTCTTTTCTCATAACTCTACACTTAGAAAAAATTTGCTCGCCGGCCCTGGTAAATCACAAAAATCAAGTACAATGGTTATTATGTAGTTAGGGTGATTTGCTTAAATGCAATTACGTGAAATTATCGTCATTCAACATGAATTCTTGCTCATGACATTAAGCTTTTAACTCGCAGTACCCAGCAAGCAAAATATTATCGTTTATTTTTTTCAGTGGCATAGTAATCAAATCTGTAGTTGTTTTGCATTGTACATACATACGGTAATTCCGGAAGGCAGCGCGACCAATTAAGGTCTCGTGAAGCGATACCGGTACGGTGTCCAGGCGAATAATTCTACGAAAAGAATAGATATACTGATAGGTATACGTAGATTTTGAAAATTTAATAATTCTACAGGAAATGACAGTGAACGTGTTAAGGTGGATGAAACTAGACTATAGAATGCACATATGAAAAAGAAAGAATTCTTCGGTAGAACTATTCGAGATTTAAATCTCGAATTCGACTGGAACAGGCGATATACATAGAGCCGTCACGCAGTGACCAGGTCGTCGTTAACCACTGGATTCAAGAGAATAAATGTATCAGCTCGTACGCACTTGGTCGTCTGGTTTTTGATCTTTCGCCGGTCACTAGTCGACAGTACGTAACGGCTCTCAGTGTTTCATCCGTCCACGAACATGAATCTATTGTGTACATAACATGTATGCAAGATTTATGTAGTTTAATTCATGATTAGGTTGGGAGATGAGTCTCGAGAGGAGCGAATCAAAGCTACAATATTCAGAAGTGACGTAGTAGCATTGCGAGCGGAATTACTAATTTTTCAAACGCTTTACGATTTACCATTGCTGTTGAAGCATGGGCAGAGCGCGTTCAGTATTCGATTGCAGAACCCACGTACACGATGGTTCCAGCCAGCGATACTATCGGTACCTTTTAGTCTAGATCCTACATGAACATACATTTCGTTTATTCGATCGATCAAAATTCCCGCGAAATTTAAGAAATTTATAATATATACCTGATACACATACATGTATAAAAAAAACAAAACATATTTGAAATACCCGCTTTGTTTACGATAGACTAAATGCTTACCTTCGTTTGCACTGTTTTTCTGAAATGCGAAATAGAACGATCAACAAATCATTTTAGTTTACGAACGGAAACGTTTTTATTGTCGTTAGCGGAACTCGTAAATCGTTTACCTCTGAATGCACATTCTTCTTAGAAGCCTCCGTAGCTGCCATTTCTATAACTTCGCTTACAAACTTTGTAGTTTCTCTCATTAATTCGTCATCATCTTTGAAAGCCTCTTTTCTCTGATCTAACGTTCCAGAGGTCAATATCTTCTCCCGCTCCTCAATGCTCCATTTGTTCGTTCCCTCGGTCATCATATACATGTATGACAACAATGCAAATTAAATAAACCCGGTGCGACGGGTCCTTGTCGCGTACAGACGAAATGCATTTATTATATTTCAACAAAGCTACAAGTTCACGTCTCTTTCGAAAATGACCTCAATAAAATGTAACCAAGAGCCAGTACGTTAACGATAGAAAATCACAACAGTGAAACAAGGAATTCGTTTCTACAAGGTCTCTGTACATAGTTTCTCTTCTTTTCTCACACCTCCCTTCACCTCTTTTACCTTTCACCCTTTTTCCCCTCGCCTTCTTTTTCTTTTTCGTCCGTCCTTCTTTCCTCTGTCATAGAAAAAATCAAATGTTCGGAATTACAAGGATAATCGCTCAATCTATGCTGCAGTGCACTATTATACTTTTCTTATACATATCTGATTCATTGAAAAAACACTATTTACGCACATGTAATCATTTATTGCCCGATTTATCGTACGAGTGAATTTATACATACATACTATATATATACGTATTATATGCACTATATGTAACTATTATTATGTTGTTGTTGTTGTTCTTATTATTATTATTATTATTATTATTATTATTATTATGCATTACGAATACTCTTTACTTTCTTCTCCGATAACTAAAAATGCTACTCCGATGAATTGTACATATATGTGCCTGTATGCATACATACATATTACGGTCATAAGTACAAACAAAACATCTACAATATGTACTTCACTGTCTTAATCATTTACTTTTTCCAAGTATGGAGTAAGATAATAGTGGTTTCACCGCGTCCTATCTCTGTAATTCCAACCAGTGTCGAAATCCAGAATAAATTAATACGAGGAACAATATAGATCGCGTAAGTATAACACCACGACTATCGAACGCGCGCTACTGAATAACATCAGATCTTACGACTATCAAGTGTACAGTAGAAAGATTAAGAGTAAAAAAAATAACATTTCACTTACGTCTACTAGAGAAGCTCGACGACAAAGGGGCAGTTGACCTTTCGAACGTAGATATCGAGCTACAGGTGGTGCGCATTCGCTTTACAGAAGGGTTTAAATATCCTGTCTATCCCTATCCTTTCATATCCTGTTCATCTCGCCATAATTGGCTATTGAACTTCGTTTGCCATGCTCGATTTTCCAATATTCGATTCAATTTTAATGAATTTCAATACGGCTCACGTATAACGGATTGAACTGTAACAAATTTTTCAAGATTTCACTCAAGTTTCGTTAACTGTTCTAATACTCGACCGTTACTGGTGTATACAGAGTCGACCTGTTTCACGGACTTACATAAGATAGTGGTGTTATTTATTTCCGCGAGAAAAAAAATATCACACGAACGATATAACAATCGATACACCTGTTCCGAATCGTGCTTCGCAATACGTTGGGTCACTGATTCACCTCGTAACGATCGAATGGTCTGCCTGGTTTACCTCACCGAAGAATATCATCCTGGGAAAGTATTTCAGAGCATGCGTCGCGTTGACCTCCATGCGACTACTCCATGTTGTACATACATATTCACCCTCTTTATAACTCGCACGCGCAATTTACGTCCCCTTTTCCTACTGCTGCCCTCGCTATTCCACAATTCCACAATTCCACTGCTATTCTGCTTCCATTGCTAGAGTTTTCTTTACTACATAATACTTACCTAAACTCGTTGCTATTTTTCTGTATGTACTTTCTTCGGGATTTCTCATCTATGTATCCCTAATCCCCATCTTTTCTGTTCAAATTAACACATAAAAAAACACACATGCGTATTGAACAAATTGAAAAACCAGTTATTATTAAATGTAAGAGTAGACGCTAAATGTACGCACCGCACGATCAGAAACAAGACACAACGTGGGTAAAAAAAACGAGCGACAGAGAGAAAAAGGGAGACAAGGAAGTGAAAGTGAAATTTCTAAATATAGCAAAAGATCAATACAGTTAGATTGTAAGACGTTTCTGTTGAAAAAGTCATCTACTGTGATCGGATAAACGTATCATAATTTCTGCTACCTAACATATACAGTTAACTCAAACGTGATATTCCGGCATTTCGAGAGTACCCTTGGCAGTGGATTTATAACGATTCAACAATACCTACGCGATATAATTCTCACACACCTTCCTCGAAGGATTTCTTGATCCAACAGTCAATTATAACAGTGTCCGATAATTCTTGAATAAACAAAAGTCTCCAGGTTTTCCAATCTGTTATACTTTTATGCAACCGTAGATTTCGGACAATCATCGCTTCATTATTTATTTAATCTCAACTATCGAAATATTATTCTGTTATGTGACATTTCTACGCTGCATTCGCGTAAACATGTTACTTCCTGCTTCTTTTTTTCTTCGAGCACACACGTATACAATATGATCTCCAAGTTTCCTGAATAAGTTTTGCGGCACGATTCAAACGAAATCGTTCTACTTTAGCTAATGAAGCTTTCATTGCATTTAATTCTTGTTCTTCTTTCAACTGATTGTACAAACTATGTTGCTCAAGAATTTTACTCTGTAAGACAACATGTATATACATAACATATATAACCATGATAAAATGTTTATGCAAATGCTTTGAATATTTCACTTTTTTATCAGAATAATAGAACAGAAGAAAATAATATATAATAGAGACTACAACAAAAGGAAGGTACGCAACAGCGATAAGACAAACCTGCATAGCAGCATAATCTTTCACAAGGCAATCTTTATCTCGTAGGAGAGTCATTTCATATGTATAAAGCAGTTTTATGTTTTCATCGTATTTCGCCAGTTGGTCCAAACATCGTTTTCTTACTTTACATCTGGGTAATTGTAATGCAATCAATTTTAATGAACTAAGGTAATCAACAGTTCGACAGCAGAGCACATTATTCCATTGAAACTGGAACAACTACAGATGTATAAAACTATTGCTTACCGTACATGGTATAGATTACTTAGTTGAGAGTTCTGTATTTCACCCATAAATGTTGAATGGAGTTTAGACAATTCTACTTCCTTTTCGACAGACTTTTTTTTACTTTCGTATTTACAACTATTAGCTAACATCTTTGATGAGAATTCCCTACTAAAACATGTGCATTTTGAACTTAACTTTTCATATTTCTATTTGTTCTATAAAATTATTAAACAATGGGTATACACAAATGCATAAAAATGCAATTAAATTACGTTTTCTTATGGAATTATTAAGGAACAAAGAATAAAAATTGCTCACACTTGAATTTCAAATGCATGGTCCTTGTTTTTCTTGACTTTTGTTCTTAGTAACTCTACTGCTTTCCAATCCATTTTAGCATTTCTTTGAAACTGAATAAAGTCTGATCTTTGCTTTTGCTGTACAACAGCCAATTCTAAGTGAATTTAACAAGTTACATTTAATAATCATTTTACCATGATTGTGTCAAAAACATATACACCCAATTGAATAGGAAAAAATTCATTCTTCATAAAGCTTTAAAGATTCTTAATATAAATGCTTTGCATAAGAACATACCCTGTACTTCAACTTTAATTTTCTCTATATTTCTCATAAAATTCTGTAACTTCACAGTCCTATACATTTGATTTTTCAGGTACTGCTGCTTCCGATTTTTAATCAAGTAACAGAGTACCTCGATCGTTTCAATCAACATTTTTAATTGTAGATAGAAATTTTCTTTGCTCATAACATTAACACAGAGGTTTGAATACTGAAATAAGATGGCACGCTACAAAATCATTCGAAAAAAAATACATATTTACAAGTAATTCTTCCTGTCCCATTTATTCTTTGCATTATGAAGATTTCTTAACTATTTGTATAGACATTGTAATTCAAAATATAGTTGTGTATTCAATTAATAATTATGTCAAATTAGTTTGCTAAGTTATTTTGAATACTATCTCTTTCTTTCTGCGATCGCGTACCCCTTTTTCTGAATATTTCAATTTCTCTTTTTCCTATTTATATAAATAAGTAACGAGATCCTGAACGAGAATCCTGTTGCCTTGGTTGCATCACAGAGACATATACATTGATATACGTAATAGACTGCGCGGTCTTATGGTAGGGCCGTATTCATCCCTGCCATAAGACGCATAAGACCACGCAGTCTATTATATGTATATGCTATGTTACACACATATATGGACTGCTGTCGTCTTCACCAAGCACAAGATTTGAAGTCTAAAAAACATCGATTAATAAAACATATTGCTTGAGAAACAGAGTAGTCACAAGCATTGTGAAAATCATACATAAATGTTTGCAACTGTTGTCATTGGATCCCGTCACGCATTCCTCGTTTACTTCATATTTGGACAGGTCTCACAGCGTTATATGGACAGTATTCACCTTGACCAAGCACTTGACGTGTAGCTTAAACAACGTAGATTAATTCCCTGTGATTGACAATAACAATAAACGAGCAGAACACTGTTAAAATCGTATTTAACGCGGAATACCAGTTTTTCAACCGGTGGCGCCACCAGTGGCAATTTGCTCAAACTGCTAGCCAAATTATACCGACAGGTGAGTGAAAATTTCTAGTGATGGAAAAATTCGAATATCTCAGTAATTAAGCGCTCAAAGTTAAAGTTGCTGGTCTTATATTATTCCACCTGATTCAATGCGTCGACCGAATACAGCAGAACGCCATAATTAGACAAATTATTTCTACCAGTGTTGATATGTGTGTACATTTGTAGTGTTGACAGAAATAATTTTGTCGATTATGGGGTTCTGGGGTATTAGTTCGATGCCCGGGATCGTCGGGGGTAATTTGAGACAAATGACGTTCATTTTAAGCGTTTAATTACTGAGATATTCGCATTTTCCCATCACTAGGAATTTTCACTCACCCGTCGGTATGATTTGGCTAGCAGTTTGAGTGAATTGCCACGGGTGGCGCCACCGGTCGAAAAAATAGTGGTATTCCGAGATTAAATGCTATTTTAACAGTGTTCTGCTCGTTTATTGTTATTATCAATAACAGAGCATTAATCTACGTTATTTAAGCTACAAATTCAGTGCTTTATCTAGACGAAAGCTACTTGTATAAACGTGTAAGAACTGTTGAAATATGAACTCATGTGAACTAAATGGGAAGCAGTGACTATATATGTATGTAGAATGCAGGCAAATCAGGCAGGTGCCGACTTCATCCCTACCATAAGACCGCGCAGTCTATTATATAAATATATGTCCATGTATCCGACCTAATTTAGAACGCGATTCGTGACTCTAATGACTCTGATCAACTTTGATCACCGACGAGGTATACTTACCTAAGAATAGACTTTTTCTCTTATGGGATTTGGTGGTCCACCTAAACTATAGTATGCTATAGTACTGACACCAACTGATACCTTAAAAAGCCTGTGATTTTAGCGACCTCTGCGTTATGAGAACAGTGAATCTGCGTTGGATAGTGACACTAAAATAGAAATGGGGCCACATCGCCCCAGTAAAGTGGGCTGACAAAATACATTGAATGAAATGTCTACTCCTATACCTCGTCTGTGCTCTGATTAAAGTTTCTCTAGTGGTCTCTAGCAGTCTCTAGACACTGGCATAGTTATATACATACTATGTATTTTAATCGTCGGTGTATTACAGTATTATTAGTGTCATTGTTACAGAGTTAGACGTTACTCAATATTACTCAACCTCGAGTTGTTTAATAAATTGACTTTCAATCGAAATCAATCAGAATACATATCGAGTTGACTCGAGAGCCGTCCGCGACACAACAAATATGGCGTATCGTGGTGTGAAAGGTTCCGATCCGTTTGTTTCGAAAACATCACGAAATGAACGTTTTGCGCAAATGTCGAAGCAGGAACAAATTATTCAGCAAAAGAAGCTCGAGATACAAGCAAAAATGGACGAGCAGAAAGCGAAAGAAGCTGTGGAAAATTTGAGTAAGACGAATTCACTAATTCCGAATTCGAGACTGAATAAAGCAAATTCTACCAAGTGAGTATAATACTTTAATGTTCTTTATAGATTAGTTATCATGTGACAATACTTTTGTAAATCACGAAACTCGAAAACGATTTTCTCTCATAATTTGATACTTGTCGTCGATGTCATTCCAGTCATTGCTTCAAGTTGTATTTTCATGCTCACTAATACGATTAAATAATTTTCGCAACCTAATTTAATGATACAAAAATTCTGTGTTTATTTTTAGACAATTGAAGACTGGATGTAAAAAGAGCTGTAAATGCCATACGTTTGAATGTATGCGTAAACCTCTTTTTACATCCAGGTCCAGTCTTTCATTATTAACCTATGTTTAATATACCCCCCTCCCCCCCATTTGGTTACCCAGGTTTGGTATTTAGCGAGGGGTAAGAAGTACTACTACTGTTAAATGTTGTTTCATTATTTTTCCACAAAAGAATAAACACTTGGTTTTACAGAAAACTAGAAGAAAAACCTGCCACATCACAAACAGTTAACCTATTTGCAAATGATGGCAGTTTTTTGGATCAATTCAAAAAAATTGCTAATCACAAGGGAACTTTGAAAACAGAGTCGATGTTTCCTTCAAAACTTGAAGACAAGAGAGAAGAAAAGTATACAGAGAATATCTATGATAAAGAAAAGAAAAAAAGTATTGAAAAAAATAGAGATTGGGAGAATCGAAGGGAGCGTAGAAGAGGAGATTCTAGATGGGAAAAAAGCTCTAACAAGAGACATAGCTCATCTTTGAGTCCATCTCCAACCAGACGTGCATCGTCACAGAGCCCAGAAGCCCGGCATACCTTTAATCAATTACCTTCCAATGGACAGCGCATGCAGCACAATCAGCAACAGTATTTTCCTAGAAATGGAAATTCATCTCTTATTCCTCCTCTTGTATCTCAATCCGTGATACACCTGACAAGTTTACCACCACCTAATATAAGAAACATCATAACCAACATTCCCCCTCCAAATTTATCGAAAATGCCTCCCCCGAAAAATTTGATCAATAGTTATCCTGGGATAGATGATCGATCTGGCGATCCAAGAATGCAAATATCACCATCACACGCAATACACGCCTCCCCAGTTTCCTCGGTACAATCAGTTCCCCCAAATACCAATGTGCCTCCGCCGAATATTCACATTTCTCGGACAATACCACCTAGTCTACAAAATTTACCACCACCGCCACCTCCACCTCCTCCTACACTTTCTACATCTTCGTCATTGTTGTCATCGCCATCGTCATTATCGTCATCATCTTCCTCCACTACCAACTCTTGTTCACCTTCCTGTTCATCTTCATCTTCAACGTCATCAGTGCTACAACCACCGCCACTACCACCGTCGTCGTCGTCATCAGCGGCTACTTCGTCACCTTCGACATCGTCAACATCACCGGCATCGGGTACTCAACAGCATATAATTTCATCCGGTCATCAATGCGGGATACTACCTCCCGCAACTCTGCAGCCTACAAACTTACCACCCCCAAATATTCCTCCTCCCAATTTGTTATCAGCGATGACGCAAATGCCACCAAACATGCTGTCGATACCATCTTCGCAGACAATCGTGGTCACTGTACCGAACGCATCTAATGTACCCAATGTTCCTCCACCAAAAGTGATAGCACCTGTGATAATGTCAACACCACCTCCAGTTCACAACGTGCCGTCGAATATAAATTCAGTACCACCGCCAAATTTGAATATTCCACCTCCGAATGTTCCACCGCCTCCTATAATACAAAATGCTGGTCCACCTCCTCCTCTAATGACCACAAGTTATCCTCTTCGCAATCAAGTCACTCAGGTACTTATGGGACCGCCTAACATTCAAGTGCCACCACCAGTGAGGCCAGCGTCCGGTCTACAAGCTACTGAACAGCTAGGTACGATATGTCGATTATTTTCATTTGTTTCTTTGTTTCGACGTATCGCCCCGTGTCGGCATTTAACATGATTCGTGGTGTTCTTTTGCGTTCCGATGCGTTGTAGTGGAACCATTACGATTTATATGAAGAAAAATTGAGAGTTGGTAGACGTGTATCTGTAAAAAGAAGGTACAGTAATTCCTCGATGAATGCAACACGAACAACGGCGATTTCCCACGACTAGTGGGTCCCCCTCTGGAAGCAATCGAAACAGAAGCTAAGCAGAGAAAACCTTTCCGCCTTGCCACGAATGCCCCGAAGCGGACCCCAGTTCGTCGCAGTCGTCGAGACATTACTGTGGTCGTTTGACAAAGGGTTTAGAGTTCATTTGTTGCCGAAACAATTTCTTGGTTGAGCAACTGAGAGCTTATAATTGGGTGTGCGCGCGCGCGATACGCCGAATGTAAGACACGTGGACGAACATGAAAAAAAAAGAATTTAATTTGCGATCATATGTGTAGACGTACGTACGTTCTATGTTGCAAGAACACAAACATATATTCATGTATTAGCGTGGTTACGCATGTCTGACAAAGGCTTCTAAGTGTGTCCCGTAGAGGCTGAGCAGCTGGCACGCATCGTCGCTGACTGCGGGGATGAAATCGAGCAGGAAGCGCGAGAGAAGAATGCACAAGATCCTAAATTATGGTAACTACTGTCCTCACTGGTCCCTGTCTCGTGTATTAACGCCTTGCGTTGTACCCCTCCCACCTAATATATACAGTAGCTTGTACATTGTCTCGAACAGTTTCCGGTTTATCTTGCACAATCGGTACTCGTACTAGTAATTGTAAAATGAAATTAAGCAACTCTTACAAGCAAACGCGTACTTAAACGGTAGTGTTCGCATCAACAATGCGAATTACTGCAATCATAGTTAATCGAAGATCATTCGTAAAAAAAGAAAATTTGTCACATCTACAGGAATATTTGTGTAATGTCTAATTTTATTATTACACAAACACATAATTTATCTTATTTGGAAAATCATTTGGCATTTAACGTGAGCGCAAGAGTATCATTCATTTCAGTCGCATTCTCACCGTTAGGTTTCATCTGCGCTCGTTTTGTTACGAATAATATGATATTCTTTGTCATTCTACATTATCCTGCTTGTCTTTTCCTTAAAGAAAAGAACTTAATTTAGGAGAATACGTTACTCGTCAGAGTCTTAAGTATTGTTTTAATCAAGGTTTCTGCACCAAAAGCAAAGTGCAGCGTATCTGCAGTACAGGGGGTTAGTGGCGAAGTTCCGCGCGGAAAAGTCAATTAAGGAACTTAAAGACAGCGGCGCTGAACCATATTGTCCGGAGGAAGCTCTCAGTGATAACGATGATACCGAACAAAGTCATATTAATAGACACGTGTCTTCTTCACAAGGTAGGTGACCGGTGGCGGCTTGTATATATACATGTATGTATGTATGTATGTATGTATGTATGTATATACATGTACAAAACCAGAGAAGAAGAGAGAAAGAGGATTCGACGATAACTCCATAGATCGGCGTAAGGAGGAAAACAAAGAAGAACGTAAACGAAAAAGACGTAGCCGTTGGGGTGATCCAGATAATAAAATACCTATAGAGGAAGTCAACACATTGTCCGTACAAAAACAGAAGAGCGGAAGCATTTCGCAGCCAGGTATTGCAATTCCTGGGCAAATTGGACAACCAGCAGTCATAATTCCATCATCAAAGCTGCAACACGCAAGAGCAAAGAATCCCATGTTAACTAAAGTTTCTAGAAACGATCCAGCGTTGATACAGTACGCTCGGCAAACGTTCAGCACGTTAGATCTTACCGAGGAACAATGGAAGAAAGCGGAGGATCACTATAAGGTGAGATACGATCAGTTATCGACATGCATGTTTAAAATTTCTTTCTGGTTCGTGACAACTGTCTCTTGTTCAGATAAATCTGCTCTATCAGAATTTATTAAGAAAAAGAGAGGAATTGAAGCGGTTAGAGGCACAGGGAAAACATAAATACGAGTATGATAGTGACGAAGAAACCGAAGGTGGTACTTGGGAACATAAACTTAGGTCCGCCGAAATGGAGGCCACTCAAATGTGGGCGGAAGAACTAACGGCTCAAGCAGAAGGGAAACATCATATCGGTGATTTTTTACCACCGGATGAACTTAAAAAATTTATGGAACAATATAACGCGGTTAAGCAGGGAAAGGAACCCGATCTTAGCGATTATAAGGAGTACAAGCTTAAAGAAGATAATATAGGTATGCAGCAAGGAACAATTGTTGTGATCGTTGTTTCAACATTGCGATTTTTTATAATAATTTTCAAATGAAAAAAAGAAAACGACTCTTCGATCAATCGATGGACTAGTACATAAATGGATTCTCGTTTATTTAGGATTTCAGATGTTACAGAAACTCGGATGGAGCGAAGGACAAGGTCTGGGTACCGAAGGCAACGGTCGTATCGAACCTGTTAACAAGTAAGCGACGTTTTTATGTCTTACGTATCGCTTACTTTTCTACAAACATACTGTTTTCTCGATATGAAATTTATCGTCACGCTCATACATTTCGTTCGAATACTTGTACGAACTTACAAAAATATCTTACACAGGGCAACTAACAGATTCGATAGCGCTGGCTTAGGTTCCGAAAGACCAGACGGCGTGTCTCGAGACGACGACGAATTCGACGCCTATAGGAAAAGAATGATGCTAGCTTACAGATTCAGGCCTAATCCCTTGGTAACATTTTCGGCGCACAAAAGAAGCGCGCCTCTTTTTGTATTATTACCTTTTCGTATTGAAAGTATTTTTCCTTTTCTTTTTCAGAATAATCCTCGGAGACCTTATTATTGAAAAAGGACTACCAATGGATTGTATTTATGATATTAAATACATCTAAATTTTCTATTTAGTTAAAGAATAAATTGTCGTTATTTTGTATATTTCAAACACTGAAAGCGTACAAAGCTACTGTATATTATATGAACGTTTATCATGTTCCACACGCATACATACTCATTTCTAGGTAAAACATCTCAACGACAATCTTAATATCGGCAGAGCAACAGTGTGTGTGTGTGTGTGTGTGTGTGCGTGTGTGTGTATTATATCAATAATACCGTTTTCTATGTCGTATAATATGTTTGTGAGAAACATTTCTAACAGTTAAATTTAACTTATATGCAATTCATTTTACATTTCACATCTCCGTTATTTAGTTTTTTTTTTGTACTGTAAATAAAGTGTAGTAAAATGCGGTGCAATTTCTTAAAATAACACGCGAAATGTTTTAATTGTTTCCCTCCTCCTTTCGCGGGTTGCAAATAAGAGAGTGCTGCTTTCCTAATGGTAATAATATTAACATTTATTCAAAAGAAAAGTTCGTGCTTCATAGTTTGTGTAATAGAGATCGAATTTGATTCTTTTTTAATCCATGGGAGAGCACTATATTATAATGAAAAGAAAACAAAGACACGAACGAGCGAACAGGTAACGACCTGGTTGACCGGTTGATCAACGTACCAACTGGTCTGTCTATGGACCTCGCTTGCACGTATTTTTATTTAAGGCACCTCTCTCCCACGTTCGACTACCTTTCGAAACGATTAAACATCGAAAGTCGATGGACTATCGTACGGCTATATGTACTTCTGGATCAGTTTTTATCCGCGTCATTGTTTATTCAGCTTTTCTATTCCTATCATATATTTCCAGCATTTCTTCGTACTATATAATTTTCATCTGTACACTTCGTTTAAGATACCAAACTTATTATTTGAATTTTCGATCAATTTTTCCGTTTCTTTCATTCCCGAGGTCATCTTTGGAATTTCAGCGCATATGTACTCAGAAGTAGTATCGATGCGGCCTAGTAATCATGGAATGTATGTTTCACGGTAAGACTAAGCAGGCTACATATGTATACAATACATATACATATTTGTTTCTCGATTAACGCGTCATCCACTATCTCGAGCAAGTTATGTACTACTTATAGTGGTCGCATAAATTTTGTACATATGTACATACTACTTTCGAAATACATATCACGATGATATATGTACAAGTTAGGTAAGTTTTGATACATGCTTCTTTTGACTTTTCTATTTAAATTTCCGTCAGGACCAGTATTAAACAGATCTTCTTGTTGAACTTTGATAATATCAAAAACTGTCTCGTTCTTTGTCGCTAGTGTTGGTAGGAAGTAAAAAAAAAGAAATAAGAAAAGATAATCGGTAGCGACAAGAAAGAAATTTACAATAATGTTTATTTGATATCTGTGTCGATACAGATATGGATATGTGACACGGTACATGTATATTATACGTATATGTATGTAATTGTATAGCATACTATTTAAATCACCAACGAACCTGTTGGATTGCCCTAAAGAAACTTGACGAATTATTTTCACTGCTCTTACAACAAAGATTATCATAATGGGCTATGGTATGATCTTTATGCATATATGTGTACATCATATAGATTATAGATTATAGAATAGGCAATGTAGAAGAGGATATCAACTTCCGAGAAGTGTAGCCTGGTTTATTCGAATCACCAAATTTTCTTTGTTACCGTTAGGTACATTGAAATTTTTGTGAAACGTGCTCGTTGCAGCTCATTGGCTAAGATTTATGCGGTAGTACGGTAGGTAGAGATCTTTGATTTCAGCCTTTTCGACCTTCTCTTCTCACTTGTATTACTCTCGTCCGTTTCTCGTTATTCGCAATGTTAGACGGAAAAAAGGAGTAGGTTCAGACAAGAAGAAAGAAGGAGAACTGCAAGCAACGAAACAGAACGAATTCAAACGGATCGAATCGGATTTCAGATCAGATCCCCGCTGAAACATGGGGAAAGGACGGAAAGAGACCAGAATGGTTGTCGGTCGATCAGTGGGGAGAGGCGTAGGTACTCCTTCAGCGTGAACACGTATGTATGTACGTGAAAGTAACTCTTACAGTTCAGCTGGAATCGTATACTTGTCAGTGTTTTATGGTGTCGGTGATCCCGTCGTTCACAACAAAGTTAAGATACGGTGCGCGCAGCCGTAAGTATACCGTTGTGCATCTTGTCAAGAGAGGGACCAGCGACCAAGTGAAAAGTAACCAGAGCAAATCGAGATGATATTATAGAATCGTGAGTATGGCACGAGCCACGGGGTTTCCTGATCCGCACCGATAGAACGAACGTAACGCAAAGATCAGAGATCGAAGTTCGGACGGAGGCAGAGGCGAACGTTTCACAGGACTGCGTGTCCAATGTCCATGGGAGGATAGATCGGCTAACTGTGATTCTCGATTCATGTCACACATATATACCTATGTATATGTATAATATTTTTTTGTAGTTTCGTTTAGCAAAGGATAGCGTATAGACACACGTGACCCGACAATTCTAGTTTTTTTCCATGTCGGTGATCGTCCGCTTGTAAAACACGTCGCTTTACGTTCCTCGCACCGCCACCTGTCACCGTTTCACAAGGAATAGTTTTCCAAGAAAGTAACGTACGTTTCCTATTTTCACCAATCGGTTCGTTCGTTCGTTCGTTCGTTCGTTCGTTCGTTCGTTGTGTCCTTTCCCTTTCCGCAGGGTGTGAAAGCGCCGTCTCAAAGTTGTAACAGCAGTTACGATCAAAGAGGATAACCACACCAAGGATCAGTGTCTTATTCGTCAGAGTGATATGTACGAAGCTGCGGGATCAAGGGGTGTACGTATACGTGTGTATCTAACCGAACACAAAAAAGCGTGAGAAATCGGAAAATGTTTATATTTCTGCTGATAAAAAGAAAACGGAGAACCGTAATGTCGAAGAACGGAGGATCATAATAAGTTGCATGAAACGTCATTGTCTCTGTGCTCGAAGAACCATTCAACTTCTCGATCGATCTTTACGTTTTTCGCTATTCACAGGACACAGCTACATTTGAAATTAACTTTCGTTCAAGGAGCACTGAGAAGAAAGAAACATTGTTGGCAGCCGAACGTTAAGGAATAGAAGATTTAAAAGATATCTAATCACTGTTGGTTGTTTTTACGATCGTTACAATTGCATACATTAAACGTCATCGTGTGTGATTCGTGACACTTGGAATACTTGAAATTTTCAACGATCGAACAATTTCTACAGGTATTACAAGAAGTACATACCTACTACATCCGTGTACCGAAAATTGTTTTTCGTTTCGTGCACTCGTTTGTTTGTTTTTTATTTTCTGTGTATCGGTGATAAGTGGATGTTCCGCTCAAAGAGAAGAGGAATTTCTTGCACGTGAACGAACAGCTAATCGAACCCAAAGTGATCTTCATCGGAAGTGTCGGTACGTGTTATTAAAATCGCGCATCTTTATTCCGTTTTTTTTCTATTGTCTTCTTCTTCTCCTCTTCGACCTTTTTCTTCTTTTTCTTCTTGTTTCTCTTCGACAGCGTCGCTGTCGTCATTTCGCCACCATCTGCTTCCTTATCTGTCATATCCCTTTTTTTTCTCTTCGACTTCGACTTCGATTATGAGAGAGGCTGTAATCATTACCACGTGCCTGTTGGGTTTCGTGTTTGCTGGAAGTCCTAGACTGCCCAGGACCTCTGCCGACGAGCGTAACATCCGTAATGTCAGTAACAGTGGAAGCAACGTTAATGGAAACACGATGCCGGCACCAACTCGCAATCCCCAACGAAATAGGTGAGCTGGTATATGTACAAAATACGTGTATGTATGTATGTATGTATGTATGTATGTATGTATTATATACAGCAACCTGCTCCATACCTAACATTCCTTTACTTTTTTCCGTATTTCAAGGGAGTATTAAAGTTTGTGCTTAATCGGAAGTCAATTAACGAAATATTAATTCTGTAAGTCTGTCTTGTATGATATTTAGGAAACTGTCTACATATTTTCAATTCAGTGTGGATCATAGTTTACTTATGTAGCATAGGTGCTTTTATTATAATAATTTCATCGACAAATCGATCTGTTTGAAAAATCGAAAACGATTCTAGTCGTTCGATAAATCGATTAGATATTGCGTACGTATACAGTCTCGTGTCGCATGTTGATCACCAAATTATTCAAATGCAATTCCCTTATACAAACATATAACTGCGTGATTTCTTCGCGGTAAGCTTATATCCGAAATAAACGAGAATATCTCGAATCCTGTGATCGCATTATAATCGGAAAAAATTAAAGTAAGCATTTCCGCTATTGTGGCCAACAGGTTTGTACTCTCCTTTTTCTCGCTTTCTCTTTTCATCCTCCCGATTCGCATGGTATGTAGCAACGTACACCTACAATATACATATACCAACACTATAAATCCCTGTGTCATGTCGCACGGTTGTCTTGTGCTGTTGGTAGTGTCATACCGTTGGCTTGCCTTAGTTCCTTGCTTATATAATCTAACAATCTAACAAAACAGCGAAAGAGGCTTGTGTTTTTTTAACAGAAGGAAACCTTCTGTAGATGCCATTTAACACTTGACAATACAAAGAGCACAATTGTACGGATTACGTAACAGGATTCTAGTCGTATACTTTACTAAACAAACCGTTCAATACTCTTTCATATTTTATTTTGGGCTTACGATGCTTCTACAGTTCTCTCCTTTCTTGAACAAAATTTCATTCAACACCTAAGAATATCACAATTCCGAAAGGACTCTGTCTTTATAGAAACTCAATCTACTACATCGAAATAGTATGTATACTTACTATGGGTATTTAGAAGAAGTATGCGTGTACAAACACCTACTCTGGTAATTACTGTAACTACGTTCGGTCTGTGAAAATACTCTGTTTCAAGGTTCGGGAGGTCGTACATATATGTTAGCATAGTTGTAACCTCATTAGAACCTCTTCAACTTCTCCAAACACATACATAAGCAGGTAGGTATATGCATACATACTTTCGTCTTTGGTATACACTTCTTGTGAGCCCTCTGAATTCGCGGTGAAAACAAAAGAGCCATCATTATTTTGGTATCATATTTGTATTTTCGATTCGGTAAAAGCATTTATGATAACTAATTCTCTCTTGCTGACCTTATACATGTACATATGTACATATACATATAGATTTGTATTGTACATACATATGTAGACACCCGATCTCGTTGTATCATCTCTTTTCTCTTTTAGATTCTGTTCTTTCGTCCACCTGCACGAATAGCAACCAACTGTACACGTAGCGTTAGTTCTTTATGAAATTTCATATTAAAAAGAATTGTCTACAAATAAAATAAATTATCTTTCCATAAATTACTGCTTAAGAATCATTTTTTGGTTTTTATAGCGTTGCTTCGATTCGATTAACCCTTGGAAGACGGACCCGTGAAAGGCGAATAGAAGGCGGTAGTAAAATCGGGTCATTCATGACCTGTACCGAAATCTCGTATAGTATACATATTTAATAATAGTTACTGTGCAGAGACCGTACGTTTGCCGAATGTATGTGTGTGTATGTACCTACGCCTACGAACTGAACGGCTCGCGTTATCGCCTCTATCTCACTCTATCTGGATTCTGGATGTGTTTCCTTCGCGTTCTTCGTCACGCGATAGATTTATGGATGTGTTCGACTTAATGACAATTCGTATGACTCTGGCTGGAGGTGGTCCAGCTAATTTGATTCAGCGGTAACTTACGATCTCTGCATACTTAGCAGGTAAATACTTACCTACGTAGATATATTTCATCGAAATTCGTAGCTTATATGTATTTCAGCGTAGCCTTAACGGCTGAACGTCTGAATCTCGAGTGACGCGCGTTCCTCATTCGAGGGTTAATAGTTAATACACATTTAAATTGACATTTTTCAAGTTCCTTCACACTCTAAACGTTCCTTATTTGTACACCTGAACGTTTTCTGTGAAATTTAATTACCCCAATTCGAGTATCGTACACATTCCCGATTATGTATAGATAAGCTCCTACGTCAATTTTCAATATCAAAAACAATTAATTGCTTTTACAACCGTGTCATTCTTCTATTAACAAAAAATACTTTTTCTCGAGTCTCTTCTACATAACATCAAGGTCAGGCAATTGTCGATAGAAAATTTTGTCGTTATTTTTTTGTGTAAATCGGGTAGTACTCTTACTACTAAGTATGTTGTAAGCTTTCTCTACTGTATCCTATTAATCTTGATTATAAACGCTATACATATACATATGTACGTACATATTGTACTACCAAGGAAGAGTCTGTGGCGAGCTTAAGAATATACGCGAAAGCGTTTCGTTTTCCTTCGCTTCGTTTTAATGTTCATTAAATTTCAGTTACGGGAATAATTTGTTTCTGCTTTCGCCCCCCCCCCCTCTTTCTCACTCTCCTTTCTCCCACCGTATTCCTTTTCATCACACCCCACCCTCTGTCTTTCTCATTCTTTCTCACGCGCGCGTACCTTACAAAAATGAAAGGGTTCGAGAACTTTTTCCTTTCACCTTATTCTCGACTATGTATGTATATAGATTACATTCAGCCGTGCACTTTTGAGTAAACTTGTACTTATAACACGCATATGTGCATATCTACTCACAATACTCACGTAAACATACTTACGTACAACACTATACACTATAGACTATAGACTATAGACAGTATAGACCGCTTTCTCTGAAAACCAACTATATTTTCAAAGAATATAGCATTTTTCTGTGCTTTAAAACGTAACGGAACAGATTAGATTATTCGTTGTTCCGGCCGGTTCTTATTGATAGAAGAAAGCAAGATTTATTTTCTGTCCAGGAAAAATTAAGCTTTCGCATTGAAAATTGAAAAAAAATTATTCAAAGTGCGTCTCACAAGTATGATTCTTTTCATTCGGTTCGATCTTAATTAGTCATGTAAAGTCTGAAATAATTGTGACGGGTAAATGTTTATTCGATCGTTCTAATATACATTGTACATACGTACATAAGTACATATGTGTATTGTATGTACTTTTCTTTCTTTTTTCCGTTCTTCAGCTTTTTAGACAGGTTTCTGGAACAATGAGTAATATATCTCTTCGAAACGTCGCCTTTGATTTTCAGTACCGAAGGAAACGCCGACATGTCTTATGTTATTCATAAGCGAAGTCAGCAGACGGTTTAACATATTTTCTTGTAGTATGTGCATCCTTCGAAAGAAGGACAGAAAGGGAACGGAAAGAGAACCGATTGGATCACAAGGATAGAACGACGTCACTAGTGGGGTACTGGTTCTCCTTTGGTTGCGTAACAAATCCGAGCTCTAGTTATGACAATGCGATTGCACAAGCCCTACCAGATTCCTCGGAAGAAACGAAGGAACGGTAATCAGAACATTCTTCCATCTGATCTATAAACTGCCTAGAAAATAATCCGGTAAAGCAAAGGGAAGAAGAATTTAATAAACGTACTGGCCGAATCGAAGTTCGATGATGTACCAAGTTTACATGTTCCTTACACAAAGAACGAAAGCTTTTTTACATACATATACATATGTAGATATATTGTTAAACGAGTTTTCCTATGGTTTGTCGGTCGTACTATTACTCCGTCCTTACAATTTGTTGCTTCTCTTTTCACTTGAGTTCTCATGATTAAGTAAATATGTACATACATACATACCTACATATTTCCGGTCGCGGGATGTCATATATTGTAGATATGTACATATTACTACATATACTGTAAAAAATTTAGCCTCCACGTTTTCGCTGTCAGTCCCTAGTTCTCATTCTATCGATTTCTGACACATTTTCTGCAAGCACAGTTCCGACATTGGTACTGGACTAATAGTAATCCCCTATGTATTCTGAACAACTTGTGACTTAACGAATCTCAGCCGACTTTAAAGTAGCCAGTATAGATAGATTAATCGTAACTGGGTTAATATTACGCAAGCATACTTGCAACTAGATTTCCATTGATACTTACTTGATTGGCCTTCCGAATATCTCATCGTGATCCTAATTACACGGAATTTCGTATCCAATTCCCTGAATACGGTGGTATAAGTATGTGTGTTTATTTTATTTCTGTTAAATGATTGCTAACAATTTTTTGCGGAAGTTGAGGAACGATAGCAAACACAGATATGCACTGGAAACTATACATATACATACATACCTATATCTATATAAATATACCTAGTTTCATTTATAAAGACGGAAGTAGTCAATGAAATGGAACATTCTAGGTCAGCTACCAAATGGTCTCGCAGTCACAAGAACGTATGTATAAAGTATCCTTATCCACGAATTCGATGCTGAGCTTTTATTTCTTATGTACCTATTCATCTACAAACTATACCGTAATTCGACCTTGGTTTATTACTCTTACTTGAATAATAGTTACGTAACAGCCCGGGAACAGTTAATTCTTAAATCCAATTCCAACTAAATAGGTATGCAATAATATACATATATAACTCTAAAGCAATATATATATTGTAAATATAAGTGTGTGTGTGTGTATAGACACATATATACACGCGCACACATGCACCCACACACACACACACACACACACACAGTGACATTACAGACAATTTTCGATGGTAGGATACATATATACATATGTATATCGGAGATTTATGATTCGAAAGGACTATGGTAAATACATAAAAGTACCATTGACCTGTCCGCAAATCGATTTCGTAAAATTCAAGATACGCTTGCAGCTTACGTTGTAGCAGGAGAAAGGATACAACTATCCAAGTTGTTGCACTATTCTCAACTCGTAGATAGGATAATGACACAAATACACATTTTCGTCGTATTAAAATGAATATCGATAAAACGATCGTAAGATAACATTAACGCGTATTTATACATATATAGGAACAATTATTGTACTTCAAGACACTGCCATCGCTAGCTCATAATTTCTCTTTAGTTTAGTATAATAGTGTACTGTAATATTGTGCAAACATGAAAAAAAACTTTTCAAATCGTAATCTATTTGCTATTTTTTCATTTGAAAAAAATTTTTTCAGGGAGCAGTACCTCTTCAATGTTTTCGAGGTAATAGTTTCGACATTAGAATCGAAATTGCAACGAATCGAAAATCTGGACAAAGCAGTAGAACATCTAATGAGAAGAGTGGAAGCTCTAGATTCTCGTGTGAATGACAATATCGATAAAACTGATGCCGTGATTACAAAACTTCGGACATTGGACTTAAAATTGTTTAATTCCCAATCGACGCTTTTGCCAACCGAACACATTGTCTATGCAGCCAGAACGTCAAACAATAAAAATGATAATGAAACCAGAGGCGGTACGTATCTATGTACGTATTTTTGCGTACGTATCATTCAAATCACTGAAAGTACAATAACTAGATTCTCGAGTCAAAGGAACCTTTTCATGATCTGCATACAGTTCTGTCAATCAGCAAAAAGTGATATCCCGTGAACAATTTGTATGGTGGACACATACGTATGTACATATGTATATCTGAACTGGAACGGATCTCTGTTCCGTAGACCGATCGATTCGTATTAGCTCTGTCTGTTTACATATTTTAGTCCGTTTTGATCATTTAAAACATATATAACTGTGTACATGTGTACGTATTATGTTGTGTCTAGATGTGCGCGCACACATTTTCCGACTACAATTTTTCTTGTATGTACATATGTACCTAACACTTTAGAACCTACACGTATAATAATTGTTGCGTCCAAGACGTGGCGATAGTTGAACTGCAATTTTCTTGTTACATGTTTGCTAATCATTATACATTTGCAAATGTCTTTGATGTAACATTCTATTAGCAATTTAATCGCTGTTATTGCATAATATAAAACAATAAACGTAGCTCGTTCTCGTGGATTTATGAATTTGCTTGAACGCACAGAAAAATATGCGATGATAGTACGTACCAAGTACCAAGTACCTACCTAAATACCTAACGTACATATATGTATGTATGTATGTATGTATGTATGTATGTATGTATGTATGTATGTATGTATGTCTGTATGTATGTATGTATGTATGTGTGTATGTACATATACATATATTCGTCACCTCGTTTCTGTGTCTTTTTGTTTATCATATTCGCATTTTTTGTTTATGAAATAGTTCGCACGACACAAACGATTCACCGAGATCCATCATCATCGTCCGAAGCTTTAGGCGAGAAACTACTGTCACTCGATCAAAAGGTTTCCGATATCGATAGCAAACTCATCGATTTAAAAAATCAACTGGATAATAACCTTTTACAAAACGACGACATAAATGCTGAAGCAAGCGAAAAGAAACCAGTTAGCATGAGTATAATTGAAATCACGAAAGCGATGAGCAATGAAGTGATAAATCACATAACGATCGAGATAGAGAATCTAAGGCAGACCACCGGTAATATGGATAGGAAGTTACAGTTCCACATGAATTTGGTCTCTGATCACTTGGAAGGCGTTTACAACATGATGACGGATGTGCACGATGCGATAATTTTGAGGGGAAATACAAATGACCAGCGGATGTTCAACATTACGACGACAACAACGGAAACACCACCACCGAAGCAAAGTAAGATCGATCGACTCGTCGAACAGATGTATCCTATGTTGACCGTTTCCGAAAAGATGGACGAAGTTTGGAACGTCGTGGTAAGCCGACAAATCGATCATCGAAACGACGCGAGTTCCACATTAGGCACGATTTAATTTCATTTCGATACGTTTCTCTTCGATATCTACAAGCAACCAAATTATAAACTGCTAACAAACGTGAATAAACATGACGTCTATGTGGACAATAAATTCAATTTTAATTAACTTGTATCGTGCACCTAACTTATACTCATCATAGTATTTCGAACGACTGTAATCTTAGGAATTGGTATGCTACAATTTCTCTGATCGTATATGTGAACATTTCAACAGGTTGGCACCAAAAGCTCTGTTGACGATCTTCTGCCAAAGTCGGAAGAGTTACTTACGCATACGCAAAGACAGGAGAGAGCAATAAATGAAATTCATGCAGATTTAAGGTCAAAAACGAACAAGATTATCGAAAACTTGGAAGGTGTTGAGAATAGATTGAGGAAACAGGAGGACGACGTTGCTACACTTGCTCAACGTCCAATACCGGCTGAACTGTTACTCGATCCCACTATTGATCGTCTCGTCGAATACGATTCGAGTAGGTTAGTTTCTTCTTAGCAATTTCTTTCTATTTACACGTTTATGTTCTAGGCATTGTGTATTGGCCGTTGAGAGACAAACAAAAAGCAATTGATCATTTCTACTACTCGTAAAAAACGTAGAGATATCTGTTCGATTTAAGGCCAATTCCTAATACATATGCATACACATGTATGTATATTGTATACAATACGTGTGTTGCAAGTCGAATATTCCTCCCTGAGTCTCCTTTTCGTCACTACACGACCTATGCTCGCGCTCGCTTCTCGCGTGATCCCTTTAATTCGAACGGACGAAGAAAATAAATAAACAAAATTAAATCTTTTACATTCAACGGTTTCAACGTATAATCTTATTCTTTGTTTAGATACGTTGGATTGTCCGAAGATGTTACAACGGAGACAACCGTTTCATCGGTAACGCCAACTACCGTCGTTTCATCGGTGTCTATGTCGATGTCCTCATCGACTTCGTCTAATCTGATACCGACCAACAATCTCGGCAACTCTACCAGTAATATCAATGGTTCCAACAACATCTACAATTCGACCACGGCATCTGGCAGCATATCGATACCTTCGAGTTCACAAAGGTCTTCGACCAAAAGTCGTGGCGTTATATTTCCAAGTGTCAAAAATAAACCAAGCCCAGCGAATTCGACCTTTACCACGGATGCATTTCTTAGTTACAAGGACGTCAAGGTAAACGAGGTCGCAATCAAGATCTTACATATTCCTTTGTTATTCATGTGAACGAATTACCCTATACTACTTAGTACTACTTAGGCATACTAACGGCAAAAACAGAAACACGTGAACAATACATACAATAATATTGTAGTATTTGCTTTGTTTCGTTGTGTTTCGTTCCCTCTGATGAACAAAAAAAAAACATTCACGATTCATTCCCCTTTTCTTGTATATTCTTATACGAAATAAGCGGACGAAAAATGTCTACATCACGAATTTATTAAAAACAACGCACATAAAGCTCCGGCTGGATGATATTGTACTTGCCGTTTACGTTAGACGGCATGTGACTTGAACAACGACAATCAGTTTCTCCAAGTACACACGTACATATGTATATGTATATGTATACGTATATGTATATATTTATATGTATGTATTGTACATATATGTACGTATAATCTGTGTACACGTTCCGTGTCGTCGACAAGGAAGGTGGAACACCTCACGCTTGAAAATCGATTATGCAATGAACCGATTACCTTTACGGACGCTTTCATTTAAACGTAGACGTAGGCACGACCTACAGTTACTCGTAATCGCGCGTCTCGACAATTTTAAACTGCGACGTGAAAGTCGCTACACTGGATTTACCCGTTTCGTGTTCTTAAACTCTTAAACGGTCGATTCAAATAATCAAAAATCATCGTATCGATACGTACATACGTATGTATGTATGTATTTATGTATTGTACATGTATACCTCTTGGTTCAAGCATCGTGTCGCATGTACCGTATTTTTCATTCTATTTCTTTCGTATACGAATATAAAGGGGTAGTTCGTATTAATAGTTTCATACTAAACTTGGTTCTCAATGAACTTTGAAAAAAATGGAACGTGTATTTCGGAGTTTTTGGTTCACCATTGGAATTTCTTCAGTTTACGTACAGTCTGTGCGAACAGCAGAAGAATATAATGTTAGAGAAAGTAAAAGTTTCTTCCGAGATCCGCCTGAATGATCGGAGTTTGAACGTTTACCAGCTGCCACGACTAGTTATGGTCAGTTACGATTGGTAACTATGACTATGTAGGTACGATCGGTCACAGCACTGTGTCATGTTTTCGTTCGATTCCAATATTTTACACGTTCGAATCAGCAGGACACGGTGGTAATAGGGATTTAGAGGAACGCGATGTGCCACGTAATTGAAAATTAGGAACTGTGACGCAAGTCTTTGAACAGTGCAGTGTGGAATGAAGTGACCTGCAATCTCTAAACGGTAGATTATACATATGTGTATAATACGCCTCGAGTGATCCTATCTTTGCACATGTAAACAATTAATGCCACAACAGAAACAGCTGCGATTTTCATTCGGTTAAATATTCTTCGAAAGCAGAATAATGTCAAATCTATATATGTATACATGTACATATACATATGTATAAGCCATACACGATGAGGCGGCCTCAGAGACGGTCGCATGATTGTCAGTAGATAGAAAAAGACAGAGAATCAATTGTCTTTTTCTGCCCATTGATTCTCATGAGACCATCTCTGAGGTCGTCTCGTCGTATATAGCCTGCTTTAAAATTTCGAAATATTACTATACGTATGTATGTGTAAATTTTTACAGGGTTACTCGTGTGTTGATTTGTTAAACGCTGGCATGAGAGACAGCGGGGTTTATTACCTTCAAATACGCGGTACAACTTACTGGTTCCTCAAAGTTTATTGCGAACAAGACATCGCCGATGGAGGTTGGACGGTAAGAAGAAGTTTCCGTATAAAAATATACCATACTGTATATACATACATACATACATACATACATACATACATACATACATACATACATACATACATACATACATACATACATACATACATACATATGATATATCCTAAAATCAACAGTTTCCCGTATCGATAGATACAGAGCAGGTACATACATACATTGCACGTATACGTTTACCCATTCAACATGCTTGTGCATACATATGTAGGTTATTCAGAGAAGAGACGATTTTGGAGAGCCGAGAGAAAACTTCAACCGAGATTGGGCTGACTACAAGAACGGGTTCGGCGATCCAGCCAGAGAATTTTGGCTTGGGAATGAGAATATATACATGTTGACGAACAACGAAGATTACACGCTCAGAGTGGAACTCGAAGATTTTGAGGGGAACAAAAGGTAATAATAAAAATAAACCTTGACATTTCCTGTTTTCATTCTTTTAAAAGAATAAGATTGAGCATTTGAACGTATTCGTGATTTGCTATTAATTAGCAGCTAAAATTGGAGTATACTTTATAATACCTTATTATAAGCAATAATAAATCCTCCGTTTTTTCGTTTTCGAGCATTCTCGGTAACGTTACAAATACTTTTTACCAACTACATACATACATGTTTTACTACCTAGGTACGCGCAGTATTCGCATTTTAAAATCTACTCAGAAGCAGAGTATTATAAGTTAGAGATCGATGGCTACGATGGAAATGCAGGCGATTCTTTAAATGATCCTTGGTACGGTTCGAACAATAGCCCGTTCTCGACGTACAATAGGTAGGCGGCATATTATAATATTCTGCTTAATAGAAGTATGCATCTCTTCACTCGTACCTTATTGTCATCATTACAATCCGTTGATTTTACAGAGACAACGATAGGTCATCTTTGAACTGCGCTTCCATGCTAAAGGGTGGTTGGTGGTGGAAATCCTGCGGGCGCGGATTAAATGGCCTTTATATAAACGATCCTCAAGACGTGACCGCCCGACAAGGTACATTATATGTACATACATAAATACATTCCGTATATGATATTTACATAGTTTCATTTTCTGTGTGCGTCAGGTATTTGAACAAAAAAGAGATACAGCATATTGATTCGAGTGAGCGTCGTATTTACTCTACACTCTACAGTAATAAAGAATATCTCTCTTCTTTGATTCCCAGGTATCGTGTGGTTTCGTTGGAGAGGTTGGGATTACACGTTAAAACGAGCCACGATGATGATCAAACCAAAAGGACCGTCGGCAGCGGCTTAGGCCAACAAAAATTTGTTAGAGGAAAAAAATATATTACAAAAGGTTCTAGGAATTGCGTTACGTTTAGTGCTTCGTACAGGTAGCGCGATTCGCCGTGATTACCAAATATATAAAAAATTTTTGAAACGCCAAACAATTTCTCGGAGAACCTTGGAATTCTCTTACAGTTATTCCGCCTCGACATGATTTCGTTTGGAATTTCATAGTTGATAGATATTTATTTTCGTCGAATTACCGAAGATACTTTTGTCGAAATAAACTTTAAAAGGTACTTAAATACAGATATTGATCGTGTAATAATGTCATTTCGATCGTTGAAACATTTAAAGACAAAATAAAAACCGACATAATTAATGGGTGTATAATATCAAAGTACGTATCGTTTTTACGCGAATTAAATACGCGATCACTCATGATCATTAAATTTATTTTTACAGATTCACTGTTGTCTAACTTTGATGTCGATTGTAAAAGAACGTACGAATGTCGGTGTAGTTGAAAATTGTTAGAAAATGTAAGACATTAAAAATTTCATGCTACGTTTATACAGCAATGTCAAGGTGCTTATGAGTACCTGGTTATCACATTAATGCAATTCAGAAGCCTAGTAGTATACGTACTTTGTGCTAATTATGAACGAGAAAGAACAATTAGTACGTTTTGACATGCTAAAGGTATCAAAATTGGGACATCGTAAGTAATGGATAGAAGTATGTATGTATGTACATAGTGAAAACTTACCATTGTATACCCGTGACTTAAAGTTTAAATGTTACGAGTTCGCGATTTTGCGAGAGTGTTAGATTTATGTAAATTGATTCGCGATACACGAGGTTTAACAGAGTTCCGTTTGTTCTGTAGACTATCCCGAAGTACAATCGCCACCTGTACACTTCTCTAAGAGTTTTAGAAAAAAGGCATGTCAACCACCTCAAATACATATGTATACCAGAATAAGGTTATGAGGTACAAAGATGAGAGCGTGGTTATTGTTAATCTCATCTACAAGTTTTAGTTTCAAGTACGGCATGTTGTTATTCACAAAATTAAAATTAATCCGATTTACAACGAGATTCGTCTGTAATTATTTTACCAGTTCTCAAAACCGAACTAACCATTCCATCCTACATACATACGTACTATGTATGTATGTACATTAGGGATTAGGAGGGTGGCCCTCGTTTATACATGACGCAAATTTTTTTTTCTATTTCTTTGCTCTCACGAGCGCCACACAACTAATTGCAACAGAGTTCGATCGCATTTACACCTCTGAACGGGCATCATTTTTCCTTGTCACGCATTAAATTCGAAGTTTCAAGAACGTAGAATAGTACTCTCTAACGGCTGGGAACCAGTAATTACAAGAACATTGTTAAAATCACATTTATTTGCAACGGTTGACACTGTATCTCGTCACGCGTACCCCGTTTAGTTCACTTTGGACAGCCCTTACACCATTATACGGATAGCTTTCGTTTAGATAAAGCACTCGATTTGTAGCTGAAAGAACGAAGATTAATCCTCTGCCATTGACAATAACAATAAACGATCGGAACACTGTTAAAATCTCATTTAATTGCAGAGTACCACTATTTGCGACCGGTGGCGCCACCCGTGGCAATTTCCTCAAACTGCTAGCCAAATCATACCGACAGGTCAGTGAAAATTCCTAGTAATGGAAAAATGCGAATATCTCAATAATTAAGCGCTTAAAATGAACGTCATTAGTCTCAAAATGATCCTTAGGAGTTAATACATGGACCCAATAGTGCAGAACCTCAGAATTAATAAAATTAGTTATGCCTGTATTACCGCAAAATACAATTAATTAAAATAAATCAAAATAAAACACAGGTAATTAAAATAAAT